>NC_066625.1:88197474-88505374 GCF_025201925.1 Gopherus flavomarginatus | reverse complement strand
CTTTTCACACTGGAGTACAGGTGATGGCCCCAGTCTTCTAGCCAAGCTCCGATTCAGTTAATTACATTCTGCCTAGCGGAGGGCCAGTCCAGAGGACGATAGCCAGTGGCTTCCAGGCAAAGCAAGCCCCAGAAGGTCTGAGACACTGGCTGACCAGCAAGCTGATCTATCCAGAGGCTACCGGGGGGAGGGAGGAGAAGGAGAAAGAGAGGAGATGAAACTCTAGTTGCTCCATCTCTGCCTTCAGGATGAGAGTTCACCTGACTGAGCACCCTGTCCCACCACCCCACCTTTCCCAGCACCAGACTCAGCCCAATTGCTCACCCCTTCACAGGAGAGATAAAGCCCACAGGAACTTCTACAGGCCCAAGGCTGGAGTGACGACCCTGCACAGCCCCCATTGCAAAGCATCCCCATGCATAGGGACTGACAGGTTGGATCACAAAAACCCCCTTGGGGCTGCCAACTGATGTGCCAAGACTACTTCTGCCCCTGCTTTCCCTGCCCTCAGAGTTTGGGACTTTGGTGCTCTGCCTGGTTTGAGCCAGACCCACTAGCCTGCTACAAACCCAGACCCAGGTCTGAACCACGTCCCCTAACAGCTGTAGGCTTAACTGAAAGCAGGTTAAGAAATGTTCCTGCCTTTAACACTCAGATGCTCAACTCCCAATGGGGTCCAAACCCCAAATAAATCCATTTTACCCTGTATAAAGCTTATACAGGGTAAACTCATAAATTGTCCACCCTCTGTAACACTGATAGAGAGATATGCACAGTTGTTTGCTCCCCCGGGTATTAATACATACTCTGGGTTAATTAATAAGTATAAAGCGATTTTATGAAATACAGAAAGTAGGATTTAAGTGGTTCCAAGTAATAGCAGACAGAACAAAGTGAATTACCAAGTAAAATAAAACCTGCAAGTCTGTGCCTAATACAGTAAGAAAACTGAATACAGATAAAAACCTCACCCTCAGAGGAGTTCCAGTGAGCTTCCTTTTAGAGACTAGTCTCTTTCTAGTCTAGGTCCAGCAATCACTCACACCCCCTGTAGTTACTGTCCTTTGCTCCAGTTTCTTTCAGGTAGCCTCTCCACCCCCAAGGATCTCTCTTTAGCCAGCTGAAGACAAAATGGAGTGGTCTCCCACAGGCTTAAATAGACTCTCTTGTGGTTGGAGACCCCCTCCTCTCACCTGTGCAAAGTTCAGCTCAAAGATGGAGTTTTGGAGTCACATGGGCAAGTCTCATGTCCATGCATGACTCAGAACGTACAGGTAGCAGCCATGGTTCACATGCTGCCTTGAACGTCCTCAAGCAGACTTCTTATGGGGATTGGAGCCTTTCAAGATCCGTTGCCCATTACGTGCTTCTTGACTGGGCACTTAACTTGCAAATTCCTTTCTGAAGAAGCTGACCAAATGCCTTACTAAGGCTATTTAAAATCAAACCAATATACAGCCAATATTCATAACTGAATACAATGACACATGCATACAAATAGGATGAATAAATTCAGTAGATCATAACCTTTACAGAGATGTTACATGGCATACATAGCATATAACATATTCCAGTTATGTCATATATACATTCATAAGCATATTTCCATGAAGCCTTATGGGGTGCATCATCACAGGGACACACCTTGAAGATACAATGCCCATTCCCCCTCCCCACACCGTTCCTGCTCACAGGCGGAGAAATGTTGGCAGAGAAGTGAGGGAGGGAGTCCCTGCGAGTCACAGACTGCGATGCCTCCCTTCAGCACTTAGGACCTGGAGGGAGGCTCCTTCCACCATGTGGGGGTCAGAGAAACTTCACACAGACCCACCCACTGTTTCTAGAAGGCAGGGGAATTGGGGAGGGCCACTGTCACGGGGTAGGGGGCTGTATGTCAAGTGAGGCCACCTCAATTGCCTAGTGTGGAGTTAGTACATCCCATCATACACTCCCTGTTGGATCAAGCAATTGCGGTTAGGGGAACAGGGCTCCTGGCAGGGCCCAATAAACAGCCTGTCTATGCCTCTGAAGCCTCCTCTCTGGGGCAAACAATCGCAGCTGGGCTTTGAGTCTCTGGGCAGGGCAAAACGGACAGACAGACATGGCCCCTGAGCCTCCTGGCTAGGGCAGGCAATAGCAGCTGGGATCTCTGACACTCTAGGCAGGGCACACAATCAGTCTATGGCTGTAGCTCACAGTAGTCACATCTAGTGGCAAGTTCCAGGGAGGGAGGGGAATCCTGGACCACCCTACTCCACCAGGTTCCAACCCAGGGCCCTATGAAGCCAGGAAATTACCAGTTAAGTGTTTAAGCATCAGCTTCTAATACATTCCCTGCGTCACTTCCTACCACACAGCTCATCAGACATCTCAGCTGGCCACAGCTCAGCATCCCACTCAGTGACTCCATAATCACCTGGTCATCCTCAGTATAGTCCATGTCCATATCCACTGGTGCCTCCACAACATGCCCTGACTGACCTGGGCTGCCTGCTTTTATCTGTCCCTTCCACCTGGAGCATGCACAGCAGGGGTGAGGTCTCTTGGGCCCACCCTGATTGGTCAGGCCCCATGGCCCAGTATGGGGTTAATATACCCTGTAACAGACACCAATAACCACCTGCAGTTTCATGTCACACTCACAGCAGCATTAACGGGGTCATTGTCCAAAGTGCCTGTATTACGGGCAAGAGGGGACCTAACACCACAGTGCACCGGTCAGGAATGAGCCACCCTCACTGCATTTCACAGTCATGGTGACTTCACTGACGCAAGATATCTGGCCATCAATTCCTGCCGCTCCCCCGCCCCACCCAAAGCACAGCTGTTTACACTGCTGGGTTCTCCCTGCCCCACATGCAAGCAAAAACAGCAATAGCCTCCTTTGTGGGGAAATGTAGGTTCACCGACAGCTTCAGAGCAAACGGCTTAAATAATGGAATTGTCAGCATGCCCAACACAACCACCTGTATCAAAGCAGCAGCGTCAGGTCTGGAAAGTACTTGGATTGGAAATCCAGTCAGAGAGGAGCTGGTGATGGAATAGTTAGCTGGAAGTTGTGGCATTTCCCTTCAGGTAACTAAAGCACAATATTACCAACCCCAGCATTCAGAAATCATGACTCACCCCCTCCCCCGCCCCCAACATCAGAACTTAAACAAACAATAAGTTTGGGGTTCTTTTTCTTTCCCTTCTGTTTTTTGTGCTTTTCAGCCTCACTCCGGTTACATTGGCAAGTTTCTCTCCACAACCACAAGGGCTAGAAACTTTTTTTTTTTTAATGAAAGCTGAGATTCTTATCCTGTCACTAGACTCCTGAAACTGGAGCTTTAAGTAAAACATCAATATTGAGTTTTTAGTGTGAGTATCACAAGAGCCGGCAACATTGCTGATGGAGAACACTTGGCAAAGGAGAAATGTTGGTGCAATAAAGAAAGCATTTCATTTTTTTAAATTATATTTTGTCAGATATTACAACTACTTACAAATGCGAAATCAATTTTGAAGGATTCCAAAGGGCTTTGCAAATCAGGAGGTACTTTAAAAGCCAATGAAATGTTACCACCTCTCAGGTGCTTGTTAAGAGCAAGCACATGGTAACATTGCAAACCATTTAAACCAGCGAGACGAAGCATGCATGCCAGATGGTATTAAGCTAAAATTTCAGGGGCAATCTAAGTAGGCAGGACATAATTTCCAAGCTGAAATTGCATCAGGAGTCTTGCGCTAACACCTCTACTCCTGTGAAAACCAGCATGGGATCTTTGATAATCAGAAGTGATCAAGATCTCTGGTTTACAGCACATGTGAAAGATGATACCTCTGACAGCGCATTGTTCCCAATACCAGGCTGAGGCAATGCTTCAAGCTAAGAAGAAAGAGTGCCACCTGCTGTGCATCTGTCTCTCTCTCACACACACACACACACACACACACGTACGTATTTGGGGCTGATGCTCCAGGGTCTTTTACCTTGTGTGCTATCTCGGCTTGCGCGCAGCGTATGTAAAATACTACCTATTCAACATTACAAGCTCCCCAGAAGAGCAGTGATATAAAAGCTGTTGGTGCATTTTATTCCCAGAACAATGTCTATCCGTCCCCCTTCTTACCAGGGCAGAGAATCCCTTCACATACTTAGGGCCTGATTCTCTGTTGCCTTTCCCTTGAGCCTGGAGTCACCTACTCTTGTGACAAATGAGTGTAAAAGGGGACCAGGTAAGACCAAGTGTTTGCACAGAGCTCAATGAATACACAGGGTACAAGACACCGGAGAGGCTGGGCCTGACACTACTGTTTACCTGGATGAAGCAGTTCCCCTTGGTATACTGCTCCTTCTTTTGCTGACCCAAGAAATTTTGAAACAGCAACTGCAACTCCTACGACTTACATACTCTCCCATATATAACAGAGCCATTGGATTTTACCCGGCTATTCAGGAGCCAGTGAGAAAGCACAGCCTAGAGGTCACAACTATGTATTTCCTTAGGCAGGCACTTAATTTGGGCTTGCATCCCTGAAGCATTATTGCGGTGTTGTACCTCTACTTGAAGGTGAAGTAAAGGGAAATAGGCCTCTGGAGGCTGGACTAGAAGTCCAGTTGGCCATCTGCTGCTCAACCTCATGTCGATTCAGCGGCAACTCCAAAGCTGCCAAACATTAACTGCCAGTTGTGTCTGCCAAGGAGCAAGGTGTCATGATGGGGAGCACGGTGATCAGCTGGGGCCTGTGAAAAGCGAGACAAGCTGGAGGAGTATAGGCTGGCAGAAATGAAGCCTATGAGCCACACAATTGCTTTTAAAACTGTCATTTAACTGTAGGGTTATGGGGATATTGATGGCCCAAAAAGTCAAAACTAAGACATGTTTATAGAGTAACACAACACTCTTTATCATATAAAATAACCCATTAAATATAAAGAGAGTGGTCAGTATATAAAAATGCTATATGATTTTAAATGGATGGTATCACATGCCTCTGTTATGTGCTCTGATGTCTTCACACCAGTAGTGGGATATACCTGAAAACTCTGGGGTTGGAATTAAAGTGTTTTTGGCTTGTAGTGAAATTTCATTTGAAATGCAAATACTAATTGAAGGCACATCTAGCACTTTGTTCAGTTCAAACAAAGCTGTGCTCTTTGGAAATGTTGTAGGGCTGGTAACAGCTCATTAAAAACCCCTTCTCCAGAAGAAATATTCTAGCACCTGCATTTTGATATGCCAAAGTTATTTTCTTCCACAGTACTAAGAAGATGGCAATAGTTGTAAGGTACAGAGTTGAAATGATTCTGAGGTTCTTTTGCAATCAAGCCTTTCTCACAGAGAAGAGGGAGGGATAAGTGCTCTTGTATATAATAAAAATGGACTAAAGAACTTACTTGCAACTGGTTTTCCCAGCAACTTTGAATGCCTTGAACTTTTGAGTCTAGGGTGATAGGACTAGAAATACCTGCAGTTCCCATTTAAATTCGCAAGGTGGCAGCCTTGGGATAAGAAATATATTTCTTAACCCCAGTAGGCTCCGGTGGTGGTTGTTAATAACACCATCTTTCCCCTATTAATGTTTCATTTAATGTAATTAGCATTTGAGAAACTAATTACAATAGACACCAGCACCCCACAATCAGCAATAAATTGTATAATTATCAATAATTGTGCACATACCAACAATTCTGTTATTAATGTTATTTTTTTTAAATAAGGACTTTTCCTAACCCAGAGTTAGCTCCAGAAGTTATGTGAGTGCTCTCCCATGGCCAGGCCTCCCCGATGGGCCTGTGGGTCTGATCCCATGCCTGGGGTTACCGGAAGGCGAACGAAAGTAAAAGTACCACATGCAAGAAATACCAAATCTGGGGCCACGGGCTTTCCACCGCTCTGCACTTCAACAGCTCAGCTGTTCTGCTGAATCAACGACACTTCAGTAACTGCCCCATGGAGCCCTGATTCTCTGTCGAAATGACAGTCTGGACCTATACATTGAATGCTTCCGCCGACGTGCACAGGCAGAAATTGTGCAAAAACAACATCTTTTGCCTCATAACCTAAGTTGTGCAGAATGCAATGCCATCCACAGCCTCAGAAACCACCCAGACATTATCATCAAAGAGGCTGATAACGGAGGTGCTGTTGTCATCATGAACAGGTCTGACTACCAAAAGAAGGCCACCAGACAACTCTCCAACACCAAATTCTACAGGCCACTTCCCTCAGATCCCACTGAGGAATACACTAAGAAACTGCACCATCTACTCAGGACACTCCCTACACTAACATCAGAACAAATCAACATACCCTTAGCACCCTGACCAGGGTTATTCTATCTACTACCCAAGATTCACAAACTCGGAAATCCTGGATGCCCCATCATCTCGGGCATTGGCACTCTCACTGAAGGACTGTCTGGATATGTGGACTCTCTACTCAGACCTTATGCCATCACCACTCCCAGCTATCTTCGTGACACCACTGATTTCCTGAGGAAACTATAATGCATTGGTGACCTTCCAGAAAACACCATCCTAGCCACCATGGATGTAGAGGCTCTCTACACGAACATCCCACACACAGATGGAATACAAGCTGTCAGGAACAGTATCCCTGATGATGCCACTGCACAACTGGCTGCTAAGCTCTGTGCCTTTATCCTCACACACAACTATTTCAAATTTGATGACAATATATATCTCCAGATCAGTGGCACCACTATGGGCACCCACATGGCCCCACAATATGCCAATATTTTTATGGCCGACCTGGAACAACGCTTCCTCAGCTCTCGTCCACTCATGCCCCTTCTCTACCTACGCTACATTGATGACATCTTCATCATCTGGACCCATGGGAAGGAGACTCTGGAAAAATTCCACCATGATTTCAACAGCTTCCATCCCACCATCAACCTTAGCCTGGACCAATCTACACAGGAGGTCCACTTCCTAGACACCATGGTGCAAATAAGTGATGGTCACATTAACACCACCCTATACCGAAAACCTACTGACTGCTATGCCTGACTTCATGCCTCCAGCTTCCATCCTGGGCACATCACACGATCCATTGTCTACAGCCAAGCACTGAGGTACAATCGCATCTGCTCTAACCCCTCAGACAGAGACCAACACCTACAAAATCTCCACCAAGCATTCTCAAAACTACAATACCCACGCGAGGAAATAAGGAAACAGATCAACAGAGCCAGACGTGTACCCAGAAGCCTCCTACTGCAAGACAAACCCAAGAAAGAAACCAACTGGACTCCACTGGCCATCATATACAGTCCCCCAGCTAAAACCTCTCCAACGCATCATCAGGGATCTATAACCCATCCTGGACAATGATCCCACACTTTCACAGGCCTTGGGTGGCAGGCCAGTCCTCGCCCACAGACAACCTGAAACATATTCTCGCCAGTAACTGCACACCGCACCATAGGAACTCTAGCTCAGAAACCAATCCATGCAACAAACCTTGATGCCAACTCTGCCCACATATCTACACCAGTGACACCATCACAGGACCTAACCAGATCAGCCACACCATCACTGGTTCATTCACCTGCACGTCCACCAATGTAATATACGCCATCATATGCCAGCAATGCCACTCTGCTATGTACATCGGCCAAACTGGACAGTCTCTACGGAAAAGAATAAATGACACAAATCAGATATTAGGAATGGCAATATACAAAAACCTGTAGGAGAACACTTCAACCTCCCTGGCCACACTATAGCAGACCTTAAGGTGGCCATCCTGCAGCAAAAAAACTTCAGGACCAGACTTCAAAGAGAAACTGCTGAGCTTCAGTTCATCTGCAAATTTGACACCATCAGCTCAGGATTAAACAAAGACTGTGAATGGCTTGCCAACTACAAAACCAGCTTCTCCTCCCTTGGTTTTCACACTTCAACGTCTAGAACAGGGCCTCATCCTCCCTGATTGAACTAACCTCATTATCTCTAGCTTGCTTGCATATATATACCTGCCCCTGGAAATTTCCACTACATGCATCTGAGGAAGTGGGTATTCATCCAGGAAAGCTCATGCTCCAAAACATCTGTTAGTCTATAAGGCGCCACAGGATTCTTTGCTGCTTTTACTGATTCTCTGTGGCCGCCGCCCAGGTCAGCTCCTACCCCCTGGGGGCAGAGTAGGGTGCCCAGACAGCAAATGTGAAAAATAGGGAAGGGTTGAGGAGTAATAGGAGCCTATGTAAGAAAAAGACCCAAAAATCGAGACTCTCCCTGTAAAATCGAAACATCTGGTCACCCTAGGGCAGAGACACTTAAAAGTGGTTTGTTTGGGTCAGGCTGTTTATTTCACTCGGCCCAACAGTAATGATCGGTCCCTGCTTGCTTCGCTAGGGGACTCGGTGTGGTGAAATCTCAGGCCCAGGACTTCTGGAGGAGGGAGGTTTATGTCTGGGCTGTCGGTGCAATCTGAGCTAGGCAGACCCGGGAGCGGGTGTTTTAGAAGAGAAACATCGGGGGAAACAGAGAGAGCTTATTTGGAACTAGAAATAGACTAAACCGCTGCTGCGTATGGCTCCCAGGGTAACAGCCTGGACCATGAAGAGGCATTTATGTACCGATTCGATACGTCGTATCTACAAGCCCAGCTAGTCAATGACCTACAGCTCTGTTCAGGGAAGGGGAGGGGAAACGGGACCGGGCCCCAGGACGATTTGGCCAGCTAATGAAAGGATGCTGGGGTGTCTCACTGACCAAATCCAGCTCCCTCCCTGGGAGCCCGGCCCGGCAGCGGCGTGTGGGGCCTCGCCAGAAGATTAGCAGCTTGGTCCACAGGATCAGCTGATCAGAGGACGCCCTGCCTGTGAGTTCAGCCCCCCCCCCCCCCCCCCCCCCGTTGGCTCTATTTCATGTGAGGCCGCTGAGCCATGGGCAGGGCAGTGACTGCCCCACGGGCTAGGCCAGGGGAGCCTCCCCCAGCCTGCCTGGGGCGGGCCAGCCAGGCCAGGGCGCCCCCCACGCGGACTCCGCCGTCCCCCCTTCTTCGGCAGCTGTTTCTGGCTAGGTGCAGCCCGGGCTGGACGCAGGTGTCCCGGCGAAGGGGTGCGCCGGCCCCTCGGAGTTCAGTCCCGGGCTCCCCTGGGTGACCCCAGCCTAGAACTGAGCCTTAGGGAGCTCCCCCCGCCCCATGCCCCTGGCAGCAGAGCGCTCGGGCCAGGCGAAGCCCGCTACACCCCAGCAGGCCCATGCAGAGTGACACCGGCTCTGCCTCTTCTCTGGGTCTCGCTCCGATTCGGGGAGGAGAGAGCCGGTGGCAAAGCACCGGGCGTTGTTTGGGCCCTTGCACCAAGGAAGGGAAATGTCCCAGCTGCGGGCTGGGCTCTGGGGAAGGAGCCAGTCAGCTCCCAGGGCGGGGGCCGGGGTCTCTAGGAAGCCGCTGTCCTCACACCTAGGCGCTGCGGAGCCGGCCTGGTCCCAGCGAGCAGCAGCAGCGAGTCCCGGGGAGAGGAACTGGGGCCTGAACAGCGGATCTCGCCTACAGCCTCGGCTTTGCGCCGGGAGCGGCTGGCTCTGGGGAGGAGAGAGCGGCGGCGGCAGCAATGAACCAAACCAGGGCGCGCCAGAGGCCGCCCCGCTGACAGCCGGGGAGATGGTCCCGGGCTGCTAAGCTGCTGCCGGGACTCCAGCGTGTCCCTTCGCCGTCCGCAGGCGGCTGGGCCTGAGACCACTCCTGGCTGCGGCGGGGGGGAGGGGTTAAGGTCCCCGGGGGCTAATTGAGTAAGGCGGGGGGCGAGAACCCGAGGTGGGGAAGGTGGCAGAGAGAGGGGCTCTCACTGAGCAGGTGGGGCGGACCCCGTCCCAGTCCTGGCCCGCCGGGGGGGAAAGAGGTCTAGGACTCTGCTCGGAACTGGAGCACAGACACCTTCCTCCAGGTATTTCCCTCCCCGCCCCCCGGGTCTTTTGGCCAGGAAGAGCCTCTACCCCGGCCGGAGCCCATTCGAGCCAGTCCCTTTTACTAGTGGATTGAATCGAATCGCTTCGAACAAAGGTTAATCTCCGGGGTGGGGGGAGGGCAAGAACTCAGCAGCCACCCCGCTGTGCTTAAAGGTGGATTTATTAAAGAACAAAACTCGCTTACAGAGGTTTCTCCCCCCACAACAGGGGCAGGGTTGGTTTTATTGATTTCTCCTTTCCTTAGGTGTCCCGTGAGTCGCAAGCCGCCCGATAAAGTGCTGTCACATCCATCATGTACAAGGGAGCGTCGAGGGGAAATAAATATACATCATAAATAAATTAAAATTCAACAAATACTGGACCAAGAGAAATCACAGTACATTTATATCCATTGCACAGAGCCACTTTTTCCAGTCTAGACAAGAGGTTCAAGAAATGGACAGATAGGTAGGCATGGAGGGGGCAGACTGTGAGCAAGGAAAAAGTTGCTTGCAAGATTCCTTGGCTAGAACCGAATCACAGCGGACGGTGTCCGGGGCGTTTTGTTTTGTTAATTCGGTTTTGGTCCGTTTACACCTTGGCGGTCAGCTGCCTGGATTCGCAGACGGTAGGAGCTGTATTTACACTTCTAGAAACGCTGAGCCCGAGAGCCCCACACAGTCCTGTATTTACACGTGTCTCCTTAGAAATGGCTTGTGGCTGGGTTTCCCCTTTCGTGGCGCAAGGGGCTGCCGGCTATTTACACTCCGAAGTCGCATGGCTTTGGCTGGGGGCGGGGGGGCTCACTGGGGCAGCAGGGGCGGTTTGAAGGAGCAGTTCCCCGTGCAGTGGCGAGGCGTGAGCATTTTGCAGGAGAAGTGGTGGAGCGCGTCATGGGCCTCTGCAAAGAGACAGACAAAGCAAACTCGTTACTCCTGGCGCCCCGCCCGCGTTCACACCCGGCCCGGTTCGGATCCCCACAGCCCGGGGCAAAGCAGCGGCACAGTCTCGGGTGCATCCTTCAAGGAAAATTGATTGAGGCGATTTCCAGATCTGCCCACTCCCACAGCACACTGGGGTCAGCCTTTCCCCGTTGTATCGACACCCGTTTTGTTACAAACCCGAGTGGCCTGCGTTTCGTTTCGCATCAGTGATTCCCTTCCCCCCTACACACACACACAATGATTTTCCGGGGGGGGGGGGCATTTCCCCATCTCCTTCCATGCTTTGGAGAGATACCTTTTAACTTCTGCTGGATGGCGTAGCGAGCTTTCCTCTCCTGATCCAGTTCGTTACACAGGGTATCTGGGAAGAGGGGGACGGGTCAGAGTGAAGGGTATAAATCAATCCCCCCCCACACACACACAGCCACTTTAATGAAGCCAGGCGCTGGAGTTGGGGGTTTAAAAACAAACCAAGGAGCGCGCTGGCTTCTGATCGCAGTCTGGCATTGGAAAGTAACGTCTGAGAACTGCGCTTTAAGGCAGATGGATACAACCAAAATTCAAGCAGACTTAGACATTACTTCCCAGGTAATTTTACGCCTCGGTTTTTAATTTAGAAGCCCTGGAAATTGCTGCGATAAGAAGTTGTTCAATCACTCCTATGTAATGATGCCTCCGAGCCGAACGCTGGGCTGCCTGGCGATTCCGAGGCTGATCAGACTCACAAAAGGATATTCGATAAAAAAAATAATTGTTAAATTACCTCCCATTTCCATGTAAATGACTGCGCTCCCATGGCAGCTCCCTACCAGCGCGGCTACGCGCAGGCTCTCACCTGAGTCGAGCCTTACCTCTGACAATTTGTAGTTGCTGGACCATTTCTTCCCTATACGCCAGCTCCCTCTTCATCTGATCCTGGAAATTATCTGTGCGGATGGCAGGCAGCAGTGAGTGAGAACGGCGAAGCAGCCTCCTTCCCCCGTGGCCCAAGCATGCAGGGGGTAGGTGTGACACAGCCCTGCGGCTGGGGGACATTGTCCCACTTTTCCGTTGCTCAAAATAGTGCGAAGCTACAAGACCCCAGTGGGACCGGATCAAGTGGATTTTGAGTCGTTATAAAAACTGGAGTCGTTGATACGTGACCCATCAAGGCGGCTCGGCAGAGGAGGCGCTCTTGGGGGTGGGGGTGGGGGGGTTGGTACCTTTCAGACTTTGGAATTCCCGTTCTAATTTCTTCCTAAGCTCCACTTGCTCCAGGAGCAGTTTTTGCAACTCGTCTGTGGAAAAATGATGCCTCACGTGAGAAAACACTCCCTCTGGAGCAGGAGCCGCGCTTGCTTGAATCGCATTATATTACATGAATCCCGGAAAAAAATACCCACAGCCTAAATACAACGATAAACGGAGCCCTCGGCGCGGGAACGAAAGACACCTGGAATCGATGGGGTCCAGCCCCAGGAATGGGGTGGGGGGCTGCGTTCGTTTTCAGGGCGCACAGAAGCGCCGTGGTAGCCAGGAGGATCAAACCCTTACACTAGGGTGACGCTTTTTAATAGTGGAGAGGTTGCAACAACAGCGGGTTGGTGGTTTTAAGCCCAATCTGTGGCATGAATCATTCCTGGGGATTTCTGCTCGCCCGTTTGGCAGATTTCAGCCAAGGGGACCCTTCAAATCCCTGCCCATTACGGACAATGCAAATCACCCCCCAGCCTTCAGCTTCTCAGCTGATTTATGGAAAGTGACAACAGAAGGTGGAGGTGAATTAACCATCCCACACAGCAGCCTGGCCCCCTTGCACGGCGGCTATAAGCGCTGAGGGGGTTAGTTACAGTTTGGGATCCCTGGTCAGACCGCTCGCGAGAAAGGAGCCTTTCTCGGAAAGTTTCTGCCCCTTTATTGGCAGACAGGTCATCACCACGGCGCGGTGTGTCTACCTGGCCTGTTTCACCAGCGCTAGGTGTGCGATTCGACCCCACTCCCACTCCATTTAACAGTAGGGTCCGGTCCTTTGGACAGGACGGAGTAGATCCCATTCACCCAAATCTCTCCCGCTCACCCTTCATCTCTCTCGCTTGTCCAAAACCCAAAAGGGCGAGGAACTGGCGTATAAAGCCAGCTCTGGACAGGGATTGCTCCAATCCCTGCCTAAGGAGATCCTCACACACGTTTTGGGTTCGAGTCATTCTGGGGTAGAGATGGCGTTATTGCTCCTAGCGAGAAGGCAACAGAGTCTACGCCTTCCAAGGTCTTTGTAAGAACAGAAAATCGGGTTATTTATCCACATGCAGTTCATTGGACTGCAGAGCCCGATTCATACCAAGAATTGAAACCGTACGTTAAACCCTATCCATTCCTCCCCTGCCACGCACGCACCCGGTCGGGACCTGAGGTTACTGAGCTGATCAATCAGCTTGTGGTAGGATGCAGCTGAGAAGCTAATGGAAAAATCCCCCTGCCAGAGGGTCACCGGAGCCCCGGAACCTCACCTCTTGCCAGATTTTCAATGTCTTTTTCAACTAGTTGGGTCCCCATAAAGTCAATGCTGAGACCTTCCTCACCTGCAGTGCAGAACATGCATAGGGTTAGAGAGTTGCTTCTATAGGAGACCTGAGGGTCAGAGACAAAGTGAGAAGCAAGCACTGGGTTGAGTTCATCGCTGTTACTGGGGGCGAGGGACTGTGGGACACGTGCAAGAACCAGAGTGTCCATAAACAGTGCCCCGGCCCAGGCCAGAAAGTTTACTAACAAGTTGTGAAAGACACAACCGACAAGTATTCAAATAGTCGCGGGTGGAGATCAGCCAGTCCTGTTCCGCATTAAACACAGTTTGGCTGTGAGGTGTTAAATAATGAAAGTGGGGTGGGGGTTAGAGCTAAAACCGGATCCTACTTCTCATGTGTGTAAATGACAAAACGGGCGGAGGGGGGCGGGGAACAAGTTATTTAAATATGTATTTGCCTAACGCTGTAGGGGACAGCTTCCTACTGGATATTTAAATGAACTTCTTTCGGGGGAGAAGAAGGGCTGCCAAAAATGTCTGTTCTTTAGGCGGAAGATGAGGAGTGCAGGGGTTGCGATTTAGTGTCCTTGGGCCCGCACTCCGGTTTCCACCGCAGTTCTGCGTTTGAACGTTACAACAGGAAAAGCCTCCTTTGGAACAGAAGGGAAATCCCGGGCCTGCTGCTTACCTCTGTCGGTATTTACAGGGCTTGGATGCGAGACATTCCTTTGGTCTTGATAGGATTTGCTGGTCTCTAAATCCTCTGCTGTCGAGTGATTGTCGTCCTTATCTTGCTCTTAAAGTTAATAAACCGATTTTCAACCATAAGCAACGAAAGTATGATCCTAATATATCCTTAATTACATAATTAAGGACAAAGTCCTTATTAAAGCCGTCTAATCCTAATCGCTTTGCAAGTGGAAAGTAGCTTGCTCTCCTGGAGGTTTACCTAAAGGTGCATTCATGCTACCCTACAGCGCGCACGCTCTCCTAATCAGGGGACACCGAATCCAGTTGAAAATAGAGTAAAAAACGCAGGTTTCTCCATCAGAAATTCAGCAGCTGCTTTGAGGTTTTCGCTGCCAGACCTTTTGCAAGAGGTAACTCCACCAGATACAGGGAGAACAGTTTACACCCAGCAAATATTTGCACCTAAATAAATCCGAATTAAAAAAAGCGGTCTATCAAAAGGACACCCGATGTTTGGTTTATTTGCATGGAAGACCTTCCTTTAACACAGCTAAGTTTGTTTGAAGGTCCTGCCAAAAATGGAAATGACACGCAAAGATTCATAGAGTCTATTAGCAGGCTCGGAATAAGAATTATTCCAAAGAGGGGGGGTTGCCTCTCTTTTCTCTCCCCCTCCCCAGTTTAAAATTTCAAGCCATGGGAGACAATTGCTAGCAAAGAGGTCAATTTTACCATTTGCCTCAGGGTTGCAAAGATAAGTGGTTGCAGGCCCCAGCGAAGCAGCGTTCTTCAGAGTCTGCAGATGATCTTCTCTCTCCCGGGCGTAGACCTTCAAAATAAACGGGAACATTAACTGGAATTAGCTGTGGGGGTGTCACACCAGCGAGGAGCCCCCGACTGGTTTCGTGCAGTCGGAGAGGAAGAGGCCCCGGAGTTGGGGCCAGTTCCTGCGACTAGGCTTTGCCAGAGAGTTGCATCCCTGCGGCAGAAGGCGACTATCGTTTTATTAATCGTAATTATTAGCGCTCCGGAGAAAACTACCCCCATTAAAATTCAACCACGGAGTACAAGAGCTTTTCAAAGCCTGCAGCCCCCACAGACCCAGCAGCCGCCTAATTTTAGGCAATTTTCCCCCTAAGCATGAAAGCAATCCTTCTAATCAGGTTAATTAGCTGTGCTTTAATGCGGCTGCATGTTAATTTACAGGTGCGCCGAATAGCCCCTTTTAAAATAATAGAAAGGTGGGGGAGGGGTGAAGCAAAGCCGCCCCCCTTGGGAGTTCACACCTGCGGGGTTGAACGTCCAGCGGGCTAGGGACAGTGACTCTCCCCTGCCGGCTTCGCCCGGCTGCTGGGTCTCTGGTAAAGCCACGCAGGCCCCGGCGATCAGAGCTGTGTCCGCCACCTCCCCAGGGCCTGGTCTCTAGCACCTGCCCAGCCAGGACACTGGCTACGCCGCGGGCGGGCCGGCCTGGCCTCCCCCGGGGGCTGGGACCTTGCACCCGGGGCAAGGGCCTGCAGCGCTGCCGTCTCCGCGCGCCCGTGGGCTCAGCGCCCAGCCTGGAGCGGGGTCCCCGGCGGAGCCCCCACCTCGTAGCCGCCTCTGCTGCTGCTCCTCTGCGGGCTCCCCTCAGGCGGCGGCAGGTTCCCCTCCTCCGGCCCCTGCTCGCCGCCTTTCTCCTCTGCCCCAGGCGGCGGCTCCTCGGCCCTGGGCAGCAGCTGCAGCTCCTCCGCCTCCTCGACGGCCGCCGCCGCCTCCTCCTCGTCCTCGGGGAAGCGGTTGGACTCCACGTCCACCTCGGGCTCGTCGGCCGTGTCGGCGCCCGGCGAGAGGGAGCGGTAGCTGGAGCTGCCCTCGCTGAGGAAGTCCGGGGACAGGTAGCCGGCCGCGCCCCGGCCCGCCCCGCCGTAGGCCTCCCGGGTGCCGTACAGCTTGGCGATGCTCTCCGCGTCCTTCACCACGGGGCGGAAGGCGGACAGGTAGCTGCCCTTCCTGGGCAGGGGCAGCGGAGGCAGCAGCGCCTCGTCCCCGGACCGCTCCTCCTCGGCGGCCGCCCTGGAGAGGGCGCTGGAGCAGCGCTCGCCGTCCGCCCCGGAGCCCTCCTGCGGGGTGGCGCTGCTGCGCCCGCTCCCCGACGGCTCCGAGCCCTCCAGCTCGCTATGGCGGCCTCCCAGGCCGGGCGGGTCGGCGGCGGCCGCGGCGGCGGCTGCGGCGGCCGCCACCACCACGGCGGTGGCGGCCGCTTTGGCCTGGCTCTGGGCCGGGTAGGGTGGCACGGGCAGGCTGCCGGCGGCCGGCCAGAACATGGGGAAGGGAGGGTAGACGCCACTGTCCTTGCCGGCGCCGGCCTGGTGCGGCGGCTGCTGGGGTTGGTGGGGGTGCGGGTGGCCCCAGAACATGCCCGGCGGCAGGGCGCCCCCTTTGCCCGGCTCGCCCCCGCCGGCTCCACCCAGCGAGTCCTCCTGCTTCTTGGGGCAGAGCCCGAAGGCGGCGGCAGGGAAGCCGTAGGGGTGCGGGAAGAGCGGCGGCGGCAGCTTCTGCAGCATCCCGAAGCCTTTGCTGGGCACCGGGATAACCGGGTAGCTGCGCACCGCGCCGGGCCCGCCGTGCGCCCCGGCCGCCCCGCCGTGCGCCCCGGCCAGGCTCAGCGCGCCGCGCTCCCCGGGCGCCTCCTCGCCGCTGCAGCGTAGGCTCTTGTGCACCGGGGCCAGCTCGGCTCCGCCGGGCGGCGGCGGGTGCAGGGCGGCCTTGGCGGCCGAGGAGGCGGCGGCGGCCCCGTGCAGGGAGAAGGTCCGCTTGCGGGTGCCGCCGTTGAACATGGCCTTGACATCCTCCCAGGCGTGGCTCAGCTCGTCCGTGGCCGTCTTGTCGCTCAGCTTGAGGTGGCGGCGCCAGGAGTTGAAGTTGGCGGCGTCGGGCTGGGTGTACTTGGAGTCCGGCGTGCGGTGGGAGTGGAAGATGAACTTGTTGGGCGAGAAGTACATGCTGCAGTAGCCGCACTTGATGCACTTGGCCCGGGAGCTGTTGTAGCGGGCCGGGATGAAGCTGCCCCGCGAGCCCCAGGCGCACTCGTGCACCACGTCGAAGGCGAAGTTCTCCGGCAGCTTGGGCGGCTTGTGCTCGCCCAGGAAGGACTTGCAGAGCCGCTCCGCCTCCCGCTTGGTGATCATGCCGCAGCGCCGGGACGAGATGGGCATGGCCCCGGCCCGCCGCAGGATCTCCAGCTGCACCGGGGTGCACTGCACGCAGGTGATGCCCAGCGCCACCCGCCGGTTGTGGATCTCATTGTAGCTGTAGTTCTTGAGCAGGGTGTTGGAGATCTGCGCCAGGCACAGGCGCTCCTGCCCGTCGATGACCAGGGACACTATGGGCACGCCGTACAGGGAGGTCTCACCCACTTGGTTGGGCTTGAGGGGATTGGCGCCCGAGTAGGGCTGCAGCTCTTGCTTTGAATTCGGGGAGGAGCTTGAGTCTCTCCCCGTTCCCATCTGACTGGCAATCGCCTCCATCCCCCGCAAAACAATCCTACAACACAAGAACACAACAAAAGGCAGAGGTTAGCCACGCACCCGCGGCCCTGGCGTGCAAAGCGAGCCCGGTGCTGGTGGGGGAAAGCGGCCAGCCAGGAGGCCGGATGAACTCCACCAGCGAAGGCTGCCTGGGCATCGTTTGGCCTTTTGTGCCGCAGCAGATCTCCCCTACCTGGTCAAATTCAGTCTTAGTAGCAGCCCCGCTTCCGTCTCTACACAGCGGCAAGGGCATTGCACAGACAGATAATTCCCTGGGCGCTGGATGGTACAAGGAGAGGGTTTGAGAGGCTGCCGCTGTTCTTTGTGGCTTGAAAGGTTTTGCTGTGAGTTAAGATCTCTTTTCCCCCCACCTCTCTATCTATTATTCCAGGATCTGTCTGCGGCTCCAGACCAATGCAGACCTGAGAATACGGGCCAAAATGTCATTTTAAATCTACCACAATTACTGCACTTGGTGGGCACAGAGAGAGGAAGAGAATCTCGATATAAAATATTAACAAGCGACACAAGGCGCTTCTGTAGGTCGCCAAGGAATCTCTCGGTGTATTTAGTTACAGCTGTAAATACTAGAGTCAGAAATGAAAACACAAACCGACCCTGTTTGGGCTCAGCTTTCTGCGTTTGGATCTCAACCCTGGCTGGTCAGCTGGCATTTCTGAGCAGCAGTGGAGGCTATTAAACCTGACAGCCCTTCATAACGTATTTGGGATTTTTTTTTAGTTGTTGGTTTTTTCCCCCTTTTCCTCTATTTTTAATCTCCCACGTTTCAGCCGCTCGGTTTCTCACGCTAAACTAGCCCCTGTCTCTTGGTGTTAAATAGCACCTCGGCTACGTACGTGCTGCATTTGTCCAGATTTGGAGGAAAGGAAAATAGGCTTTAATTAGCGCTGCGTGGAGTTGTATTTACATCGTAGAGGAACGACTCAGTAAATAACTGGCTAACCTGACTGCTCCACTTTAGATAACCGTGAGGGGACTTACCCGAACGGCGGGTTAAATAAACTCGCTGTCTGTCTTAGCCTGGCAGTAATCCTGCGGTGACACGGGGCCACATGTATTTAATCAAAACACAGCGCTCGGGTATGACAGGGTTCCCGTTTGCCAGCCCGAACGAGCCGTACAAAACGAGAGACGGTTTAGGAAAGGCACCAGCAGCCGAAAGTTGTCGGGTTTGCTCCCAGACTTTGGGCCCCGGGTTATTTTTAAATGCGCTGGATCGACCAATACACTTGACCCAAGTTGAGTAGGCTTGGACCTTCTCCCCCGTCTAATGCCATTGCAGGGGATTAGGAGCGAGGGAGATTACTGACCTGCTCCTAAGGCTCCCAGCTCGCCCAGGGAGCAGAAGGAAGCGTGAGCCAAGCAAATGAGTTTACCTAAAAGGGATCAGCGCATTAAGCAGCTTTCATGGTAATTACACAAAATAGCTGGAGTGTCCTCGCAAATATGAATCAAACTTCACCCCAGCGCTGTCTAAAGGCTGCCCTGGTCCAGACAAACCGGCTTCAGTGTCTCGTCTGCAGCCAAAATATTGGGATCCAATGCTGGGAAAATGTATTGACTTAGATTTAGGGGGAGGGGGATTTTGTTTATTTTTAAGTGATTAATTCAAGGCAGCAAGTGATCATCCCCCCACACCAGCAGTCCCGTCCCAACGCCTAATTGGACGTGAAACCGGCATACTGGGAACGAATGTGAGGGTATTAAAACGAATGACTTCGATCTACACCGACCCGGAGAAGGAGCAGAGAGGAAGCGGCAAAAGGGAAAGCCCGAAATGTCGCTGCAGACACCGAGCCACATATTGGTGTCAACGACTCCCAGGCTCTGCTTGGTCGTGTGTGTGTTGGTTTCGAACCAGGCTTGCAAAATAAATCCAAGGAAAGCCATGGCGCGTGGGTGCAGGCTTGCAGGGCGGGGAAGGGCTTACCTTGTGCGGTGCAATCCCTGGAGCAGCGGGCAAGGTCGGAAGCACTTGTCAAAATAGTCCAGCTGCCCCCCAAAACCAATCCACCCCCCGCTCGCTAAGGTCCGTTCCTGCCAGGCTGCAGCGGCATCCGGAACCCGACCACGGTGCGGAGTTTCATGGGAGCGCCCGGGCGCCTGCCCTCCGCCAGTGTCCTCCCGCGCGGAGATGCAACAAGAAAAGTGACCACATGGCAAGTCCAAGGGAGGATCCTGATCCTTAGCTGAAGACGTTGCACATTGATCCAGTGACAGCTAAAATAATAGGAAGGCACACCCACTTAGCACCCGCGCCTGTACATTAACTGCCTCGGGACCCGGGCGAGCGTCAATCATGGTTGCGCTCCAGTCAATCAAAACGCAGCCGGGGCTGCTTTAAAGGGGGGGGACAAACATTGCTGGGGGGAGAGGAAGGGGGGGAGAGGAACAGCGATTAGAAAAATCCATGCGATCTGGCAAAGGTAAGCGCTGGGGTTTGTGCCCCTGTCACCTGGGCCTCCTCCCCGCCCTGCAAGCGGGGGGCACATTGCGCTGGGGGAGGAAGGGGCCAAGGGAAAGGGGCGCTGGCAGAGCAGCCCGTCCTCTCACACTGGTATTTATTTCTCCTGCCTTGGAGCGAGGGGGGTTGTAGACGGGAGAGGCGTCAGTCCAGGTGGGTCACCGAGCGGCTCCTCCCTGGGATCCGCTTCCCCGGGTGCGCGCCTTCCCTATGGGGAAGGACAGGAACCAACCCTCTGTGGCTGGAGATTTTGGGGTTTTTTAAGCCAAGTTGGTGCGCTTGGATCCAATCCTGGCGCGCCGGTTCGGGAAAGTTTGCAGCAGGGAGTGTGCATTAGGGGACACACTCCGGCTTCCCCCAGCCGGGCTCCGGCGTTAGCCTTACCTCGGTTAGCCGGAGCGAGAAGGGCAGGCCTGCGTGTGGCACTCAGCTACCCGGCAGACGAGCCGCCGGGGGACGGAGCGAAGCGGCGAAAACCTGGATGGGGGGAGCCAGGTGTTTTCTCAGCCTTCCAATTGCCCCGGAAAGCCCTAGCCGGGGCTGGCAGGGGGCCTGACGGGCCCAGCGCGGTAACGAACTGGAGCAAAAGCGGGGTGAGGGGGATCGATGGCTGGAGAAATTAAGGAATTTATTATTCATCACGTTAAGGGGCCATCCAAAGAGGCCGCCGCGAGAGCCCAATCAATTCTCGTTTGAAAGTAAAGACGCCATGAAATGCGACAGAAAGTCAGGCCGGCCTCTGGCTAGCGCGCTCTTCGGCGGGGTAATTAGCAGCCGCAGTAAAAAGGGGAAGGCGCTGATTGTTTTGTAAACTTTGCATTCAGAGACAGCCGCTGGCTGCGTCCCCTGCGAGCCCCCAGGCGAGCCGCCCGCCTCGGCTGCAGCCCCCTCCCTGCGAACCCGATGATCTGTTTGTGCCGGTAACGAAATCCTGGGGAGATTAACTATTTATAAGCTGATCAATAACCATCCTTGAGCAAGCTGGTCCCGCTCGGTCACTGGAGGGATGAGGCGCGGGGAATCTCTCCAGGTCCCTCCAGCAGCTCGGAGAGCCACCGGCACATCAGCCCAAAACTCCCCCAAAGAACCATTCTCGCTCGCTCAGGACTAACCCGGTCATTCGCCTGCGTCGGGGGGCTCCACGGGCCAGGCCCGAAGCCGGGCTGGTGGGGTGACTTGAGTGGGAAAAGTTGACCCGTTTTATTCGTTAGTTAAACTCCCTACAAGGGGGCTCCGGGCGGGGTATTTGGCCATTCGGAGCTTGTGATGAATTAGGCAGAGGGATATTTGGGGGACCAGGCCAGTAGCGTTCAAAGGAAAAGCCCCAGCCTGCGTGTTCAAACCTCCCCCTGCATCTCAGGTCTCTGCAGCCCCTGCCGACCTGGGAGCAGCTTCAGCTAAAATCATCGTAACGAAAGGCCCCGATTCTCCCGCACTGGCGGCTGATCGCTGCTCCGTTGCGCGGGCAGCTCGCTTTGACGCGGCAGGGGAGCGATTTTTGAAAACATGAATTATCATTTACAAAAAATCTCCCTCCTAAAAAGGCGTTTCTACACCCAACCCAGCCCGGCGTTGTCCTACAGCTCTGCTCCTCGGGCTGTTTCTACAGCATTGTGGCATTAAGTGCTCTTAATGGACACGTTAATTAAACTGTAATTAATCATACTGTCCGGACCAAATTTGAGCAATTACACTAATCAAACAGAAGTTAATAACGGCCAGCGAATCGCCCCCGGCTATTACTTTTGTTAAGCAGCCTCCCATTCAGCTAGAACAGCGTTTGCCCTCCGCCAACATATGTGTTACATATTAAAGCGCGTATTGTTATGAAAAGTCTATTGCCTGCTTGGGAGTTAATGTATCATTAAACGTATTTGTCCTTGAAAGCAGATTTAGAGCCATAAATCTCTTCCTAGGAATATGATCAAGTCTCGCCTTTCAGGGCTGGGGCCGGACAGACACCGCAGAATTAATCACAGCTAGGACGGGGGGAGGGGAGTTGGGGTTTGGGGTTCAGGTTTCTGCCCCCATGAAAGTCCAGTTAAATGCAGCCAGTCTAAGTCCCTCTCCCCAGCGCTTTCCGCCGTCAGACTGAAATTTCCCTGGGTCCAGGAGCCTGTAGTCTCCTCCGTAGGGTTACTGAGCCAGGCTGGGAGGGAGGCTGGATGCAACATTTATGCGGACTCTGGGTAACTCTGCCCCGGCCGCTTGCAGTTGCTGGGAGGGCACGGCCGCCTTCCCTGAAATAATTACACTCGGATTCGGTAATTATTCCTCGAATTTTAATTATTTAAAGCAACCACTGAAGGCTGCGTTGTGCCCAGTGATTGCGCAGCGCTGGCGGTTCCGAGGAGCTCGCCGAGCTGTGGAAGGGATCATGGGCACCAGGCCCCTTGCAAGGGGCCCACCCTGGCTGCTGCCTGTGATTAGACATTTCAGGAGTCAATTTAGCCGGGTCACTTTGCTTCCTTGCGCGGCGGCGGCGGCGGCTCAGCAGCCCAGGCGAGGAGCCCTCTAAACAAATGCGTAGTTAAATATTTATTAGGTATTATTACGGCACGAGCAAAGCGGGCAGTGCCACCCAGCCCGGCTGCGGCGGATTTGCATGGACGTTAAAAAGATAAACCCTCTTCATAAGCCGGAGAGAAGTGTGTTTATAGAGGGAGATACACCTCCCTCCCCCAGTGCGCCAGTCTTTAGACGTTATTTTAATAGCGTTTGTAAATGACAAAAGTTACGGGTTCGATATTCATTAGGCGGGGCGATTATTTCTGTAATTTGTTCCTGTTCGGGCTGGTTTGGGGCGGCACTGAGTGGTGCATTTGCCGAGCACCGTGTAAACGCTCAGCGAGGACGCGACACAGCCTTGTACCTGCTCCGAGTTAAGCGGATTGTTGCACCGTATTTAACAGTGCGTTTGGACGGAGCAAACTCGGTGCTAGGCGGCAGGAGGGGAGGGGGAGTCGTGTCCCGCCGGGCCATAAACCCCCAGGGCGTGAGCGCGGCCGGGGCTGGGCTGAGTTTCTAGGGCACTGGCATATCCGCGCCCCCCCGCTGGCAAACTCCGCGGGTTGGGGGTTGCTGGGACACGTAGCCTCACCCCGCGCTCCCGGCCCCCGCCAGCCCAGGGAAGTGGAGCCTTCGCCAGGCGCAGGTAGCCTCTCCGCAGCGAGACCGGCCCCGCTTCTTCTGCCCGGGGCAGGCGGGACCCGGCAGTGGATCCTGCACAGTTCCCCGCTGGAGGGCCGGGCTCAACAGCCAGGACAAGGCCATGCCTTGGAGCGTGGTCCCCTTGGCCCTGGAACCCACCCACACCCTCCTGTCCACGGGGCCAGAGTTCGGGCTCCCCCGGGAGAGGCGACGGGGCTGGCGAATGCCCCGTACTCCCCCTCCTGACGCCTGCTGGGGCAGCCGCCCCCCCGCGGCAGGGTGGTGAGAAGGGGCAGTTTGTACTGCTGGGCGAGCCACACACACAGCAGTGTGTACAGACACACACACACGGTGGTGCAGCTACATACACATTTTCTGAGCCGTGCAAATACACACACAGTAGGCGGTGTATCTAGCTACACAGGCTGGTGAATCTCTACATTACACACAGGCACAATGGGCAGTGTAGATATAGCGCCACACACACTCTCTCGGGAGGCTTTTCCCACCCAGCCCCGGGTAAAACCGACCTGCGCCCAACAGCCAGAGGCGGCAGCTTGGGACTGTGCCCCCGCAACTCCGGCCTGGCCGCCCTGCGCAGCGCAGTCCCCAGCCGCCCATGGGGCATGACCCTGCGTTTGCCGGCCCTGGGGGGAACAGGTCTGGGTACGTGCCCCCAGCTGGGGGAAACTCTCCGCGGGGCTCCCCAGGGGGGCCAGGCTGGCATGGCCTGCGGCTGCCCCCGGACACTCAGCCCCGCCATGGGGAGTGAGGGGGGCCGAATCCGCCTGCCCAGGGCCCCCGCTGTCTCCAGCCCCTCGGCTCTTGTGCCCCACCCCGCGCTGGGCTGGGGATGGAGCTGCAGAGATCTCCAGCTGGGACCCTCCCCCGGACCCATCCCCTGCCCGAACTCCGGGGAACCGCCGGGGAATTCGGGGCTCTCGGAGGCGGGGCCAGGCTGGAACCTGTGACTGTCCAGGACAAGCCAGACCAGGTCCAGCTGCCACGGCTGGCTCGATGAGCGGGCCCGAGCCGCTCCGTTCCGCCCTGGGGTGCTGCCCCCAGCCCTGTCCGGGCTCCAGGAGTGCAGGGGTCGCTTTTGGGGGGGGAGCGGTTCATCCTGGCAGCGGGGAAAGGGTTCGCGGCCGCCCAGGCCCCATGGGCCTTGTCCCTGACCCCGGAGGAGCCGGCCCCCGTCCCGGGAGGCCAGGGAAAGGTGCCCGCACTCCCAGCCCGTCCCCGCTTCCTTCCTTCGCAGGAGCTCCTCGCAAGCCCATATCTTTAAACAGTTGAATTAACTGCAGTTTTTGTCAGTTAATTAGGTTTAATTTACATAATTAGTACAGTATAAAGAGTATTGGGGATAATCAGGAGGTACGTCTCGCTTACTGTGTAAACACGGATTCGGAATTAAAAATCAGATGTAATTAAGGCGTGTGCGCGCTGGTTTTAATTGTAATGAATTTCTAATTAACGCTCAATGATCACCCAGTGCAAAGAGCTGGAACATTTTCGGGGACTTTTTAAAAACTCCATTTGCACTTTACTGAATATTTGGCTATTGAGGTGCTGGGCCAGGCAGGCAAACCCCGCCGCCTGCAGCGCCGAGCTCCTGTCAGACAGTAACTGCAGGGGACCAATGGCCGAGCCCGGCTCCTCTGCACACTGGGCCCTGCTAATGGGAGTGGGACCATTACAACCTTCTCTTTGCTCTGATTTAGCGAGTCTATCACAGCCTGGGCCTGCAAAAGCCAAACTAAACTAGATTGTTTTATGGACAAGCACCCAGTATGTGCAAGGGTGAATGAGCTGAAAAAAGGGGGTAATCGGCGAGGTGGCAAATTTTGCAGACAATACAAAATTACTCAGGATAGTTAAAGCCAAAAGAGACTGCAAAGAGCTACAAAAGGATCTCACAAAATTGGTTGACTGGGCAACAAAATGGCAGATGAAATGCAATGTTGAGAAAGGCAAAGTAATGCACATTGGAAACCAATCCCTGCTATGCATACCCAATGATGGGGCTAAATTAGCTGTGACCGCTCAAGACAGAGATCTTGGCGTCAGTGTGGATAGTTCTCTGAAAACATCCACTCAATGTGCAGCGGCAGCCAAAAGGTGGGGAATCATTAGGAAAGGGACAGATAGTAAGACAGAAAATATCATAAGGCCTCTATATAAATCCAGGAAATGCTCACACCTTGAATACTGCCTACAGATCTGGTTGCCACATCTCAAAATATTTATACTAGAATTGAAAAAGGTACCAAGAAGGGCAACAAAAGCCATTAGGGGACAGCTCCCATATGAGGGGAGATTAAAAAGACTGGGACTTTTCAAGGGGGGGCTATATATAATTGGGAATGGTGTGGAGAAAGTGAGTAAGTCATTTACCCCTTCACAAAAAAAAAAGGCCACCCAATGAAATTAATAGCAGGTTTAAAACAAACAAAGGAAGTATTTCTTCACACACCTGCATAGTCAACCTGTGGAACTCCTTGCCAGGGGATGTTGTGAAAGCCAAGACTATAACAGGGTTCAGAAAAGACCTAGATAAGTTCCTGGCGGCTAGGTCCATCAATGGCTATCGGCCAATATGGTCAAAGACGCAACCCCCTACTCTGGGAGTCTCTAAACAGAAGCCAGGGCTGGACAACAGGGGCGCTGCCTGTCCTGTTTATTTCTCTGGGGCACCTGGCATTGGCCACTCTCAGAGGCAGGATACTGGCTAGATGGCCCTTTTTGTCTTGCCCAGTACCGCCCTTGTTATGAATGAGGGCCCTGTCAGCCAGCTGTAGGGACCAGCAGAAGCAGGGGATAGAGTTTGTACAGGGAGAAGACGGCTACCCAATGGCCCAGCATGGCTGCAGGTCCTTCCACCCCCCTGCCCCCTCTGCCTGTGCTAGTGGTCGCAATGGTGCCAGGGGAGCGGCCAGTTCCGCAGAACTTCTCTCTGTGCCGGGAAAGCGGCTGCAAGCCCTGGGTCCCTGCGACAAGGCAGCAGAGACCCCCAGCACGGTGAGCGCCGGCCCTGGCTTTGCCTTCGCCTGTCACCGGCCAGCGACAGGCGGACACTGGAGGCGCAGGAATCCCATCAGCCTGTTCAATCCAGGCGAGGATCTGGGGGGGGGGTCACTACCCTGCGCCCCTAGCTCAGCCCCCCTCTCCCCGCTGGGCTGCCCAGGCTCCAGAGTCCTGGCAGGAGACGCAGCTCAGGAGTGGGCCCCTCCTCCCAATGGCCCAGCGGGTGCGAAGCAGGCGACCCCCCCAGTCCCTTCTGCGCGCCCAGAGGGGCCAGGGGAGGAACGCAACAGCTGCGCTCACAAGCCCGGGCGCTGAACGCACCAGACGAAGCCAGTGTCCAGATGCTGCGAGCTTCCCTCTGCTCCGGCGTGGGGCCCGCAGCCCGGCTGCTGGGGGAGGTGGGCAGGGAAAGCGGCGGGACAGCGAGACACACGAGTGGGAGTTCGGTGGCGGGCGGGCGCCCTTTTGCCTTCCCGGCGGCGGGGGCGCGGACAGTCCTGCTGTGCAGCTCCCGGGCTGTCACCAGCCCCCGTGTGACAAATGTCTCGGTTACTGCAGGGGGGGGCGATGCTAATCAGCTGGGAGGGGCTCGTGACCCCGCCTGGGCCGGCGGAGCGGATGAAAGAAATGCCCGCTTGGGAATCGGGAAGGGGGGAGGGGGCTTAAAATAGTTTTATTTTGGGGGGGAATCGCCCATGTGATGGGTTTGAAATATCCTCCCATCCCCCGCCCCCCAGGACCGCAGGCCGGCCAGTCCCACCCAAGCACAGCTCTGCAATGGCCATTCAAACCGAGGGTCGCTTGGGGGCTTTTCCACCCGCCTGACACTGCCATAACCGGGCCCCGCAGAGAGCCAGGGCCGAGCCCAGGCTCCGGGGGCTGGTTTCTCTCTCGCTACCCCAGAGAGACCCAGGATCGCTGGGTTAGAACTAGACAAAGCGGGAACTTTCCCGGAGTGGAGCTAACCATGCGGGGCGGTAAGTAGCCAGCCTGGGTTTGGGTGTCAGCCTCCATCAGGGAGGGCTGGTACCTGGCTGTGTCTATTGAACACTCTCCCCTGGCTGGTGCAAAGCGGCGGGGGAAGCCCCGCTCCCCTTTCCCTCTGAAGCAGGCGGGCGACTAATTTTTTAGGTTAAAACTTACAGAGCCGTGTCCTGCGCGGGGAGAAGAAAAGGCGTCACAGGCCCTTCCCTCCTGGAGGGGCTGGGGCGAGATTGCCCCATAAATCAAGGCGGTCTAATTCAGTGGAAGTTTAATAAACGCCTCCTATTGGAAATGAATGTTCCCCATTTAACAGTTGTATCAGCACCATATAAAACCGTGACCCCCATAAATTTAATTTTAGAGGCAGATCAATCCGGGCTTCTCTCTATCGATCCGCGCCGGCTCGCTACGCTGAACGCCTCTTCTGCAGCCATTTTCCGGGGGAAAATAGCATTTCGATTAGACTCTTTATTAGGAAAAGATTGCTCGGAGAGCCTGAAAATTAAACGGTGACATTTTAATTACTGGCCATTGATAAAAGAATCCGGGTAATGGCTGTTTACAGGCTTGGCACCCGCTGTCTGACCTGATGTGCTAATCAACTTGGAGAGGGTTGGCAAAGGTCAGCGGCTCAGGCAAATAGCCTGGGGAGACTCCGCAGGCCTGGGCGCCCCGGGGTCAGGCGTGTCCCGGGGGGGCTGCTCCGAGACTGCGCCAGACTCCCAGGCCCGCTGCAACCCGGGCGAGCTCCGCCTTCCGAGCCTGGCTCCTGGATTTTACAGCCGGCTCGCCAGTGAACCCCCCCCCCATTAGTCATCTCCCCCTAATAAACCTCCGCCCCCAGCCGGCCTTTCCCCGAAGCCAGCGGTGCCTAGAGAACCGGCCCGCAGCACCCAGGCCCTGTAATTATCGGATTCCTGTGGCCCAGATGCATTTACAGCCCAGGAGCACAGAGCACAGCAGCGCCCCCCGCCGGCCGCGCGAACTCCCTTCCCAGAGGAACTTCGGCCCCGGCCCCGGGAACCGGCTGCGGCTCAGCATGTTGCTAAACCGGCTCTAAATCTGCCTAATTTCTCTCCCTCGAAGCCGCTGGTTGGTGGTAAGCGATGCGGCCCAATGAAATTTACACGATCAATAGACAAGCCTCTATTGATTAGGTTAAAACAGCGCCTGCAAGACCCCCCCCCCCGCCAGCCTGAGAAAAGACGCTAACAGGAGCAATTAACTCTTGGTTATCGGCCTGTCCGCGCCCGGGTAGGGAGATGCTAAGCGAGCAGACTGAAAGGGAAAGAGCTGTTCAGAGGCCAGCAGGGAAAGAAACCTTCAGCCCGGCTCCAAAAGCTTCGGAGCTGCGTTTGAAAGGCAGATTTGAACTGGAAAGCGACGCCTGGGATTTCTCCCCCCACCATCCCGGTAAAAGGACACTGGATTTCCAGAAAAATTCACTCACCTGCCCTTGGAACTGGCCCAGCTGGTCTCTGTCGGCTCAGCCTGGAGTTTCTGTCTCAACTGCTGAGAAGTTTTCCTCCTTACAGCTTTTTAAAGCCCTTGAACATCCATTTTCCATTAAAAATCTCTTGGGCTGACCAGGTACTTATAAACCTTGAACTTTCACTGCAGGATTCCACAGCCAGCTCAGCTGCGATAGGAAAGAGCCGGGGTGAAAGAGAAGCTCCTTTCCTAGCCAGTAAGGCTCAATCTATAAATCCTGTCCTCAGTGCACACTTGTAGTTTATGGCTAGCCCCTTTACTGAAGGTAACTCGCCCCCCCAGTCAGTACAAATCTTCAGCAATTGTACAGCAAGGGGCCAGCTGCATTTTCTAGGAATAAAGACGGGGATTGCTCACCCTGGGTGGTTTGTCTTTTTTAAAGCACACCACCATATTCTGACCCATCCAAAGACTTCCTTAAAAAATAATTTGTCATAACTAAGGAACTGTCACTGGTTTGTACTTCCTTAGCACCAGAGGCCAAGAGGCTGAGCTAATTCCATTCAGAAGAAGAGGCCCCTGAATGAATGAATGAATGAATGAATGAATGAATGAACATCTTTCACATTCTTATGAGACAGGGGTAACTGGTCCACAGTTAAAGTTGTAACTGAGTTCCCATTACAGGCCTGATTTGGGCTCCCGCTCTGCTGCCTGCATAGGCATTTCTGGGCACAGGTAGAATTGCCCTACAATCGCTGAGGTGATTCTAAGAAAGGGTTCTCATTTCTCTACAAATTCAGCTTGGAAACGATCTCTGTATTTTTGTTGTTGGTTCTGGTGCCACTTTCTAGCAAACACACGTCATCCTCCTCTCCTGGACTCCCCTAACAGTGCTCTAAAGCCCCCCTCTCTGCTAAGGTTAGCAATCATTTACTACTGGCCCCAAGGAAGGTCAGCGTGGGCCCTGTACTCTCATAGGAATGGAATACTAGGTGGTTGTGGGGAGCAGTGGCTCAGGCAAGGATGTGTTGAGATTTGCACTTAAGGAAGGCCTAAAAATCGCTTTGTTTCATTGTTTTCCGATGGTGCGTATCCTGGGGTGGCAGAAGAAGAGGCAAACAGAATGCATGGGGTTTGAGGAACTGGAGGAGAAATTAGGATGGGTGGGGTGGAAAAGGAGAAGGTTGGTATGCAGGAGGAATGGGGCACAGAGGTATCTCTGCCCCTAGGCCTCAATGCATCATTGACTTTCCAAGGGTATGTCTACACTACCCGCCGGATTGGCGAGTAGTGATTGCTCGATCAATCGATGTATCGTGTCTCATCTAGACGCAATACATTGATCCCCGAACATGCTCCCCATCGACTCCAGAACTCCACCAGGGTGAGAGGCAGAAGCGGAGTTGACGGGGGGGGCGGCAGCCATCGATCCCGCGCCACGAGGATGTGAAGTAAATCAATCTAAGTCGATCTAAGATACAGCTACTTCAGCTACACTATTCTCGAAGCTGAAGTTGTGTGTCTTAGATCATTCCCCCCTTTCCCCCACAGTGTAGACCAGGCCCAAGGCACTTAACTTTCTATGGTCAGGGCCTTAACTTCAGCCCAGTGTTTGTGCTGGTATTTTAGTAGTGAAAGGTCACTCACCAGGGAACCTCATACAATCGTCAGAGACTCCCTCGCAGGTGGTCCAAGTCTGGCCGTGATGGAGAAAGGCCTGGCATGGTGGGCTTCGGTTGGAATTTCCCCTCTGCATTTACTTTAAATCATAGGAATATCAGGAAAATCAAGTCTAGTCTCCCTGGGTGCTGCTGGAGAACGTGTTGGAGGTCTTGGATTGCACCTATGGGGTTCTCGCACACCTTCATGGAAGGAGCAAGGATGCTGAGTCATTAACAAAGACCGTCCCTCCTCCAAAATGTTCATTACTCACTGAAAGTAATAGGTGTTAACAAAAACCAAACTATGAAATACTCTCCCACCCTCCAGGGCTCCAATTCCACCCTTCTGCCTCTCAATGCTATCATTTCATAACTACTGCAGCCAGGGCGCGTGTCTACACTAGCAACTACTGGGTCCATGCAGTGCAGCTTCCCCGGTGGTCCTAACAGTGAAAGCTGTCATGTACACAGAGGTCAGGCATTTCAGTCACTACGTTTTCTAACCGTGCTCTGACGCTATCTGAACCCTGACTACATTAGTGCTTCCACCATTGCCTACTATCAATGAGGAATTATGGCTCCAATTTTTGCTGAGTGTAGACAAGGCCATTGCATTTTTCAGGGCAGCCAAGACCCGAATCCCTAATGCATAAAGCCAAGCAGATGTTGTTTCAAACATTCCATGTCTCCTTTCTCCATCATAAAGAAGCAAAAGGTTCCAAGACCAATTTCTTTTCCTCTGGGGGTTTACAGGTAACCTTTCCCTGGAAGAAGGCCATGCGACATCCTTCAGAAAATAGATACACTTTAATACCAGACTCAGTTTGCCAGTTTGTTTAAACCTCTGAATGTCAGAGAGTGCATGCTAAGGCTGAACAGCTCTGCAGTGACCTTTCTGGTGACTGCTCGGTTATCAATGCTAGCACATTATTGGTCATTACTTGTCACCTAAGAAAAAGTGAGCATAGGAAGTAGAAGAGGGGCTTTTCTCTGGCAGGTGGCGTTCCTGCATTTGTGAAACTACTGCTTGGTGTATTTCCCCAATTCTGTTTTCTTTGCCAATAAACACACCACAAAGAGCCTTGCAAGCTATTAGTGAGGAAACAAAGAATGACACTTTGCCTTTGGAAAACTGACAGCAGGACAGAGTTTGTTAACGAATACAAGAAACTGAAGTGTGTTCTAATCCTGTACTGCAAGTATCAATGCATTTAAGATAAAACTAATGCAGTTTCCCTCAGAGGATTAGCTTTGACCGGTAATGACTACAGCGGGTATGAAAAACATAACATCTGAAAATCTGATTAAAAAGAGTAAAAATTTCTATAATTTTTTTCTGGATTTTTTTTTTGGTGGAATGTTTTCTCTTTCAACTGGTTCTAACAGCAACAAGCTATGGATGGAATGGTAAATTTGGGTTGATATTACAGCAATCTGAGACATATATACCTGAATAAAAGTGACGAACTTTTTCTGTTGAAATCCTGATTGTCATTTCATGGGATAAGCACCTAGATGCCCCTTTCTTCCTATGGTTGTGTGAGAAACTGGTGCACATGTTCCATAGGTTTTCTTTTAATTCTTTAGATTACTTCTGATGGACTCTTTTGGTATCTTCTGAGGAGAGGGATGAACTGCTGGAGGCTGTGATGGTGCTGAATTTGTTCCAAACATTTCTGCTTTCACGTGACAGATCTCTTATAATTTGGAATTCAGGTCACAATCCAGGTTTCATAAAGTCATGGCAAGAATAAAAGGGTGCAGAACTGGAGTCTCAGAGCTCCTAGATTTACACGCTTAATGCAGTTAAGCCTTACCCCTTAGAACATCCAACATTTCGAGCCCGCCTGATAGGGATGAGAGCAGGGAAAGCTAATTGCATGTTCGTCATCTCCTTTTTGTGAGAATGGAGGGAGAGATGAAGTTAAATAGAAGTTTTGAAGGCGTTGCTGCTTTGGGCTAATTTGCTTAGCAGCAGGAATATCAAAGTAATTTCTAATTATGTATGTGTGAGAAGTGCCAGAGACTGGATTTCATTCTCAGTTTAACAGAACAAATATAGCAGCGGCACAAATTTCCCTCAGTGCTGAGAACGTGCCTCGTTCCTTCTGTCTAGACGACTTGCATAGCGCTGCAGTACCTGAATGCCTCACAGTCGTTAATGGATTTATCAGTCCTTAATGGATGCATCTTCACAACAGGAACAGGGAATCACTGTTCTCCCAATTTTTACTGATGGGGAACTGAGGCACAGAGACACTCAGGCCGGGTCTACACCTAAGACTTAGATCAACCTAGCTACATTGCTTAAGGCTGTGAAAAATGTTGCATCCTGAGCACCATAGTTAGACTGACCTAACACCTGGTGTAGACACTGCTCAGTCGTTGGAAGGATTCTTCTGGCGATGTAGCTACTGCCTCACAAAGACGGATTAACTGCATCAACAGAACCCCCCACTCCATTGATGTAGGAAGCATCTACATTAGGGTGCTACAGCTGCAGAGTAGACATGACTTAAGTGCTTGCCCAGTGTCACAAAGTCTGAGGTAGAGCAGGGAATAGAACTCAGGTCATTGGAGTACTACCTAACGCCATAACCACTGGACCATACCTCCTCTGTCATAATCTAGAGGGCCCATCATTAAGGTGAGAGGGGATGCAAGTCCGTATGCCTATTCAATCCTGGGTACCTCTGCAGAGATCAGTTGTGGTGGTGCTTTGTGAAGCGGACGTGTGTCTCTGAGGACTTTACTCCTTTCCTATAGGCTATTCCACAGCCACTGGATGGGAACAGCTTTCAGCAACTCCCCACAGTGGGTCAGACAGGAAGCAGTGTCTCCTAAGTGAGTGGTTCCAGATACTATTACCAATTCCTTGCATCTACTCCAGTCCTCCATGTTATTTGTAGAAACACCGAATTCAAGGATCTGGAGAGGGAAAGATGACAATGATCCAAAACTTCCACAATTATTGTCAGGTTGATTAAGTATAACCAGAAAGATTGCAAGGTTAATGACAAATCTCATAACACTATCTGCCAGTGTTAACGACGAGATTTTTCAAAGTTACATCCGTTAATATCAGAAGTATGAATGTGCAAGTTGAAATCCTCCCCACCCCCTCCCGCAATGAAAGCAAGAGAAAAAGCCTTGTTTTTACTGACTTTTTAACTAAATCTGAGAGAGACTTTTTATCCAGAGCAAGCTAATGTAAACTGCTGGGAGATAAATAAACGAAAGAGCTGCCTATAGGCTGGTTGGCTCTAAGGGAAGAAATTTGTCTCACTTTAGAAAAAGGACCTGAAGGTATTGGTCACATTGACTCATTCATTGTACTGTTATCTGCCAGGAAGGTTGTGACACCGGAGCAATTAAGACAAACTTTAGTCTATAAGTTCATGCCTGCAATCTCTACACTTCAAAACAAGATAAATGATACCTCCAAGGAAGGAAACAACGTATTTTCCAGACTACCTCCAAAGTAACATTTAGGATTTGCAGTTGTTCAGCAGAAATTTTTCACTACAAGGGGCATCATCTATTATTATCCACTTCAGTTCTTATAGTGACATTTTAGTTTTAACACAAGAAAACGCCAGCTTACATGCTTAATTTATTATAATAAAACACTCTGTGTCCGTCTTTTAAGAGCCTTCTCTATGCATTAATGTGAACAGAGTGAGTGTGTTTTAGAACTAGCATTTTAATACAAAGATTGATTAAAGATGAGCCAATCTGTTGTGAAAATGTAAACTGGAACCACAGTGATACAAAGAACACACTATATGTACGGTAATTATTCAGCTTTCCTTTGAGGTAACAGTCAACTTGATAGCTCTTGTTCTTTAAATAGTAGTAATGAAAAAGTAGGGCCTAATATACCATATTTGTACTAGGTCCATAATGAGACTGACTGCTGTGTGATGCCCACAGAACATTTCATGTAACAATGAATTTTACCATTTGTCGACGGACAGGCATGTGGCAGTCTGAGGATAGTGCTGATTATTGGAGTTGGGAGGATTAGAGCTTCTCATCGGTAAATGTTGATAAATGTCCAATTCATTGTACACACAGACCAACGAAAATACATTTCCATTGATAAAAGAAATTTACAGCTAGGCACAGTAAGAAAAATGCAGCTGGAGAATTCAGTGGAGTGTGATTTCAGGCTATTTCCTTTGTATATTCTGACGTGTGATGTTGACAATCGGTGATTTAATGGTAATAAAGCTTTAATAACGTTCTGAATCTCAGTATCTACTGCCATTAAGTAACTCCTGTCAGACTATGGGGGGGGGGTCTGACAACTCATAATATGCTGCAACTGTGAATATTTAAATAGATCAAAATAGAATAAAATGCTTAAAAAGATCAAGATGAGTCAAAATGATAAAAATTGAAACCTGCCAAGGCTGCTGCTACTTATGCAAAACTCCGAGGTGCTAATTTTAATATCTTGTCCACCCAACCCCCACAGTGCTGTTGGATCTTGTCAGAAACCCAGGTTGTCAGCTCGCTGGTGCAGGGCCTGTGTTTTCATCACTTTTTTGTGTAGCGCCTAACACAACAGGATCCAGACTGGGTCTGCTAGGAGCTACTAGGATACAAAGAATAGCAATATTCAAATGTTGCAATGTGGGAAAGGGATGACTAAAGGAACAGAGGAGTTAATTACCATTTCTGTACAGTTTCAGGAATGTCAAGAAATGCTTTTAAAGCAAAATGGCAGGATGGGAGGCACCTGAATGGTGCTGAATGGTCCAACTTTACATTTATCAGCAAGTAGCTCGTGTGTTGTCAATCACACAATGAGTTTATGCAGGATTCCCAGCTTATCCTCCGCTTTACAGGATTTCTACACACCACCAACACTCATGAAAGAGTCTATTTGCTTATATTATTTATTCAAAAGATCTTCCAGGAACCTTAAAATACATTAAAATGGACTAAAGGCAATTTTTGTTTGGTTTCTCGACTTGTAACCTGCTAGAATAAGGCCAATATATCTATGACCAGTCTAATACAAACAAAACACTTCATGTTCGTATGTTCGGTAAGGTGGCAATCGAAGGCTCTTAGAACCCCTTGGTTTTTCTCCAGCCCACTGGGGCCCCATGCAGGATTGTTCAGGACATTTCCCAGTGGTTTGATCAGCCTCCTGTCAAATTTCCTAAGTGACAAGGTATCCATTACTGGGAGACAATTCTGCTAGGAGACTTCACCTCCCTCAAATGCCCACTCCTCCAAAACTACTTATCCCGCCATCCCAATCAAAACATGCTCCAGCAGGCTCGGCCCTACCTTCCCAGACCAGAACTCTCATCTTTCTTCCAGCCATTGCAAACTCCCACTCTACTTCTGGAGAGAGACTGTAGTTGCTGGGTTTGGGGACACTGTTCTGGTGAGGGATGGGGTAGAGCAGGCTGAGGTATTGGGAAATTGGGAAGGAGGACCAGGGGTGTGGAGAAGACAGTGTTTGGATTATAGTGTGCAACAGGAACTATACCTAAGAATAAACTTTAGGTTGGGATAGAATTTCCCAGGGGAGGTGACTGAAGCCCTATGACTTGAGACATTTAAGATACAGGACAGATTACTGGAAACGATACCATATAGATCTAGCATGTTAAGGGTATTAAAAAAACCCTAACACTTCCATTTGCCCAGGGATACCAGTATGGGTTCCTAGTGCCTTCAAAGGCAGGATTTGCTCTGTGTTGGAGTTTTACCCTGCAACAGCCACAAATAAAATCCATGACGTTTGCACAGCAGGACTGTTGATACACTTGCTGCATTTTTATTTTTCCAACAAGACACCTTCACCTCTCAGAAGGATGGTGAATGCCAGCGTTGTGTTTTATTAAACAAATCCAATTAAAAAACCCCGACACGTCCTTGATGTGTGCGGCCAAAGACAGTCTACACTTGTGTAGAAACTTCGTTGTACAGTCAACATGTCATTTTTACAATAGCAAAAGACTAAAGGTTAAAAAATAGTCTGGCGCCAAGAAATATACAGTACGCTCAATAACAATATATATATATACACACACACACACACACACACACACACACACACACACACACACACACACACACACACACACACACACTATAGATGCTTTAAGGCTGTGTACAGTTTGATTGAAGACAATTTGAGGACATTAAATCAGTCAGCAACAAAGGAAATGTGTGGAGAAAATGCCCTAAAGTCAGAAAAAGCAGCAGCAAATATCCTGAAAGGTTTTGTTGATGCTCTAAAAATATTTTTTCAGTGAAATATGCCATCTCTCGACAGTGCGACGTGGGGCTGGTTTTCCTTTTGCTAGTCCCGGGTTCTCTTTCACCTCACCCGTTGTGCTTCCTTGCTGCTCACGGAGGGCCCTGGTGAGACCGTCTCTCCTCCAGCATCCTGCACACCCACATGGAGACAACTTCAGCATTCCCGTCATTGTACTGCATGATGAATGGGTGGCCCTGGGAAATGGGAGAGAAATAGATTTAGCCATGATAGTTGAGTCTCTCTGCTTTTCAGAGTAAACTTTTTTTCTTTTAAAATTTCCCAAAAAAATAAATCAGAATCTCATTAGCTTCCTAGTTTTGGAAATGTTCCTAGAACAATATAAACACACCATGGGAACGAACAGCGTTTTCCAGTCAAATTTAATAAGGAGACACCACTAATGAATGTCCCATCTTTTCTCCCAGCGTCTGAGTACGTCTGGATGTAAGCACTGCCTGATTATTTTTATTTGACTCTTACAGCCTCCTGTCTTGCTGTGGTACAGGATAAACACTCTTGTAGTAGGGAGAGAGATTTTCAGTTTATTATTTTTTTTAACATTTGTACTGTGGGAGTGCCTAGTGGCCTCAGCCAGGTTGGGCCCCATTGTGCCAGGCATGAGTTAAATGAGTCTCTGCCCCAAAGAGCTTGCAATCTAAAAGACAAGACTGCTGAGGAAGGTGTACTGTGGAAAGGGAACTGGGAGTCACAGTGGATCACAAGCTAAATATGAGTCAACAGTGTAACATTGTTGCAAATAAGCGAATATCATTTTGGGATGTATTAGAAAGAGTGTTGTAAGCAAGACAGGAGAAGTAATTCTTCCACTTTACTCCCTGACTTGATTAGGCCTCAACTAGAGTATTATGTCCAGTTCTGGGCACCACATTTCAGGAAAGATGTGGACAAACTGAAGAGAGTCCAGAGAAGAGCAACAAAAATAATTAAAGGTCTAGAAAACATGACCTCGAAGGAAGGTTGAAAACGTTGGGTTTAGTCTGGAGAAGAGAAGACAGAGAGGGGAGATAACAGTTTTTGGGTACATAAAAGGTTGCTACAAGGAGGAGGGAGAACAATTGTTCTTCTTAACCTCTGAGGACAGGACAAGAAGCAATGGGGTTAAATTGCAGCAAGGGCGGTTTAGGTTGGACATTAGGAAAAACTTCTTGTCAGGGTGGTTAAGCACTGGAATAAATTTGCCTAGGGAGGCTGTGGAATCTCCATCATTGGAGATTTTTAAGAGCAGATTGGACAAACACCTGTCAGGGATGGTCTAGATAATACTTGGTCCTGCCATGAGTGCAGGGGACTGGACTAGACGACCTCTCAAGGTCCCTTCCAGTCCTACAATTCACGTGTCCTTGCTTTGCAGACATGGAAGGCTGGTGCCTTAACTCACTGTGTGACCTAACCCCTGGAACATGTATTAGTTCCGGGTGCTGTGCAAATTCCCAATAAAATCTAAATATAAAATCATAAGTTTTCATTCTGACTTGGTCCTTAAGTCTCAAGTTCTAACACACAAGAGAACAAATGCCACTCGCACACAAAGGAAGACAGTTTGCAGAATATGATGTAGAAGTTGAGGCGCGCGCACACACACCCCCTAAAATATCAACTCCCAGCTTTAACAGAAGCTACTGAAGGGGGTGATGGAAGAACTTACATCCACAGTGCAGTCTAGCCTATGAATTCGGTAGCTGCTGCAGACACTGAAGAATTGTATCTAGGGGAGCAGCAAATAAACTGCAAGAGCACTTCAGGATGAAAGAAAAACATGGACTTAAGGGTTCAGCAGCCAGCCTAGGCTGCTCAGGTCTCAATCCTGTGACATTTCTGGAGGTGGCAGCAAAGCATCTTACTATGCACCTCAAACGAATAAAAATCCACAGAAATCCAGTATCCCACATGCACAAATGAAAGAGAGAGAATAATTGCCAGACAAAACCACCACCAGGAAAACCTCTGCACTGAATTAATCAGAAGCAGCTCAGTTTTCACCATATTAATCCAAGGAACTTTGAAAACAACTGTCTAATCCAGAGATACCTCTCATGAAATCTGCAGGGACTGAGAAGTGTTTGTGGAAACCATTAGGGTACACAGGACAGCGTCAAACAGAGACGCAAACAGTTTTGCTTAATGGCAGCAGGCACGCTGAGAACGTGAAAGGGTCTAACGGTGTTTTGGGAAACCGGGGAGTAACTTGGGCTACGATGGCGCACGAGGAAGCCCTGGGATAAGCAGAATGCTGCTAATGCTGATAGCACCGGGTAAAAGCAATAAAACAATCAGAGGTCAGGGCCAGCAACGTCCAAAGCTACAAGAATAAAATATGCCCAGTCTCGACGGAAAACATGGACAATAAGCAATACGCTGCTGCTCATCAGAGTAGTTTCAAGGCTATGAGCTGATTGGAAGCTGGGCTACATTTCCTAAAAGAATGAAATATGCAGAGAGCCCTTCTGGAAGTTCCCGGGGAACCAGCCACTCTGCTCTCAACCACCTTCCCAGTGCAACCATTTCGGATGGGATGGAAGCAGCCTCTTTGCTCAAGAAATTGGGCACTTCAGGAGGGTGATGACACTAAACACGACAGAACCTGGCCTTAGGGACGGGGACACGGACTGTGATGACAATAACTAATCTCAGAACTACAGAGAGTTTTTCCCTGAAGTGAATTTTTAGTGCTGGGGAGAGGTGCCCAACTGAGAGTCTTGGAGATGGCGCTTCTTTGATCCTACCCAGCAAGGGCCAAACTCAGATTCGGGATATAAGCAAAAGGGAAAGAAAACACAGCAGCTCCAGTTAGACACACCAGCAGTCTGGACACCGCAGCCAATAGGGCATGTTCCAGCAGCAACACATGTTTTCTGGAAACTCAAACTTTCTGGAAAAGAAAGAACTTTCTGGAAAAAGGGGGCAGAAGAACAGCTGGCATGACCCAAGCTCTGAACGTGAAGAGCAGCTCTCCCTACAAGGAGTGTGATATTCCAGTTCACAGCTGGTACCAGTCCCCTGGGAACAGCTGGAAAGAGGCAGGACATACATCAGGAGGAGGGCAGCATGGCTCATCTTGGGCATGCTGCCACATTGCTGTCAGGATCAGATCAGGTTCTGCTGAACTAAGGGACCCAGGTCACTTTTCATGCCCAAGCTGCTACTGAATCTCAAATAGTTTTATGAATGGTTTCAACAAAGTTATCTCCCATACACACCAGCTGGCCAACTAAGGCTGGCTGAGGAAAATATATCAGAAGCACAGAGGCCATGGCTAGTGGTGGGGAACAAACAGAGTTCGCAGCTCAATCCCTCGTGAGTTCTGCACATGTCCAGATACAGGCTCCTAAAGGGTAGGAAGCCAGCACCCTGCTGGGCCTGCAGTTCTGAAAAGAGCGCTCGCAGTTTGAGCTTTGCTATACACTTCTGTGGGAAAGCATGAAACAGAGCAAGAGGTAAGACAAAGACACTGAATAATCAAGCTAACCTCATCAATAGTCATTGGGAGCCAGCTCTCATTTCCTTCATTCTCAGAGGGCCAATTCCCACAATTAAAATGGTGAGGGTTGAAGTAACATGGTCCACAAACTCCTCAAGAGAAGAGGGAGGTGTAATAGGTAAAGGGGAAAGGACATGAAGAGCAGCGGCAGGTGGATATAAAAGTGGGACATGCAGGTGGGGGCCAGGAGAGAGCAAGTGTGCCCACCATCTAATAATGATCAGATGAGGAGGCAGAAGAACATTAACAAAAGGGAGATTAAAAGACAATCTCCCACAGGCATGAAAATGCAGCACATTTTGGAACTAGATAAGAGATACTTTTACCTGTCCACTTAACAGCATCCACATCAGTTTCTGCAGACTGATACTCTATACCTTTCTTGCCTGTATCCCTGTACCTAGTGAGACCAGACCTAGCAGGTAGTTTTATCACTGAAAACCCCACCCAGGTCACTTTTCATGCCCAAGCTGCTACCGAATCTCAAATAGTTTTATGAATGGTTTCAACAAAGTTATCTCCCATACACACCAGCTGGCCTAACTTTGCTAGCAAAACCCAGTAGTTCGAAAGGTCTTAGACACAGCCTCTTAGCACAAGGACTATGTCGCATAGGCCAAGTACAGTACTGCTTATACGGCAACGAACGCCTCTTCTAGGTTATACAGCCCAGGTGCACCCTTCTAAGGCACTCTTCCCATGATTTAACTGCATTTCACAGCAACTATCCCCGGAAAGAATTTTGTCCTTTAGTTTGAATAGACTAGAAGTTGCATTCCTAACATGAATCACCATTGTAAACCTAATTGTTCATGGAAGTATTGTCCACACCTTGTTTTTGTATTTCTCTATTTATCAGGATCCTACAACATACTGCCTTTTAAAAAGCCTCCAAATTTGTCTTGATGGCTGGCTCTCACTTGATGGCAGGTCTGCAGGTTGTGGAGATCAGTTCAAACCCTTCATTACACTTTCCAGCCTTTTCCCCTCTCTAGGTTCTGAAGAACCTTTTAGCTTGTTTGGTTTATAACTGTAAAAAAAAAATTAAATTGGAAAAATATTTATTGGAGTCTACAGAGTCTGAAAAACTATACGGGTAACTCAGTCACAGCGAAAGGTCAGTCCGGAACAGAAACAACAACTTTGCAAAGCAAAGAAGATGCTTGTCTCCTTTGCACTCACATAATTAAATGCAAAAAGAAGGGTGTGCATATATGCATTCATGAGATATGTGCAACACACACACACACACAGTTATTGTGGTATTAAGCATGAGAATCCAAAATCCACAGACAAAATTCAAATAATGGCTTTCACCTGAGTGCATCTTTCTGAATGCTGTATCTGGTGGTTTTTGTTAGTGTGTAATGTGGCCCGTTGAGGGAACCAGAACTTTGAAATCCCTGACTTCTGTGGATTTACAGTCTCAGCCATCATCCCGCTGCACATTGTCACACTGAAAGCTTCCTTTTCTGGGAAGCTCAGGCAGCAGCAGCAATATGCCAGCACAAAGACTTTCCTGTGTATGATCACACTGTCTAATGTGTAAAAGATGGTTACCTTCTGTAACTGTTGTTCTTCAAGATGTGTTGCTCATGTCCATTCCATTGGAGGTGTGTGTGCTCACTACATGCACCAGGGTCAGAAGTTTTTCCCTCAGTGGTATCTATAGGGGACTGGCTCTGGCACCCTCTGGACTGGTGCGCGTATATGCTGGTATAAGAGGCACCATCAGCTCCTCCTCCACCACCTATTCCTTCCTGCCAGAACTCCGACAAAGGGGAAGGAGAGATGGTCGTGGAATGGACATGAGCAACGCATCTTGAAGAACACCAGTTATGAAAGGTGACCCCCTTTTCTTCGAGTGCTTGCTCATGTCCATTCCATTGTAGGGGATGCCCAAGCAGTGCCAATGGAGGTGAGTAGGAATTCGTGGACATGTCAATTACAACACTGCTCTGCCGAATCCAGTGTCATCTTTGGCTTGCTGGGTGATGGCATAATGTGCTGTGAACACATGTACTGAAGACCGCGTTGCAGCCTTGCAGATGTCCTGGAGAGGCACATGTGCCAGGAAGGCAGCTGAAGATGCCTGAGCCCTAGTTGAGTGAGCCTTCACTATCGGTGGAGGCATAGCCTGCACCAACCTGTAACAAGTACGGATGCAGGCGGTGATCCAATTTGAAACTGTCCTTCAGGCCCTTCATCCTGTCAACTATTGTGATAAAGAGCTGGGTTGATGTGCAGAAGGGCTTGATGCGTTTCAGGTAGAACACCAGGGCACGCTGGACATCCAGAGTGTGCAGCCGCCTCTCCTCACTGGTCGCGTGAGGCTTTGGACAGGACACCGGGAGGAAGACATCCTGGTTGACATGGAACTGAGACACCACCTTTGGCAATATAACCTAAATCTACCTATCCTGCCTTTTAAACAAACCAACCACAAAGTAACAAAACACAGGTCAAGGACACAAGTGAGACCGAGGGGGGGAAACCAAGAACCCATAGCCGAGGAAGAGCACACACATCGTTCCAATAAAAAAGAAGCTATTAAGCAAAGAGTGAGCTTCTCCCATGAATCTCTTTTATGAGAGACATGCTCCCTGCAGAGGAAGACATCTCAAATCCAGGATACTCTTGCCATTAAGCTACTTACACTGTGCAGTGGAAGCCAGCACGGCCGGCGGGGTTTAAAATATCAACTGTGATGTGTCCTAGACACATGGAGGCTGTTCCACATTGTGGGACCTCAACGTGTTTCGACTGCAGTAGATCAAAGCGTTCTATGGAACTTTCAGTGCACCACGCAGACACGTGTGGCTGGCTAGAACACAGGAGATTGACACCCTCCTTGCCGCAAACTACATCACCGTATAGACCAGCCCTCAAACCCTGTATTTTCATACTCCTTTCTGCCCCAAGAGTAACCTTAACTTGAAATTACCAAGCTTTCAATGTTTAGGTTTTTTCCAACTACAACATTTTATCAGGGACTTTCCATAAACTGTAGGGAAGTTTTTGCCATTAGCTCCCTCTGAATTTTATCAGGTGTGGGAATTCCTTCTATTTTGGGCTTTTATTTGTTTTTTAATGTCACTCACTGACACTTATCTACAGCATAGTCTTGGAAACTCTGCACTGGTGGGTCCAGAGCCTGGAAACTCTATGCTGGTCAGTCCCAGCTGTGCCACCTTCCAGTGAGACAAAACTGGAAGTGCCAGCAAGCTGTGCCAACTTGATCAGACCCACTTTGGCTGGGCTGGGCTGGGGAGAAAGGGAGGGATGGATTTGAGACATTGAGAGATACACAACTATATATAAACAGTAACACGCAGTGCAATAATCCATCAGAGAGCCTCCGCCTACTCAGGATCATGCATGGAGTGCAGGTGAAATACAAAGTATGTAAAGGTACCTGAATTTAATTAATCAGCTAAAGACACATCAGGGAAAACATTTAAAAGTTCCTAAAAACCCCAGAGGTTACAGAGGTAGCATTCTAATATACTATTAACAATAACCTTTTCATAAAACCACCCTGGCACATCTTCAGCATGCTGCTGCTACTCAGCTATCTAACCTCCTTTTTAGGTATCCAGGGTCCAAAGATGACTAATAATCCAATCTCATAATCCAAAATGGGTGGCCCAGGGATTATTGAATGAGTCAATTAGGCCCTGGTTCAGGAAAGCACTTAAGCATGTACTGATGTCCTACAGGTGCACTGTCCTGAATTGGGGCCTTCAACGGGAGACTTTGTTTTTTAAAATTGAGGGTAGAAACTAGGAATGGGTTGAATAAACTTAAACTCAAAACTACTAGCTCAGAAATGCAGCTATGGTGCTGGCAGTCTATAGTTCTAGGCTGATAGAAAGAGATGGGTTTCCTTTGTTCCTGTGCACTATCATTTCAAGAAAAACTAAAAACAACCACAGGAAGGATGCCAACTATTAAAGAATTCTGGTCACTGTGCATTTCAGCAACAAATAAAAACCACCCGCATCAACAGAAACCACTTTAGCATTGAGCAACATGTTCCAAAAGGAACACACGCAACCTGCTGTACTTAAATATTCTGTTATTGATTTACTTTGTATTGCAAGGTAAGGAAGAAAATAAAATGTACAAAAGCTTGAAATGTATTTTCAGTTGCCGTGAACAGTTTTGCAGTCACAGAGCGACCTGGAGTTATCTGCTCAGTATCTCTTTTGCCACAACTTGTCTGTTTATGACACCAGGAAGTCAGCCTTGGTACACTAGTTACAAGGCCTCCATTCTGCAATTGGATTCACATAGACAGACCATTGTGCCTGCAAGGTCACGGTCTAAAATTGTCTCAGAATCTAGGCTATAATTCCCCAGCAACATGATAATATGGGCATAGAACAGAACCTGGTTCATTTACACTAATGTCTGAGACCACCCACCCATTGGGAATCAGAAAATAAGGGATCAATATAAAACCCTCCGTGCCCCCCAAGGAGAATGCTTTATTAGCATACTTTGTTCATGTATGGTCAATGGTAGATTAGCTAACATTTGTGACACTAGACATTGTCCAGAGGAATCCTTTTTTAAAGGGAAAATGGGGGTGGGGAGTCTTTTACCATGAATCCTTCCTGCAACATTGAAGGAACTAATCAAGAGATATGTCCAGCAGAAGGTGCTTGGAGGATGGGGCCCTAAGGTATCATGATACCGTTTCATAATGGGTCTGATCCTGTTCTCACTTCATTATTTTAAGGTTTCTATACACGTCTATTAAAAATGAGAACTATCTCCTTGCCAATTCTTAAATATGCAACTGTAAAATAGACCACTCCTGTAAGCCCCTTTCAACCAGGGATCAATACATCCACAACAGACAAGCCGCAAAAAATATACTTAAGAAGAATTCCCACCAGAACCTTCCCATTTGCCCCCAGCTAAGGAAAATTATTGGACCTTGCATTTGCCAGGGAGTTTTTGCCACTGATTTAAATTGGGATCAGATTCTGGCCCTACACAATATGATCTGCGGCAAAGCAAGGTAAACATTCCGTGGGAAGTCGGATGCTTTAGAGCGCAGAGTGTTCTGTATGGGAAAAGGTCAGGCAGGGCTGGCTGGAGAGTGAGTGGCAGCCAGCCTAATTTTCTGTGTCAACTCTGAAAATTAGATAAACAATGACAAACCAGGATTTTTAAATGAACTTGTCACATCTTATTTTCTTGATAAAGGGTTCATTTTTCTCTGTCCCAACAGATAGGTTAACTCTTTAAGAGGTAAGTACCTATTAGATGGTGCCGTAAATGGTTTACACATCTGAAATGAAAACAAAAGGGCATGGAGAGTCGAAACGCAGAACCTTGACAATAAGAGATAATTGTCCTTGAAACATCAATAATTTAGCCTGACCAATTAAACAGCTATTATTCCAGGGGAACAGTTCCATAACTGCATTCATCTTTAAAATTACGGATTTGCTTTCACATGGTTGTCCTCGTGTCTGAAAATATCCTTAACACTAACTCCCTTCCCCTGCCCATTGCAAGAGATTTTAAATGATATTCCTCAGCAGGATTACAAACAGACTGGTTCTTTCCACACGTGCAGCACTTTTCCATGATGTGTTTACATGTTTCATTGTTAAAGGCACGCAGCACACAGGATGGCCACTGGCCAGACCACTACTCCATGTGGATAAAATACACCTTTTGGAGAGGTCTAGCAAAACAGGGCTGGAGCGGGTCTCAAATGGTGTATAGGCTTTGCACTGGCCTTTGCACAAAGGTGAATTTCATCACCTGGACCACCTCCAAGAATGTAATCTAAGACATTGCTGCTGTTATATGCATTGAAGTAGCTCCAAGCGGCCCCAGGCAAGGATCACGGCTCCACTGTGCTATGTTGTATAAATGTATACAACACAAGCATGGCTGTTGTGTAAACAATTTGTCTTGGTCAGCCAGACACTGTCCCTTTAACTGCCATTCAGTGGGGTACACACTTAGCACTAAGGGGTCCTGGGCCATGGCTTGGTACAAATATATAGCATATAATACTGATATGAATGGTGAAATGTCTTTAATTCCAGAGAACTTAAGACATATAATAGAAAGTATTTACTGTATTACCTTGAATGGTCAAATTACTACAGGGAAGAATTGCATGGATCAAGGCATTTGCATTTGCTGCTTTGGGTGGAGAAACTAAAAGATGGCTAATTATCGACAAACGCGAGTTACATTTCCTTGCACATCCTGACATCTTGTGCTAACATCTTTAAAATAGTCTCCCATTCAGAGCGGTACCAGGCACAGGCAGATGGAAAATAAGACATTAAGGTAATCCTAATAAATAAAAAAAGAATCCCTGTTATTAGGAGGATTATGGTTTTATGTTACTGACTGGCTGATAGCAAGCAGAATAGGAATAGCTTAACAAATTAGAAATGGCAATCAAAGGAGCTGTGCACTTATGCCAGGCATTTGTTGGCAAGTAACCACTGCTGCTGTTATTTACAACAGTGTCACTTCTCTAAAACCCTCTGTATAAATATCCTGACGGACTGGGCTGGGCTCAATTTCTTATAACCACACACTGTCAAATTATGTATTTTCATTTAAAAGTCTGAATTCAGCATAACAAAAAATATCATAAAAAGATCCCAACTGTTGCACTGGTACACAGACTACGAAGATGACAGCAGTGCCTTTAGACAGCATTTCAAACACAGTTTATTAGTGTGTGATATGAAAAGGGTATTTTTATTGCATGATATAATGCAATGGAAGCTTGGGTGCTCTGCAGAAAGACCTTGCACTCAGAAGTGTAATGAACCCCTAGTCCAAAACACATTATACTGTACATTAACCTATCATTAATGGCACATTAGGGCTAGGGGCATTGCACGCTTGCTGGTCAGGGCTCCATCAGGACAGTATAGAGAAAACCACACTGTCTTCACAGGCTTAAAACAAATAGAGAAAATAAATATTACTGATAGCTACAGGCTGCTTTAAAGGAAATTCACTCCCCACTTAACATGCAACTTTGATACCACATTCTTTTTTATTAAAAGAGGAAGAAAAGAAAACAGTGTAGCAGTTTATTAAGCAGTATTAGAAATTGCATTTAAACTCTTTAAAATGATAAGTGAAATTCTCCATGAGGCTTCAATACGGAGCTTTCCATGTACAGAACACATAAAAAGCCATAGCATCTTTTAAAAAAATAGAATCCTGAAACCCTCTCCTCTTCAGCTCATCCTTTATTCACTTTATAAACTTTCATGCCAACCTGCCCCACCTGGTATGTCTGGGGATTCAGTCAGTACCAGCCTTTTCTCCATGTATCAGTAAGTGCATTTTGATTTAAACATTATAAAGCCACTATGACACCTGTTATATTCTTCAAATGGTCTTTGACACTTGGGATTTTTCAGTCCTTTCTCCAACCTCTGAAGCCCATCCTACTCCAATGGCACCCATCAGGCAAAGGAAGATGAGATCAGCCACCCCACAACCCTTTGGCCATTTGCCAAGACAGACTGGACGATCCTTCCTTAATTGGCTGCAAAAGTGAGACAGACACTCTTCCAGCAACATCCTACAGCCTAAGGAAACATGCACTGAACTAAAAGACCATGAGTTCTAGGCTCCAGCTCTTCCTCTGTCTGCTGTTGGTATTTCTGTGCCCTTTACAACCCTCATTATTAATCAACGCCTCAGACCATAGGGAAGGTAACCATCATTCAGACCTTTTGCCGACAGAACACCAGAAATTGCACAAGGCACTTCAGACACAGCTGGGAACAGAAATCAGATCTCTAATATAAGAGATGCAAGTCAACTATCCGGTCACATGGCTTTTCAGAAGGTACATGCAAAATCAGGTGCCTGTGTAACACACATCATCACAGGCTGCTGTGTCATCCTCTAGTGGCAAGACCACATATAGAAGTTTTGAGTTTGCTGTCACCTCCAATAGTAAAGGCTGTTACATCCTGAGACCCCAGATTCAGTGCCTATGGACAAGCCAAACAGGGGAACTGTTCAACTCGGTTGTGACCATATTCTGCTCTCATAGCCAGGAATAGCCACCAGGCATCTTGATGTCTAACATTCTATTGTTGTATTACAAACAGCTGTGTAATTCACGGGCAAAGTGTGTATTTTGTCTATAGGCTCATCCACACAGATGTTAACAGCATGTTTCCCTCCATCAATGACTTCTATGGCTGAAGTGGTATAAAAGCCGTAAAAATTATGGGTTCAAATGCTGCTGATGACCCATATGGACCATGGATTATATAAATTAGTGCAAAGACCTTGGAGTAATTGTTCAAATTAGTTTATGGTGCAAAAATTTGTACTTAGAAGTTAATTTAGATGTTAATCTCTAATGTGTATGCCTACCCATATTACAATCACACACTCACTTGCAGTGTAGACATATCCTGTATATTTAGATCAGTGGTTTTCAAACTGCGGGTCGTAATCCAGTGCTATGGTGCTAGCACTGGGTCATGGTGGCTCTAGTCAGCACTGCTGACCGGTCTGTTAAAAGTCCCGTCGGTGGGGCTGCCTGGCTAAGGCAAGCTTATCCCTACCTGTTCTGACATCGCGCTGTGCCCCAGAAGTAGCCAGCAGCAGGTCCGGCTCCTAGGTGGGGGGCCCATGGGGCTCCGTGCACTGGCTCCACACTTCCATTGGCTGGTTCCCTGCAGGCGAGAACTACATGGAACCGCCTCCGTGCCTCCGTCTAGGAGCCGGACCTGCTGCTGGCTGCTTCTGGGGCGCAGCACGGTCTGTGGTGCCAGGACAGGCAGGAAGCCTGCCTTAACACCCCCACTGCACTGCTGACTGGGAGCCACCCGAGGTAAGCCCATGCCCCAATCCTCTGCCCCAGCCCTGAGTCCCCCCAAACCTGAATCCTCATCCTTGGCTGCATCCCAGAGCCTGCGCCCCCCACCGACCATCAACCAAAAATAATAATCATTTACAAAACAAAGAAACAAACAAAACCTAAGACTTCTTGCCCCATAGCACCTGTAGCCTGTGCTGGCTTGGAGAGTAAATAAGGATTTATTTTATTCAGAGACTGGTACGTACAGGGGAAGTTATAAAGTGGCACAGATCAGTGGGATTTCCTGGACATGTGATAAAGCAGGTACATGAGCATATCTATGAGCAAAATCAAATGTTAAAGTTTCCATTCTGCTTCTGCATCATCTTATTTTGAACAGTCAAAAGAACAGCCCCACTATGTGGATACATTCCAGGTGTCTGTTAAAATGCTGAATTTGTTTGTCGCAGGGCCTCCCTAACATACACTGTAATTAAAATGTTGATTACTAAACGGTTTAAATGTATGACAGACAATGCAGTTAAAGCCTACAGTTAGGTCAATATGTGATTTAGATTTGCCACTTATAAACCCTCATTTAAATTTTGCATACATTAATCACTACCATACTTCAATGTTCTGATATCCACCTGACTACACTATTCAAATAAAACTTGCTGCCCCAGGGAAATCCTACTTATTCTTAATTGTTTCAAGGCTTTGATGGGCTTTTAATCTAAGATTAATTTATGCAATTTTAAATAACTCTTCTTATGATTAATAAGCTTGAAAATTAAAAAGAGTCTAAAGCAATTATAATGAGCATTTGGTCATAACCTCATTAGGAGAAGGAGTGAAGGATACAGCTCTGAAATTCTTACAAGACTACAATTTAAGGTTACGTTCAGAGAAGTCAAACATAGTTCTTGAAATCGCAAAGGCAGATTAGCTTAGGTCAGTGTCAGAACTATGGTCATCTAGATTACCATACTAATGGTTTTATCTCAGTGGTGACAGATAAGCTGTTGAAAAGAGGTACAAAATATACTGGCAAATGAACAAAGCTGCAAAGTACTTAAGCCCTTGGAGATGTTTTCCATTATCCGTGTTTAGGTATCATATGGGCTTTCAGAAGTGCCCTGGTCATTTTTTGGAATTTGTATCTTTATCTGTGAACCAACTTCTTGCAAAGCTGTTTCACTTGTCATATGGTATAATTAAGGTGTCACTAATTTTCCACTGGCCTACTCTTGTCCATGCTCCAAACCAGAGAGAGTGCTCCAGTTTAGAAAGTTCGTCTTCAGACAACGGAATTGCATCAGCACAATGGATGGTCCTAAGAGAGAAAACTTCTTACCTTATAATTCTACTTTTCTGAAGATCATCATCATGCAGGACACGCCTCTGTCTCCTGCCTCCAGTGCAAATCGTATGAAAACCTCCCCTGGTTCCTAACATTTCTGATCCTCATCTATACTGCAAAACCTACCCCCCGCGGTAGCAAGTCTCAGAGCCTGGGTCAGCTGATTAGATTCACCCTGCGGGGCTAAAAATAGCAGCATAGATGTTCTCACAGGGGCTGGAGCCTGAGCTCTGAAACCCAGCAATGGGGAGGGAAGAGAGGGAAGCCCTCGGAGTCTGGCTCCTGCCCAAGTGGGAATGTTCACACTGCTTTTTTTAGCCCCATAGTGTGAACCCCATGAGCCCAAGTCAATTGACCCAAACTCTGAGACGTGCTGCTGCATGCCTCTTTTTGGCAGTTTAGATGAACCAGAGACAGGATTAGGTCACTGCAGAGGCCTCTGAGATTGAGGCAGGCCTAAAAGCACATTGCTCTCCAGCTGACCTGTCTCAGAGGGTCAACAATAGTGAGCTAAAGGAGTTTCTTGCATGACTCTTTCTCCAGACATAAAATCCCAGCTGCAAAATCTGTGTATTGATGGGACCTTTGAAGAATGAATTCATCATCTATTTTGATGGGTGAAAATCTGGTTACTTTCACAAAGGAGAAAAACGTTTATAGTAATGTTGATCTTCTGTTATGATTTTTAATATACATTATTTACACCTGGTTGACACCTTATTTTAGAATGGATTTAGGCAGCCATTTTTCATACTGCAACAGTATAAATTAGAGAGACCTGACGTTTATTTGGCAACCTGCCGATCATGCTTTCCACCGCAATTTCACTTTGATAATTTGTTTAAACATCAACTGCCTTCAGCATCCCCTTTGGTGCTTAACTAACAAGCCAAGTATTAATTGCAGGTAATGGACATTTTTCCAGGGTTTATTGTTTCTTAAAAGACCAATGCAACAGAACTACAAGGAGATTAATATGCCTACAGTTGATCTGAGCCTTTGCAGCCAGTGCTGAAAGTGGCATGGAATCCCACCTAAGGCCCTGATTCAGGACGGCACTTCAGCATGCATCGTACTTCAAGCATCTGTCTAGTCCCAGTGGAACTATTTAGGTAAGTAAAGTGAGGCATGTGCTTTAGTACCATCTTGAACTGGGTCTATATTTTTCTACTGATTTCAGTGACCTTTGGATCAGGGCTTAGAAAGAAAGTCAAAGTCTATTGTTAATAAATATATTTTCATGAAAAAGAGAAAAACACTCACCCCCCTTTATAATTAGAACTGTTTGACTGGATTTAAAAATTCCTCCTGCAGTCTTTGCCATCCAAACACTGCGGCAGAAAATGCTACATGAGAATCAGAAAACTGACCGGAAACAAAAGTTAAATTAGTCTATTTTCATCTTCCACAGTGAGCATAATGCAAGTAGTAAATAAATCAGGCTTTTGGAAGGCCAGCTCTACATTACAGAGTTAGGTCAACGAAGTCATCTTACACTGACCTAACTGTGTAAGCATGGGTGGTGGGTATCATAGGCAGAGGTAGGCTGTGCCTCCCCAAACAGCCTAGCCTGGCCCAGCCCATGCTGTGCCCCCAAGCCAGGCCCCCTCCTGTGATTCCCAGCACTCTGCCCTGGCTGGCCTAGGCTGGCTGTCCTGCCTCCCCGCAGGGACTCCGAGCAGCTGGTGCTGGGGCCAGTTTGGGCTCCTGCAGGAGAGGGGTGCAGAAGAGGAGGGGAAAGAGGGGCAGAACGGGAGGGGCGGGGCTGGGGGCTACCCTCCCCCAATGGCAGAGTCACCAGCCGCCCATATCTATAAGTGTTTACGCTACAGCATTGCTCCCTCTGAGGTAGCGCCCCACTACACCGACCTAACATCTCCACCTTCACGAGAGGCGTAGCACTTAGGTCAATGTAGTTAGGGTGGCGCACTGTAGACGCTGTCAGCACCAGGCAGAGCTAGCAGTTCGGAGCCCAACACTGAGAGCCCAAGTTCTCAGTGCCGCGCAGCCAGGCTCCCAACATGGAGTTCCACGCGGAGCTGACAGTCCCCAACACTGCCCCGCTTAAGTTGGCACAAGTGCTTCTGGTGAGGACGCGCACTACTGGCAGAGAGACGATAGTGTGGACATGAAACACCACAGTAACACCGCAGTGGCTGTAGGTCGACCTAATATAGGTCGACTTAATTGTGTACTTTTAACCAGGCGAAAGTCTTTCCATTCTAATAATATAGAGTAAAATTAATAATAAAAAAGAATATTTTTAAAAACAGACACTCTTTAATGTGTCACCGTCTCTATAATGTATATACGTATTTGTGAGAGGTATACAATAATACAAACAAGTATTAAATGACTCAAAGTGAAAACAATGACAAATCATATCTATCTCGTACAGGCAACATATGCAGAAAGTGTAACTCAAATGAATTGAGGTAAAACGGCATATAAATGTGTGTAGTCTTAGAATACACAGACAGCAATGCTACAAAGAAAATATCACCACTAGCTACACAAAATATAAATGTTCCTTTAAAGCCACACAAGGCCATTGAAATGACCATTCAGATACTCCTGCGATAACAAATGATCAAGGTCACCAAAATGACTTCCATTCTCCGCCCTGCATTTTCACAGGATGCTTTTCAAACAAGGCTACTTACACAAGAAGAAACTCACTCTTTAAAGTTAGAGGGCCAGATCATCAGTTGGTGTAAACAGACGTCAGTGGAGCTCTGCTGATTTACAGGAGCCGAGGATTTATCTGCACAGCTCCAATTAAATTGCAAATAGGCAGATGCACATTTATGAGACAATGAACTTTTCCATATAAGTACTTTGCTATTACTGCCTCGATAAACCTGCACATTCCAGTGCTAAAGCATCTGCCTTCATTGGGAGTTAAAGCAGAGAGTTCCAGAGGAGAAGCACACAGCTTAAAAAATCATGTTTAATTTAAAAATTAGAAACTGGAGCAGGCTGTGAGCACAGAGGTTGATTGAAACAAAATTTAAATTCCTGTCAAGCCCATTTAAACACAGGGGCCCTTCATAGACAATTAGCTGCTCCCTGTGAATGCTGAATAAACTCAGGCCTGGTCACTGTTAGAAGAGAGTAGGCCTACTGTGAGGACTGGGAAAAAAATTAACTAAAATCAGGCTGTATGAAATATTTAGCCTCCCAGTTTATCACAGGGGTTTGAAAGTGTAAACAAGACAAAAATCGATTCCTCGGTGTCCTCAAATCAATCCCCCAAAATGGTTAGGGCATCTGTTTCTTCTAAATTTTGTTTACTCTGGCAGATTTGCCTTAATTGCAGTTGTTTATCTCCCATTGTCCCCGGGGCCCTAATCTCCCGATTACTAATACTTAACACTCATTTCACATCTAAAGCTACTTCTAATCCTCAACAGGTTTCTGGGGCTCTTAAAATTATTGAAACCGTGGAGACAGGAGACACAGCCTCTTTGTGAAAGGAACATTTTCTTATCTACTACCAGCTGGGTCCAATCATCACCAGGGATGGCTACAACAAAGGTGCTAAAAGGCTCTTTCACAATCACTGCTACTCTACAGGGAATTCAGGGGATAAAAAAGAGCTTTGATGGAAAAAATCTGAACAAGAGGGCTGTAACAGTCCAGCCAAATAAAGTTACTGTCATAATCAAATGCTGTCAATCACAATGAAAATCCAATTAAAAATGTTTCAGAGCAGCCCTCTTAAGTAGAAAAATATCCCCTATTTATACACATTTTTGCACAAATTAAAAACGTAGTATTAACTGATTTTTTTTTTAAACATCTTCAGGCCCTGATCCTGCAACTGGATTTGTGCACAAGAATCTGCTGGCATGCATCAAATTGCAAGACTAGAGTCATAAAGCATATGGGTCACCAGAAAGTCCTGGGAGGCACAGCCCTTTCTTTTGCTTTGTGTATATTGCACTGACAGGCAATTGTTGGTATTATTTAATATTTACACTGAAGCTGTACCTACGTGCTCTAATCATGATTCAGGCAAGTACTGCACAGAGATACAAAGATCCACTCTTTATCCCCAAGAGTTCAAAATCTATGCAGTGACCAAATCCATTTGCAATTCCCTTTTTATTTGGATTAAATAAATTATCAGATTAACAAATCAGTGTTATATGCCAGCCTGCTGTAGGACTGGCATAAATTACATGATTTTGAACAGACAAGGTGGGGGAGGTAATATCTTTTAGTGGACCAACTTCTATTGGTGAGTGAGACAAGCTTTGGAGCTTCCACGGAGACCTGAAGAAGACACCAGGGTAGTCTGAAAGCTTGTCTCTCTCATCAACAGAACTTGGTCTAATAAAAGATATTACCTCACCACTGTCTCTCTCTAATATCCTGGGACCAACATGGCTACAACACCACCGCACACATAATTTTGAACAGACATACAGAAAAGACAAAGCATTGGAAACAACAGATATTACTGTTATTGTAAACTGTGAACTGAAATTTTCCTAAAACACAGGGAAAAATAAAAAGTAGTTGACATGAAAAAAAAAACCAAAAACAAAAAAACCCCACACCACTACAAATAAACAAACCTTTAATGAAGCAGAATTGATATATTTGCAATTTCAGTAACAAAATAATTTTGATGGTACTGGAAAAACCACAGAAAAACTTATTAAGAATCACAATTAGGCCTGGTCTACTTTGAAAATTTAGATCAACCTAGGCACATTGCTCAGAGGTCTGAAAAAATTCACTCCCCTGAACGCCGTTGTTAAACTGCCATAACCCTGGGAAAAGCCGTGGCTATGTCAACAGAAGAATTCCTCCGCAGACCTAGCTATCCCGGCTCAGGGAGGTGGATTACCTACATGGATGGAAAAAACTCTTCTGTCAAATGTAGGAAGCATCTATAGTATAGTGCTGCAGCTGTGGTGCTGTAGCATTTGTAGCATAGACGTAGCCTTATTCTTAAGTACCTATACAAGACACTTGCCCCTCAAATTAAACAAACTCTCAAGTCCACTAGCTTCTTGGTTGGGAGTTGTCAGATTCATTTTACCATAAATATTAATGGTGTCATTCTTGCTTATTGCCAATTCATTTCTCAGATTTTTATACATCTTAAAGTCTCATCTAAGCTATTTCTTTTCACATTCCATCAAAAAGTACTAGGATATTCTGAAGCTTTAGGGCATATTAGAAAGAGATGGTTAGATTCTCACATTTTCTGCAAAAAGTGACTGGTTATACAAACAATGGGACTGTGGAAGCTACCAAACAAATCTAATTGCAGTCATGCTAATAATGCTGGCAAGTTAACCTTCCCCCAAACTTAGCTCTTCTAGAATTGCTGGATTCACTGACGTTCATGGAATACATTTCTGGATTTTGACGTGATTTTTCAAGTGATTAGAAATAAACTATATCCCATGAATAGCGACATTTATTTATTTATTTAACGTGGACTAGGAAATTGGTTGGGCTATACAACTACCTGCAATAATACACAGTTCCCCCCACAACTATGAGCTACACTGATCAATGAAAATGATGACTAATTACAATGAACGGTTAAAAGAAAAGAAAAAGAAAAAGGATACTAAACACAGAGGATGAAATCCTGAAGTTTTGCATTGACTTCAGTGGAGCCAGGATTTCATCCAGAACTTCTTGTCCATAAAAGATGAAGGCTGATAGTTTGAAAGTTTCTCATATTTGTGTCAGCTACAATGCCTGGGTCTGTCCCATTTCCTTAGGAAACCTGAAGAAAGACCTATCACATCGTAAATATGCTTGGTGTCTGCCAGAGTTTCTCCTTGTCTGGGTCTGAACTAGGATCATTGTGACAGAGGGCAGACTAAATGCTTGCAAACAAAGCCATTCATCCTGAGTTCAAGCACTGACAATTTTACAAGGGACAAATCATCCCTGATAGGAGATTCCTGTACTGACTGATTTCCCAGTAAAATAAGTTGTATGTAAGTGGTTAAGAACTGAAAACTCTTGGCTCACTGTGATCAGGGAATGTCAGGTAAATTTTATCTATCTGTAATACTCTCTTCAAAAGATTTACTAGACATGTTTGTGGAAAACAAAGCTTGTTTGCCAAGGTTAGACAGCCCTCTGTTCTTTCACAAGTGTTAATGTCATAAAAAAAGAAATTACAACTGTCTCAAGCATTCAGCCAATGCTTTCATTGTTGTATTGCTGTGCAAATAAAGAGCTCAAGTAAAATTACTTGCTGGTGGATTCCCTATTTATAAATACACACAATTGGGTCCTGTTTTGGCTTTTACTTTGAGATATTTTAACAGGAAAGCCATATACGATTATATTATTTCTTCCCTCAATTTTTAAGGTGCAGTTAAAATCTTCACTGTATGTCCCATGCAACAGTCAAATTCAGTGAGCAAAAGCCAAGTTCAGAATAATTTATTATTATTACTATTTTATACGGTCCATGGTTTATATACTTATATTTTTCAATCTACTGTATTTGGGGAAATATAAGCAAAGCAGCATCTGTTCCAGAGAGTTCACATTCCAATGACTTTAAGAAAACGTAATAAAATATAAAAGCAAATTATCAATCTGAAAAATATTAACTGCACCTAAGGAGACCAGAGAGCCAGTTCTGGTTATAACCCTGAAATTGTGAGAGAAGGACTATTTGTTAAACTTAAGACTGTGATAGGCTTCAAAAATTTCAGAGAAAACATGATTTTCAGTAGTTAATATTTTTATTTATACAAATATATAATTTACCATTAATCCCTACTAATCAATAAAATATCAGCACAAAAAATAAACAGAAATGATCCTACAATCTATATTGCTTGGACTGGTTTAAAAAAAAAATGGAGAAAAAAGCTACAAGTGAGAATTTTAACTAAAAGACCTAAACAAAAATTAGCATATTTACGTAAAGTTAATTCAATGAAAAAGTTTAAACTGATTTTGCTACAACAGCTGATTGTTTCCTAGCCAAAAACTCTGCAGCTATCTACCAGAGCCTTCTTTGAGAAATCTGAACTCCATCATCATGGATGTGCATTTTTATGTACCCAAAGTAAAATGCAAAGAAATAACTGCTACATATATGGCTTTTGGTATCTCAAATCCCATCCTATTCAGTAAAATCACTTACATTCAAAAATAATCATCTGAGGCATAGCATAATTCCATAGTGCATTAGTGGTAAACCCGACAAGAAAATTCTACAGTTCTGCTTGCACGCTCTGAAAAGTGCATGGAATCTGCAAAACACAAGGCAACCCTCACAATCAAAGAAGAGAAGGATTTTAAACAATCACTAAGGCAGAATAGTTATACCATAAAGACAATTTCTGCGCTAGCTTGTTTTCTGAAACTCTCTTTGCCACTGAGCAGCTAGAACAGATAATAACTATTAGTAAATCAAACTCCTGCAATATCCAGCTGTGTCTCACACATTTACATACAGATAGAATGGGTATATGTTTTTAATATGTATGCGATACGTACTTTTACCACAGCTGAAGTGCATGCTACAAAGGAGGAGGAGAATGGGAATGGAATCAGCATGAGATAATAAAGTGGCCTAGATAAAGTATTAGCCAGCGATTGATCTCAAACAGAGGATGCTGCTTCTCTCTGACCTGATTACTTACTATGCATAGATTCCATTAAATAGAGCTTAGAAATGGAAAGCTTCTGAAAAATACCGTAAATGCACAGAGAGCATCCTGAGCCAAATCAGCGAGTGAATACATACCCACATGTACAGTACATGTATGCGGTTTAAACTGTACCTACATAACCTCATCCGACTATCTTATAAACATGTGCCCATTCCAGGCAGCGTCAGCCTTGAAACCCTAGACAGATTTATATTTTAAATTAAAAAAAGCAAGCAAATCTACCATTTTATTAAAACTAGGCTCTCTTTTTCTCCCTTGCACAGAATAATTGTTGTTAGGGGTATTTCAATATCTTGCGCAGACTTCTGCTACGTTGAAGCAGCATATGTGTTTTATTTAATTTGACTCCATGTCTGTATCTGTATGTGGACTCACACACACACTCAAAGAAAGAGAGTGTTAGAGATAAAAGAACAGCCATAGTAGGAATACAGCTGAGAGTATCCACTGGTGAATTATAAAGATCATTCCTGTCTTAGGAAGGAAGAGCTTTCTCAAAGCTCACTGAAATGACATTTTTTTCTCCATGAGAAGTTTGTTAATTTGAAATACTTTAAAATAATTAAATTACGGCATATGTTCCTGTATAAACTGAGAACCTGATGCCATAAATTCAAGGCAAAAAAATTGTTTTTGCTTGGTGGGTGGGCTAAAGAAAAGGCATGCTGACTGAGCTTAACCACAGGTAGGGCCCTATCAAATTCACAATCCATTTTGGTCAATTTCACAGTCATAGGACATTAAGAATCATAGATTTCATGATTTCAGCTACTTAAGTCTGAAATTTCATGGTGTTGTAATTGTAGGGGTCCTGACCCAAAAAGGAATTGTGGGGGGGCTGCAACTTTATTGTGCTGCTACCCTTACTTCTGTGCTGCTGCTGGCAGCGGCGCTGCCTTCCAAGAGCCGCTGCTGGCCAGGAACCCAGCTCTGAAGGCAGAACCGCTGCCCGCGGCAGCACTGGGCCCTGAGTCAGCAGCCACCACTCTCCGGCCACCCAGCTCTGAAAGCAGCAATGCAGAGGTAATTGTGGCATGATATGGTATTGCCACCCTTACTTCTGTGCTGCTGCTGGTGGGGTGCTGCTTTCAGAGCTGGGTGTCCAGCCAACAGCCACTGCTCTCCAGCCACCCAGCTCTGAAGGCAGCGCAGAATCAAGGGTGGCAATACTGCAACCCCCCAAAATAACCTTGTGACCCCCCTGCAAACCCTTTTGGGTCAGGACTCCCAATTTCAGAAACCCTTGGTCTCCCCCATGAAACCTGTATAGTATAGGGTAAAAGCACACAAAAGATCAGATTTCAGTCTGTGTCGTGTTTTTTATAGCTGTGAATTTGGTAGGGCCCTAACCACAGGGCATTAATTTACGTTAGTAGTTTGTGAGGAAAATTCAGTGTTCGCTTATACAAGAGCATATGTGGTACCGAAGAGTCTGACTTTGTATAGGAATTTCATGCAGCCTTTATTTTGGCCTGATGTTTTCCAAGAAATCTGAAAAATAAAGTGCTCCAGCAACCTACAAGCTTGGTCAAATCCATCCTTGGTGTAACTCCACTGACTTCAACGGCGTTACACTGGGTTGGATCTGATATACCTTGTTAGTTGGCATCGTTAGTTGGCTTTTGAAATGCATTTAACAATTTAGGGATCAGAAGAGGATCTCATTTTGCATTCAGCCTTAAATTATATGAAATTGGCAGCAAAATGCTAACATTCAGCATAGCTAATGTGTATATAGCGTAAAATATCAACTCATATTTTGTTTGGTGCTAAGGATGATTACATGTTACTGCTTTCATCCTGGTGAGTATATTTCACCTCAAAACATTTTTTAGGTTTAAATCTGGCCTCATTGATGTCAACTGGGTCAAAATTTCACCCATACTTTCTGTATCACTTACCCCACCACTGTGGTGTAACACAAAAGCTGTATTAACAGAGCAAACCAACACTACAGATTAGATGAGGAAGTGAGGATTATCAACGGCCCCTACAATGGGAATTTCAGGTAGGCAGACTAATGGGAATTTGGAGATGCTATGAGGAACCAACACCTCTTCAACTCTAGTGAAAAGTGTCACGGGATATTTAATGAGCATACGTTGTCAGAACTTAGATGATTCAGGTTTCATATAAAAAGGGTTCACTTTAAAATCATAACTGAATTAACAGCAGCTTTATGAACCGCGATTATTAAGTACCGCTATGACAGAACAATTTGTTCTAGGGCTAAACTCATCTTCTCCTATGAGAGCACCCACTGAATTGCCAGAATTAAGCCACCCATCTGGAGTTCTAGACTATTGGACTGGGTTGGCCCACAATAGGCAGCGAAGCAGCTGCTCTGGTAAGTTCTTGACTGACACCAACATATCTCAAGATGAGCTATTTTAACCACATAACTTTCCAAGTTCCCAAAGTCTAAGTCTTACATCGACTCTGTAAATCACAATGCACACAGAACAAGAAAGCAAGAAAGGGAATGGAGTCTTCAGACTGTTGGTACAGTCTTAGAAGACGGCCAATTTACACATAGGGAAAAAAGTGCGCATTCTCCAATGGAGAGCATCCAACAATCTACAGTCCTAAGAGGAGAACAAGAGTAGTAGAAAGAGAAAGAAAACAGAACATTGTGTTCAAGAAAAGATCCAAATTTTGAAGGTTGAATTGGTAAAAGATTGTATACATAGTATATAAAGGTGGGAGGATCCCAGGGGCCAGCCAAATGTCTACATTGTAGTTAAGGAGCCCTGTAGCCCGAGTCCTGCGAGCCTAAGTCAGCTGACATGGGAGAGCAGTGGGTGTTTAATTGCAGGGTAGATATATCCAGTAAGTCATCTTTGTGATGGTGGTTCTTTCCTCAGTCTTCTGTCAGCATGAAAAGCATGCTGGAGCTGGTGGGCAGGGTGCCCTAGTGTACAGTGTTTGATGCTACAGTGATGATGTCTATTGATGTACTTAGACAGATAGATAGATAGATAGATAGTATATTATAGGACACTCTTGATTCCTTTGGCTGATAAGAAACATGCTGGGGAGCCATACAGCACCCCCAACTGGCAGATCTCTGGTTGCTATGGTGACATGTGTTCACCATAGCAATGAGTCAACCTGATTTTGAGGATGGAACATGCAAAATAAGACAGAAGAGACAATTGCAACAACAACAACAAAATTGGTCTCAGTGCCCCACAGGAGAAAAATTGAGGAAAAGGGCAGAGCCATCATGCAAAATTTCTTCCAATTATGTTTGGTAGAGGCCATTAAATAGAATTTGGCCCTACCAAATTCACAGCTTTTGGGATATCCATGCCAGGGCAATGGAAGATCCCTAAAAGGGGGGACCCTGGCACCTGAACTGTGGCCCCACCCTCACACTGTCCCCTTCTCTGAGGACCCGTGCCAATCCTTCCCCAAGGCCCCATCCCTGCTCACTCCTCTCCAACCCTCCTCCTCCTCACTCATCCTTACGGCTGGTAAAAAGCGATGGGGCCATGGCCCCCTGGCCCGGCACCCCGGGTCCGTGCATTACTTGAGAACTTTTGAGAGTCACTGCTATATATTCAGTTGTGCATAGAGGGAATCCTCTAGTGCACCACTCTGCACTAGCAGAGGCTCTACCTTGGAAAATTTCTTTGCACATGGATTATGGTTTAAAGAAACAATCTGACTCAAGACCAGCAGTTCCAAGCCACGTGTATAAAACCTTATGATCACAACATCCAGAATTACTTATCTCCATGAGCTTGATTTTCAGAAGCAGTTTTTGGTTTGCCCCCATAAATCATTACAGATATGACTTGGACTTTGTTGATGCAATCAGTTGTTAGCTAAACATCTATGTTACACAAGGTTCCCACAGCTACTTGCAAGTTTAGAAAAGCAGATGGCAAGATTGTAGGCCAAGCTGGAGGTCAGATCAGAGTCATTAACTTCCCTTGTATCAGTGTGTCCATAAAAGATTAGTATTTTCCTCAAAACCAACTTCTGTTTTATTTTATTTAAAATTAACATACTACAGGATTCACATGATCAGCAGACCTATCGTTTGATCCCAACACTCTTTGGGTACATCTACACCAACAAATGAAGGTGTGATTGCAGCCTGGGTAGTTATACCCATGCTGGCTTTAATTTAGCTGATGCGGGTAACAGTAGTAGTGAATATATGGCAGTGTGGGCTAGTCACCCCGGTACAATCCCAGTGGGGATCCTGGGAACATATTTTGATTGCAGACCTGTGCTAGGGTCTGCTAGTGCTATGCACATAGCTAGATTAAAGGTAGGTAGCCTACCCACGCAGCCATCACATCTCCATTTGGAGTATAGACGTACTCCTTTTGTCTACACCAATAGGCTGCAGCATGTTACTCTTCCCCAGAGGGATGTGACTTTTTTGGTGAAACCTTAAAAAAAAAACACCTGAAAACTGATGTCTTTCTTACAAAGCTCACCTTCTCGCCAATCCAACCCAAGAAACTTCAGGACCAGTTGAAAGAGCCATTATGCCGAAAGCAATCTGAAGATTTGAGGTCAAATGCTGCTCTCTTTACTCAAGCAAATAGTCCTAATGACTTCATTTCTTTAATCTTAATAGGATTATTCTCTTGCGCAGGCAAGAAGGATGTGGTCCTTAATCTCTAAATTTTATAACGTTATTTTCCCCCATCTCACTCTCTTCTCTGTACCCAACATCCTTCCTATTTCTCTTTTCCCATCAACAGCCCTCCAAAACCTTGCACCACGCCAGACTGTCTTTCAGCCCAAAGGCTGGCTGTTACTTGCTCTGGAGAGCAGCCCCCGAGCTGGTGTCAGAGTTTGCTGCAGAACAGCATAGGGCGGCACTTAGCCTTGACAGGCTAGGAGTGGGGAATCAAGCTGAGTCACAAATACCATTTTCCATGGTGGGGGGGGGAGGAGGAGGGCTGCTCTTTCATTTAACCATCAGGCCAGCTGTGTGCGTAGTGTATTTAACGGCTATATGTCCATTTCTAATTAAACAGAAAGCAGCACGAGGGGAAATGTTGAGTACTAAAATATTTTTTCTTTAAAAGTAGTAAGTTATTTTCCCCAATAGCTACTCTTCTAAAATTATTTTAAAAATACCATTTTAAAAGAGGAATAACATACTCCAGGGCATGTAGTTGTAAAGATATATATATGCACTTCCCCAGTATGATAGGCACTCACCCTTTGGCCTCATTTTTATGACTCTACACCCCGGAGTGGTGTTATTGCTTACAAATACATACATATATACTTATGGGTGTACATGAGATCTGCAGATGTTTTATTTATAAGTGGCAGGCCTTATTGCATCATTGAAACATGCATTTACAAACAGATACAGGTTTTATGAAACCCTATTCCGTTGTTTTAATAGCTAAGCTATCCAGCCATAGCATAATAATGCACAAGGTAAATGTGTCTCCATCTCTAGAACCTGTTCCAAGTTTTCTCAGATGTGACTAACTGCAAGAATTTTCCAACCATCAAAAGTTAATATAAAAAAAAAAAGACAAAATAAGGCTGTCTAAATCCTTGGTAACAAACACATACTGATGCAAAGTGGAGGGGTTTTGGTGAACTTTAAGGCCCTAATTGAGCAAGGTATTTAAGCGTGTGCCTAACATAAGCATGTGAGCAGATCCACTGAAGTTAATATGGTTAAAAATTAGGTATTCAGCTAAATGCTTTGTTGAGCAGGGCCTAAACTGAGACAAGTCTGAATTCTGAGATATCTGCCTCAAAGGGTAATTTTAGAGGTAAGTCTCTAACCGGAGAACAGCTGCAATGCCCCCAGTTCACAGCATGTAAGTAAGAAAGGAGGTAAGTTACACGTATATTTTGTTATCATGTTACTGTCGCTTAAAATTATCCTTAAGTATACAATGCAAAGAATGAAAAAACATCATCATTTATATAAATCTACAAAGTACATCTGGCAGTGATAAGCAACATAATAACACTTTAAAGACAGGGAATGGTGTGTGAAACATTAGTAGGAGTGGACTATAATTATTGTTTACTAATGCTAGATTCTACCATTATTCTAACAGCTTGTGCATTGTCAAATCAACATTCTGCATTAAACAAATGACCACCTGGGAATTGTTTGGGAACAGCTCTCCTCCTTACTGCTTGACTAAAAAAATGCCATTTACAAGCAAAGAAAGCTGCCTCTGAGCCGAAAACAAGACACTGGAAGCCTTGATCCTCTACAGCCAAGCTAATTTCATTCTAGAATATAAACGAAAACAGTGACAACAGGAATTTCCTGTAGGATTTCATTAACACTGTAATACGTTGAACATATCCTCTGTTTTCAATCTTCAGGTTTTGAAAGGTTCTGAGTGGTAAATGATGACAAAGCATGACTGACATTAAATTGTAATCCCTGAACAGCCAAACTGAAAGACCTTTGCATTTAGTTTCAAAATGGTTTTGACTGAAATTGATACTTGCATGGAAGTCCCAAGAAAAGCTCAGGTGAATTCCTGATTGCATTGAAGTCAATGGGAGTTTTGCCACTGATGTCAATGGAGCCAAGATTCCACCCAGCAAATGTAGTAAATTTGGTAATCATCAGGTGAAATCCTGGCCCCACTCAAGTCAATGGCAAAACTCCCACTGACTTCAGTGGAGCCAGGATTTCACTCTTGGTTTCTGTGTGCGCTTTGCAAATATATAGTTGCTGCACAGTGTAGAAACAAAGTTTATATTTAACTTTGCAAGTACTGGTGAGAAAAACAGATATACTTCAATATACATTACAGAGTTCCACTTACCATTAAGTCTTCAGGTGCTGGCCTTTCCTTTGGTTGCTTTCTCATGCTATGTATCATAAAAGTGAAATTGTTATATATAAACAACTGTTCATTTATTTCACACACTTAAATACTGACGACTTCTTCCTTTAAACCCAGGTAGATCATGCCTAGAATTTCAATGTACTTCTTAACTTTATCAGGTACAAACTGAAGACATGGCTCCTAAGAGGACCCAAAATGTTCATCAATTTCTCTCTCCTTTTTTCAGCTTTTGATTCAGTATAGTGTTACTGCATCCTTAATACAACTGTTATGTATTCAATTGCTGATGAGAAGATTCTGTAGAAGATGGACTGATTTTCTACTTGTCTTGTTATACGTGTCTCAGCATTTCAAGACTGTAATGTGATGGGTCACTTTTATCACTTCTGAAAGCTGGTCAGATCTACCACAAACTTCCAAAGAATGTTTTCTTACCATGTCTGGAACTAATTATTTTCTAAATTAATTTTGGGGTATTTGTTACTGGGGATTCCTTTACATATAGTGATCAGTATAACAAATCAACTGAGAAATCAAGGTAATTTTTTTCTCATTTTAACATTATGATGCAGCTGGACAGAAGAAGAATACCCACAGGTGGGAAATTTAATTTTTAATACTAAATAGCTACAGGGTTGCACACGGTATCCTGGAGTATCTCCCTTAATTTTTTTACACTTATTTCCACTGCTTTGCAGGCTGATAGTTCGTTATGGAGCATTAACTGGTTTATTAGACCACGCTTCTCATCCAAATTGTCCTAGTTTTGTATGCAACAGGTGCAATTAGCTTTTGTGAACTGAGTTTAGCTGCATGAAGGAGCACTATAACGTGGCACTGAGGTGACCATCAGGAGCTGCCTACTGACTAATTGGATTACATCCAAACAGCCAGAGTTTATGGTGTAACTGACATAAAGTCCAAGTCTGATGTGCTCTTCACTTGATGTGCCTAATACTTATAGGAGTCAACTGCTAAAATGGTATACAATGTAATTTTTTTGGACACTAATACCTCGTGCTATAATAAGCTGCATACCGTACAGGTTAATATCAAACTACATCTAAAAAATGTAAATATTCTTGTAGTAAATACGGGCCATAGTGCCATTAATGATTCAAAGGACAATTTGCCTTCCTTATAACCATATGCACCTCAGATAATGCACACATTAGCAAGTAGTGCAAGCTGTCTGAATAGTGGGTGGGTAACAGTCCTAATCTGATATTCCAAAGTAGCTGTATCTTTTGGGAAAACCAGGCTATTATCCACCATCATTCATGTTTCTTGACATCTGTGGAAATTTTAACACAGGTTAGCCCTCTTTCTTTCTCAATAATATTTTTTATGCAACATCTAATTAATTTTTTTGGAAGGGATAAAAAGGTGCAGTCTCCTGCACATCAGTTAGTTATGCTGTAAAATCACTGAACATTGTGGCCTGCTGTAATTTTATCCATCAAAAATAAGGCCTGTCTTAGATAAACACAAACCGTGTATTTACTATTTTAATTAACTGATAAATCATACTGTATATTCTTCATTTTCAAAACCACTTCCCAGACACTATGGGAATCTTGAGAGAGAGTTTCTTGGAATTGTTTCATACATAATGTTTGTTTCATACAAATTATCTGAATATTCATTTTATTTGCATAGTTTTTGGCTCATTGGCCCTAATATGTGCTAGAAACTTGAAATGTTTTAAAGCACAATCTACCACATTGCAGACAGCTATGGGTCTGATCCTGTGTGGGGCTCAATGCCTTTAACCTCACTGGCTTCACTGGGAAAGATTCCCTAAATCACTCCTTTCCTAAACACTGCTGCAGGGCCAGATTCTCGGCTGGCATAAACTGGCATAGCTCCATTGATTACACTGCCTCCATTGGCACTGCCAATTTACACCAGCTGGCCAGCTGGCCCAGACAGTGCATTTTAATAAACGGGAACATCTTAGTCAAAAACATCACAATTGTACAAAGTTCAATGTCAGTTATTCTGCCTTCATTTTATTATTTAAATGGCTGCTTCCTTTGTAAATGAGACATTAAAAAAAAAAGCATTTCCTCTTCCCCGTTTGTTACAATGAATTGTACTTAGAGCTTTAACCTTTTGTTGCTTTGGAAATTTATTCTTTCAACTATATTTTCTCCCTTCTCTCTGAAATTTAAAGTGCCTTCCACTGAACTATTCAGCCCTATGGTGTACTTTAAAATATGACTCAGAATAAAAATTACTTACTGGAAAGCCAATGAATTAATCAAGGACATTGTTTACCTTTCTAACCATTGAGGCAGTTTTATGAGTAATAATACAAGCAGCGTTGAATAATGAAGTTATAAATATGATTCCCTCTTTCCCCCAATCCTCCCAACTGAATTCTTAAAATAGTCTCTGTGCACAAGAATGCACCCAGATTCATAGTGGTTTATTAAAACAGGAAAAACCCTCCCAAGTACAGTACTTTTACGACCCTTCGTGTAAATAACGTTTACATAATTTAAACAGTTTGCTCAGCTTTGCTGCCCCATCTGCCCAAGGCCCCCGAGTCCCTCTCGCCTCGGAAAGGATGCAAGGGAAGCCATAAGGTCTCATGGAGCTGCAAAGTTAATGGCATGTATCATTTACATTGAGGGCATGGCATGTTTGCAAACTGAGCTTACCATTGAGTGATGAAGTGTACAAATGGCTCAGAGAACTCCCCAACCGGAAGGACTGGCGATTCCTGGGATTGGTTTGATATTTGGGGGGAGGGAGGGAGACGGGAAGGAAGAAAAGAGTCAGGAGAAGTGAGGACAATTTTTTAAAAGGGAAGCAATATAACATTAAAAGCAGAGTAAGCAACAATGCCCCATCTCACACAGAGAAAGAGAGAAAAAGGTACAAATTCTTCTGAACATGTGTTATAAAACACTGAATTTAAAGTAATGAGTATTACACAATGGGTAGAAACATGTGGAAAGACATGGAGGAGAGGTGAAAAAAGGACAATGATAGCCAGAGGGTAGAAAGGAAGGTAGGGAAAGTGTAAATGAGAAATTAATGATTATTTAAGTAAGACACAAATGGTCTTGTAATTAACAAAGAGCTGTGAAATTATTCTTGTGTTGACCTTTGTTTCTTTCACTGAATTCACTTTTTATTTATACTCAGGTTTATTTACACTTATTCATTTCAGAGCTGTTCGACTATGCATAGCTCTTGCTAGATTTAAAAGAAAAATTCTTACAAGAAATAAAAGAAATTAGAATGGAAGATTTGCCAGCCTAGCTAAATTAACTACCAAGTATTTATGAAAGCAAATAAATTAAGAGCACAAGAAAAAAATTACAAAGAGAGCAAATAACATTACCATTTGCAAAGGAGGGCTTTGCGAATTTAGGAGTTTTTCCAAGAATGACAGAGAGCTCCACTGTGTTTATAGTGTAACAGCTCAGGATGTAATGAAATTACACTGCAGAGTACTTTAACAGTGTCATCTCATTAGACCTACAGTTGGAACAAGAGAGCCACATAAAACAGGCAGCTGCAAATGACTCCATTCTCATCTATTCTCATTTGCTATTAAAAATACCTTTCGGCGGCTTTTTTCCTTCCTGACATCCCTACACAAAGTACCCTGCAAAGTATGATACATGCACCTATTTAAATTAACAAAGGAATGACTTATTTTAATCTCACTGTGCTTTGGAGTGCTTTGGCCATTTGGATGAGCAATATATCATTACATACAACCTTCCAGCGCTGCAGGCAAGAAACTCAGAGCGTGCAGCATTTGGTGGGAGCCAAACAATTTCTCTAGCACACAACTGTGTCAAATGCATGCATGTATTCATTATTGAGAATGCGAGAAAATAGCTTTGATGTAGTGGAAAAAAGATGATGATAAAAGCACCTCTGCAATGTGTGTGTCATTATCAATGGTGGCAGATAGATACAACTGCAGAGCCTCCTATGTGATTAGTAAATATACATATAATTGCTGTGGCCAATTATCAGAAAAATGAGATAGGTAATTACAAGACAGAAAATTAACCAGAACTCTTATTAAGGTTTCGTTTCCAATCCAAACAACTGGAAACTGCTGGAAAATACAATTAAATCAAAAGTAAATGAAGAGTAAAAGGAGAAGCCAACACTGCTTTACAATTTTCAGAGTTCTATTAAATGTAGAGAATGCTTGACATTATGCACCTTAGTTCTTGTTGAATTTGTCCTAGAAGAGGGAAAGGTTAGTATTTCTGAACTTAAAAAAAAAGACATAAATATAGGAAGGTTTCCACTGGAGAGTAGAAGAAACATAAGGGAACACGGTGCCTTTAAACTTTCCCTAGTTCAGAGAATCACACGTAGAAGTTACTCATATGTAAGATGAAAAATTCAGGGCAAATTTCAGGTGCACTTGTGCTGAGTGAAGACAGGCTGATGTACATATTTCCATGGCTTTCTGCTGCCCAGTAAAAGCCATGTCTGAGTTTAGAAATGGTAACTGCCCCCTCTCCCAAGGGGGATGGGTGGATTAAAACAGAACAAATCCACATAAAGCAAGAAACGCTCACTGGATATATTTCACACAACTCTTTGAAAACTGGAAGCTGGAGCTACCCCTGCAGAGCACTCTGGGGAGTTAGTTCTGTGCAGGGACCATCCCGTCATTAGAAGAGAGCACTGCCAATCCCACCTGGGGCACAAGTGAGGCAGAGTCTAAAACGCTCATCTTCTGAGAACTGCAAATGTGGATCAATTTATGCCAGAGTGGAGGAGGGGCAGGCAGCACTTAACACCTATTTGGTAGGTGATAATTTCTGCAATCACAAAGAGGGTAGCACCAGGGGATCTGCCTATACCAGAGTGAAACAACATTATAGAAAGTGGAGTGAAAATCCACTGACTTGTATGAAGCAATTGGAGACTCTCTCGCCACTTCACTGGAACTAGAGTTCCCGGGTTCCCTGGTACAGGAATCAACAGAACTATAAGAAACACCACACTAAAAAACTGCAAGGCACTCAATAACACAATATCATTAATACCTTTGTCCTGCAATTCTTATACAGCGCACGGCAAGTAGCACAAAGTTGCTGTGCTCCAGCCAAGCGAGAAAGGAGGTTTCACCTGGGTACAGGCAAGGCTACAGGCTAGGCACAGTCATACTCAATGAATGCAAATTTCTAACTCACTGCACGCCAGCTCCCTTCTATCTTAGGCACTTATAAGCTAGGCTGCAAGGACATCAATCACAGCAGTTTCCAGGTGGTGCTCTACTCTTGGAAGTTTAGAATTAAAAAAAGCGGGGGCAGTAGGTGGAGGATGAACCTACATGATTCTCAGCATGTAAACTGAGTTCCATGGGCTTCTGATGCGGTCCTTAAAGCTCACTTCTGCTAATGGGCACAGATAACTTGGTGACCATATGGCAGCACACCTATTAACACTGACTTCTGTCCAGCTCATCACTTTTTATCTTATTATATGAGCAACACTCCGCACCCATAACGTGCAAGAGCAGGCCCTAACTAAAGTCACTAGGCGACACTCACCTTTAGGCAGATGGCCAATAAACTTCACTATGAAGGAATAATATTCCGAGTACATACTGTAATTTAAACCATACTGGTAAAGTGAAGTAGCAGTGATGTTCTGTGAACCATTCCGAAAATGTGTGCCATAGGTATTGAAAACTCAACAACCTGGAGTGCAGGGAAGAAAGATTCTGAAACATCCACTTTGCAATGAGGCCAAACAGGAAGTGACATTTGGAAATTATTATTTTAGGAAAGTCAGAGATCACTTTTTTGAGAAGAGGTTTATTAAGAATATTCAAATTCTGCTATGGGATTCAATACAGATTCCTACAAAAAACTCACTATGAGCTAGGGCCTCATTACAAAGTATGATATAAAATAGTTTAATGAATTGCCAACTAGCCAACTTGATTAAAGCTGTCATTTTATCTTCCCTGGGACACCAAACAAGCCAAAGTGATACCAATGCATGGAGAATGAATTGAATTTAAGACATGAAATTCTATTCTGTTAAACTGCCCATACATAATTGCACCAAAGTCAGCTAATTGCATCAAATGAATACCTTCATTTCACTTCTGAAAATACCAGCTGAAATATACAAGCATGCAAGAGATAGGCCAGGAGGAAACACATCTCCACTGGAAAGAGCTGAAAGAGCAGACAATCAACCTAACTTCTTTCATAGTAAAATGATCAAAATCGGCCACTGAGCTTGCTGACACAGAATTTTTGAAATCATAGTAGTTGGAGATGGAACACACACATTAGATTATCATATCCATCCCAGGCACTAATATTAACATTACTACTTTTATTTTGAGAATGAGTTTGCTCTATTGGCTCAGTTACAAATTTAAAAATAGTCTGTACATGAAACTACTCCCAATATGTAAAATGTTGCTGTTGCTACCTGCTGAAATTTGAGCAACCACTGTGTTGTTACATATGAGACAAAAAATCAAACAAAATCTAAGCGAAAAAATACATATTACATTGTGTCCTGAAGTTCACTAGACTGGAGCTCTGGTGGACTCTCAAGGGGATGAAAATATAATAAAATAAAACAAAGCCTCACAAATCCCTGCCGAGTCTTCATGCTAAATTTTTTTTGCACATTCTGCGTAAGAAAATATTGTCACACATGTGGAGTAATGTTAGTGTATTGCCCACATGAGATCTAATGGCCAACCTTATTTCATTCTACCAAAGAACAGAGTTTTTTCTACACAAGGCCAAAAGAATGCAGTGTAAAATTTTGAAGAGGCTGAGGAAGACGTACGTACTTTTTAAACTAAAAAACCCCCCCAACAAAATGGACTCTACAATTTTCAGTAAAAATGGGCATCCTCTGGTCAATATGGCAGAGCTTCAATCCAGGGGTCCTTCTGTATTTCTATCTAAACAGAACGGCTTATTAATAGGAAGGTTGATACAACCTTAACAATAGAGCCATAAATACATTCTTGGGAGACTGATGCCAATCAGCTTTAGAACTTTACAGGCCATTTTCTCCTCCACATCTTGTTACCAAACACACCCTACTGGCCCCAGTATCCAAACAACATTTGTGTAAGTGAGACCTAACACAGAAAGGGACAATGTTTAAGTCTCGGCAGCTTTCGAAGCGCTTGGTCAGCCTGATTCTCAAAAACAACTGAAATGTGCATGTACAGTGAGTACAGAGAAGGGCAGTGGGGGAAAAAAAAAGTTTGAGTGATGCCTTTGCCTTGTGAATAATGAACAGTTCAGGAAGGTCAACCCATTACAACTGAAACCGTTTCATTATTAATTATGCACCATCTATGAGCGAAAGGACAAGTTCAGAATGTTTAATGTGTGGTAACTCCAACTGGACCCTCTCCTGGCATCTTGTTATTAGCACTTGTCAGCAAGGTGCTCAGGCATAAAGAAAAAAGCACAGCAGCAGAAAATCTGAGCTAGAGGGAGGTGAGAGGGCTTTAAACTTCAAACACTGCTCCTGATATTTAATTTATAAAGTGACAACTCTCCGCTATAGAGCTTATCGACTTTCACGGCATTTAGGTAAGTTGCATTATCTAAATGAAGACATGGGAATATTTACACTTAGAGAATTTCTTTTTAATCTCCCTTCTTTAAAGAAAGAGGGACTGGCTTTGGAGGAATGAACATAGTCTCCAGAATTCAAATGCTCATTTTCAATCTGTGCATATAGGTTACCAGGTCTGGGTTTTATCCTCATTCACTACAGCAGGGATTGGAAAGCTTTGGCATGCTGCCCGCCAGGGTAAGCACCTTGGTGGGCTGGCCTGATTTGTTTACCTGCCGCGTCTGCAGGTTCGACCGATCGCGGTTCACCATCCCAGATCAATGGGGGCTGTGGGAAGCGGCAGGCAGCACATCCCTCGGCCCACGCAGCTTCCTGCAGCCTCCATTGACCTGGAGCAGTGAATCGCGGCCAGTGGGAGCCGCGATCGGCCGAACCTGTGAATGCGGCAGGTAAACAAACCAGCCTGGCAGTACCCTGGCGGGACGCGTGCCAAAAGTTGTTGATCCCTGCACTACACAAACCTAGAACCTCTCCATTCTTTCTGGTCTGAGAAGCACTGAGCAACCAGAACTCCTTTACCTTCTGCAGGTATAGAAACATCACCGAGGATCAGGCCGTAGTCATATAAACCAGCCCCAAAAGTTAAAGAAAGAGAGGAGCAAAAATGTATTTGGCATGCTTACCTCCTTCCTCTGCAGAGGCCACTACATTGGATCTATGAATGTGTGTGTGTTTGGAGTGGGTATGGTCACCTGGAAAGGAACAAATTCAGGGAGCCGCTGCTCTAGGTGGCATGCTCTTCTTGGAAACATTCTCAAGTTAATGACACTCAAGATCAACTTCCAACCTACAACCTCTACTCACCTTCAGGGCTGTGCCCCAGACCACCTATGGCAGCATGGTTATCAAGATGGATCCAGAAAGGAGGCCAACTATACTGCAGTGCAGAGACAAGCCCAAGTGCCCTGCTACCTGAAAGGCAGAGGCCAGATTTGTAGCAAGTCTACTGGCTCTATGCTTTTAGGAGGATCTGCTTAGCTTTTAACCCTTCCTCTCCGTGACATTTTCCACAGCTCCAGAGCTACTGCTATTTCATATAAGATTTTCCTCTGTGCATGTGTTTGTGCAGAAGGAGATGACGTGGACCTCTGGCCACGAGAGGAGAGTTAATGTAAGAGAACAAACAAAACCCAAGTTACCCCCTTCTCGGAGTTTCCCCAATATACCCTGGTTCTGAGATTGCAGTCTCCCCTGGACAGAGACTCGTTTCTTGTAGTTAATGGGCACATCTGCAGTGCTTAATAAATCACTCCAATGAGCAGAGTTTTGGGATGCCAGACCAACCTGAGCAAGGTTATAGAATTTTTAGGCACTACCACTGTGTCCTGCTTCACTTTAGAGTGAATTTTCAAAGAACACATTTATTTTTACACACTAGCCAGATTTAATTATGAGAAAGACGGCTGTGGGTAAATACTCAGGCTGATTTTCACGAAGGGCTATATCTTACGCTAAGCAGAAACAAACCCTGTGCAATTATGTGTTCTTAATCCACTGTAGTTACAAAGCTACTTAAATGTGACCACTGGAGTGAAATATTGACCACATTCAGCTGTATTCCTAAAAAGACAATATTGTTAAAAATATGCTACTGACTTCTTACTAAATTTGTTTTAAGATTCCCCCAGAAATCAGACTATAGGTGAATTCTAAAGAGTAACAAGGTTTGCAGAATACAACGGAGGCTGGAGGAGACTCAGATAGCCAGGGTTATAGCATTTCTAGACAGTCCCAATTTTACTGCCAACCCGGAGCTGGAAGGTGAAAGATGACTACATTTGTACGCTGGCCCAGTCCTTGCTCTTTTCTTGGTAGGTGCCAATTGTGACAAATTATATGTGGGGCATTTTGGTGTGAAATTCTGTCTGCTGGGACTGGAGTGTCAGCAGTAAACTCATTTATTTCAGGATCTCCAGCTGGACTAGAAACAAGGTTGAAAGGCCATTGTTTTATCCACCAAAACACTGAAACTACCCTCAACACCTCAAATCAAGCGAGAACTAGCTGTTCAGCAGGGTGGCCTTATCTACTACCCAAGTTCTTGCGGGGGCAGGATAGAGGAATTGAATATATACTTGTGTGCATAAATATATATAATGTCACATATAATCACACTCTAGATATTTCAAGTATTCAGTCATTTTTCTCCTAAGGATTTGCTACTGTAAAATGTTTTCCAGAATTTGGCATAGGAAAGAAAGGTGAACAGAGTAACTAACCTTAGGAATAACCTACAATGTATATTATGTCATCTTCTACCTTTTGCCAAGCTTTGTACTTGTTACTATGGCTCTCTGAAGGCTTTTTTTATCCCTTGCAGAGAAGTGTATAGGTAGCTGGAAAACAGGTTAATCCTTTAACCGTAACTGTAATTGCTTTCTCTCTAAAAACAAACATAAGAATTTTTTCTTCTCATTGCTGGTCTCTTGTCGATCATAAGCTACCAGAGCACAGCAATGTTTTGGGCAGATACACGTATACGCACACCCCTTTCAAATAGCTAAGGCACAGTAGCATGAAACACAGCCTCTTCCTGTTCACACCAAAGGGACTTCACTGGGAAAACTAAAACCATTTAGTGTTGCCTTTTCCCTCTGTACACTCCCAATGCATTTTTATTGCTTTTTCATAAAACACTGCTGAAAATAATCAAGCACGACCATTGACATCCACAAGATTGAGTTTTAGGAACCATTAAATGAGCTCACCCTCTTGGGACGGTTCTTGCTCAGGTTGGTCTAAAGGTAATTATTCAGCAATTCCTACCTGTGGTTTTACCTTGCTCCTGTGTAAGTCTCATACACTGGTAAGGTCACAGTTTTTGTCTCAATACAAGTACAATTGGTCTAGGACATAAATTATGGTGGACTGTATTATTTATTGATTTTGTATATGTATATATCATGCACATATAGGTCATAATTTATATACATATATTCTGATATTTGACTTTCTTCTCTCTTTAGAAACATAATATAAAAGTTTTCAGGATTAAAATATAGAAATCTATGCAAAGTCTGTATATTACCTTCTGATGGCAACACATATAGAAAAGGTTCATAAAGGAAAAGTCAAGCTGTGCTTAATATTGATCCTATGCAGGCTGCTATTCTATATTATATAATGTAGATTGAAGTATCCAAAAATGAGCATTGGTGCAACATAAAGTTTGAGAAATTAAGCTCTCGAAAGGTTAATGTTTCTCTTGTAACATTAATTTGGTCATGTTGCACATACTGTATATTTTTACAGCTATGCCGCAGCAATAAATGAAAGGTTGCATTTGACCAGGAAACCAGGAATAGAAACTACAACATGTATGTGCTTTATGGGCAAGTTACTTTTGCAGAGGAAGTCTTACATTTTGGAATTTGTTGACATTTGAATGCCTGATGTCTGAACACTAACATTGCTAACTAATGCTTATTTTTGTTTTTAAATCGCCCAGCATTATGAATGAAAAAAAGAAGACATTCAGAGCTCTTCAGTTTGTGGCGCTTGTAAACTCCTTGAACCTGAGCCAAATTGCAGTCCTGTGAAGCTTAGTTTCTCTGCAGGAGTGGGGTGAATTAACAAAGAGATTTAAAAAACAGAAGAGAACATATATCCAAAAATAATAGAAAAGTTCTCACATGTAAACTTCCAAATTTAAGCTTTCATGACTAACACTAATAAAACTATTTTCTTCAAACTGGACTGTTTTAAAAGTCCTAATAGCTGCAAAACATGCAGCGATCCCAATGCTGCAATCGCTTACTCACAAAAGCAGTCCATGCTCATGAGAATAGTCTCATTCAAAAGGATATTGCAAGTCTGAAGTTACTAATGTTTCCGGTTCTACATTACGCAAACATAAAAAATCTGATTAGAACACAGGAAAAATAATTTGCTTCCCCCACTGCCCTGACCGTAACTCAGAAGAGTTGAATTTTTCAGAAACAAACTAACAAAATCACCTTTGTGCTGAGACCAGCTATGGAAACTTTTAGTCAAAAAAGAATCGCTTTGAGAAGACTATTGAAAAAGAAGGGGTTAGAAGCTGGAACTCAAGCTTAACTACAGCGCTTGCTACCACAAATGGTACAGTACAATGAAACCCGGTTTAAGCAACCACTCATGGGACAAACAACAATTGGTTTCCTAATAGAGATACTTTAACTAAATAAGAGCCAAGCCAAATAGCCCTGGAAAGCTTGGGGATAATTCCAAGCAGTTGTTTAAGACAGAGGATTGCCTATTGGATGTGGTCCATAGCACAAGTTTCATCCATCTATCCACCTCTGGACATATAACAAACACCCCTAAAGTCAACAGACATATGGTTGGAAAGCTGACATGCCAAAAAGCCAAGAGCCTTGGGATCCATGTGGCCTCCTGGGATTTGCCACATGGATCCCAAAACATCTATATGTGTTCCTAAAATTCATTTGGCTGGCTGGAGAATTGTAAGGGTTAACGTTTCAAAAATATTTCATTTAGAATATGTTTGAGGAAATAACTAGCCAGTAAAGCCTCATGTAGAATTCAAGGTGTGCTGCACACACCAGAAAAGTATAACTATAGGTTTGAAGCATAAGAATAATGCCATTTCCTGTTTTGATAAAACAAGGAGGACACAAGAATGCACTTCTGCCCCATGTACTTTATGACCAACTGAACCCAAATTCTGGACTCCACAGCACACTGGACAGTAGACTGGAAATTCAAGGCAGTCTCATTTAAATATGAAACTGAAGATTTGTAATAAATTAAATATGAAAACGCATAATTACAATCTGTGCAGTGACCCTTGTGTTATTTATTTTGATACTGAATTACTGAATTCAATTTATTTTACACTGTCCACGGTTTTCAATGTGCTACACATTTCTGTACAGCCAATGCACAGCCACATCACACAAGCTGTTAGGAGGGATGCTGGAGGTTTTGGCAGCTGGGCAGGGAACAGCTGGGATTTTGACATCTGGGGAATTTGGGAGGCAGACTGGTATTGAAAGTAGTGAAATAGTTAAAACTACAGCTTTTAAATTGTAACCTTTAGGTTTAAGAGTCAACCTACTATGGTGAATTGGGGCAGAATACACCTCTAAGAGCTTTTGCTTCAGGAGTCTGCAGGCAATGCTGCACTGATTTACACTCATGCTGTGTATTATCTTCACCGTCATAAGTAGGCATGATTTTTTGAAAAAATGAAACCAGAGATTTGGAAGTGTGATTTTTGTGGCTGGAGTGGACTGCACATCAAATTCGGTGGCTGTGCAATTGTGGAACACAGGGCCCAACCAGGACTTGAGCTTCTGTTTTCAGCAGAACTCCATGCTCAATCCATGCTGCTGGAAAGGCTGCATTCGCAGCAACTGATGCCTATCCTTCCCAGCAGGGATTAACCCACACTGCCCCATGTTCCCATTCGACATTTCTGAGAGTTGCAGACGAACAAAATTGAGAGTTAGAATATCAGATTAGACACAGCACTCAAATGGCACCAGTCTGCCTGTATTACTGGCTGTGCCGTTGGATGAACTGATGTTAACACTATCATAGACTCATTTTTGGAACATCTAGCATAAGTTCCATCATGGAAGGGAAAAGATGCTATGACAAGAATTGTTGCTTAAATTAGAATGTCCTATTTATAGCTGCAACAACAGGGCCCTATCAGACAAGTGTCCCATTCATACAATACTCCTCACTAAGCTGCAGCACCAAATAATAATTAATAATTCATTAATAATTTGGCCTATCTAGAAAACAAGAACTCTGTTTCATAAAAAATCTCAAGGTTTCCAAATCTGTTTTCTTTCTGTGAGTCTGTCTCTCTCAATCTCTTCTATTGGAGCTGTTCCACTTTGTATAAATAGTTAAATATTGACTGGGCCAGAGAGAGAGAGATTGCCTCTCTAGGCAGCTGGCTACGGCCCTCACTTGAGATATGGGAGATGCAGGTTCAAGTCCCTGCTCCAAATCAGGTAGAGCAGAGATTTGAACATTGACCTGATTCCAAGTAGGAATTGAACCTGGCTCTCCCACATCTCCAGTGAGTACACTAACCACTTGGCTACTGGTTATTCTGGGGTGCTCTGTGCATGTGTGCACATGTTCCTTTCTTCCCCACTCTCCCGTCCTGGGTCCTTAGAAACCTTCCTTAAGAGTTTTTGTTGAAACTGAAATATCTGCACAAGAAGGTGAAAAATTCCTGACCACATCCACTAATAATAAAGACTTTACAAAGAACTGACACAAGAGTTTACAACTACCTCTCAAATCACTTACTCAACACGTGGAATTTCTGCAGGAAAATGTCAGTCCTAATTCACGGAAAGAAAAAGAAACCACTTCTCTTGATCTGCTATAGTTAAGAAGTCTTACAACTGGTTTTTGCTAGGTTAAAACAATTAAGTTAAAAAGTCAACTTTACAATAACTTTTCCAGTATTAGCCACGATCCTGAATTTTTCACCATGGATTAAAAAACAAACATCAAAGTTTACATTTCATGACAACCACAAATATTTTTAAATAAGGGTTTTTCTTATGTCAGGTGCCACAGCACATATAGTGTTTGTGAAGAATCCAGAATACCTATGTAACAGAAGAAAGACCTCTTAACAAGTTTGCACATCAATACATCATATGAATTAAACATAATTATAAATGAACAGAACATTAACTTTTGGATTACTTTTTATTTTGATGGAATGGATAATAATAGTTCTAGAGAAATAATGATTGCCAACAGAACAAATGATTGTTAGAAAGAATCAAGATCTTAATGCCAATTCTGCAGCACCATTGTTAAAAACAACCAAACTGCACTAATTTCAACATATTGAACTTGGAAAGGAGATAATCAGATCTCTTAGGATTGTACCTTGCATTAAAAATAGACTATGATCAGTGTTCTGTCTCCCCAGGATACATTTAAAAAACTGTAATACTCTTCTCACTGACCACCACGAGACATCACCACGACTGTTTTTAACCTATCTGTATAATCTCATCAAGCCTCAACTCTATTAATCTGCAGTTTACAAAACATGTTACAGTCATAGTAAAACACAGCACTATCAAAAGCATGCAGGCCTCTATTCTGCAAAGCACTTAAGCACGTGCTTAAAGTGAAAACACATGCTTAAGTCCCACTGCTTAAGTGCTTTGATAAATAAAGATAGACTCAAGCACTTGTTGAAATTGCTTTACTGAATGCAGGCCTTGCATAGTGGAGGGAATTACTATTAAAAACATCTCTGCCAGGAAGAACTATTGGTCTACTCAAAGGCTTTTGATAAAATATCCTGGTCCCTGAATGGCATCAGCCCCACCAGTCAGCAGCAATGCCAGCCAGCTCTTCCCCCCACTCGATCAGCCTGGAGCCAACTTGGGATATCTGGTTTATGACTCCTGCAGGAGCCCGTCTATGTGACTGAGTCACACAGAGATGTCAGACTGCATTCCATCCCGTGTTAGGTGCAAGGTCACTGAACAGAAGCTCCAAGGCCCTGCGCTTTGATCACTCTAAGCAGGATGGTTGGGCACTGAACTGCCACTGGATCCCCAAATTCAGGAAAGTTTCTTTAAACAACTCTGTGATATTTGTATTTATAGGGGGAAAAGGACCCAAATTACCCTGTTCCACATAAAAGGGTCACAGCTAGGGAGTCAGGAAAAAGATTCCAGGAGTTTAAACTTGTGACAACTCTGGTTCATTATCATTCTCTCCGCAGTGGGGAGGAAATACGGCCTACCAGCTCTTTGGAGTCTGAGAATTCCTGTGGAAATCAGGTCCTATCCTCGCAGATCCTAAGGCACCCATATGGAAAGCCAGTTGCTCTCTGCTGTTTCCCCCCATACCCATGGTAGCATGACTCATTCAGGAGCCGTGTGCTGCTAGTGGTCCACTGCTGTGCACTACCGGTTCCGAGGGAGAGAGAAGCTACAGATCATCACTTCTAGCTGTTATGATCCTCATTAAGCTAGGTGGGGAATTCTGCCTCAGTATCTGCGGGTTCCTGAGGAAACATGCTGTGCAGAGCAGCTGCAAGCTGGAGGGGAGGGGCAGAGCTCTGCTCCCCCCTCCTGTGCGTTTTAGGACCTCTCAGCCCCTATTTCCCCTCATCTGCTCCCCTCTATATACTCTGCAACAGAGGGGAGCATTTGGCCCAAGATAATCAGTCTTACAACACTAAACATTTCTAATCGCTAATACCCATGTTAGCAAGAACTTACTGAAAACAGCAGCAGCTGTACAATACCAGATAATAAACAGACGATCTCTCACGAGGTCCTTATGTAGAAAGAGTAGTACACATTAGCACAGTAAGTGGGTCCCATTATTGTTCCCCAACATGGGCAAAGAGCTGAGAGAAAGGGAATAGGAGGAGGGGGAAAAAAAGCAAGATAAGATTAAAACAAACAAGGTTAAAATGTGTATATTAACAAGAGTATATGGGGTGGAGGCATGTAGAATGCCTAACAAAGCACAAAGAGAAGAGAAATACATCATCTGTTAAGGACAATACTACATATGACCTAGAACACAATAACCCTTACAATAAATGCCCATCAAGATACTCTCCTGCCAAGAGTCAGCACCTCCAGGTGATGCAACCACTAATCTAAACCCTATCTGTCTTATTAAATGACCCTCTAACAATACAAACCTGCCAAGCAAACAACACTACAGCTCCAATTCACTCAACTATTTCCCACAGGCTGAAGTGTTCTTGACATGCAACCTTCCATTTAGCAATTGAGCGTGGTACAAACAAAGTCAGTTGCACTTATAAAACTTAAAATCGAGTTGCATATGGAAATCTAAAAGCCTAATGTGCCCATAAGGACAGTACACTCTTAACCACTGGGGTAGGAAAATGACGGTTCAGTGGCATATTATGGAACATAAAATAAGTTAAAACAAGGAAATACTAGAACACCTCGGTGACTCTATGTCTCAATGCCCAACGATGTTTACAGACCACACCAAGATTCCTGGCCAAAGTGATCTTAAGGTGAGACAGCAACAACTCTGATCTTGGAGAAAAAAATGTGACAGCTGCAAGAAGCTGTCAACACATCATGTCGCTCCTTTTCACAGCGCTGAGCTTAGATTCGGGGGTTGCTATGCTACCAGATCACTAAAGGCAAGTCATCTACAGGTGACATCCCAGACACAAGTATGGGAATATGTTGCAACTTTTTTGGGACACAGACTCTCTTTTTGCTCCGTGCACGTACAGCACCTAGCACAGTGGGGCTCCAATCCCTAATCAGGGCCTCTAAGGCCCTACCTAAATAGTAGTAATTAATGGAGGTGCTAGGAAATCTGAAAAGCTCAAAGAACCGATCAGTGCTAGTCGAATGACCTCCCAATGCCGTGTTCACACACGTAAGCATGTCCTGACCCTCCAATAAAGAATGTTGATCCTGCAACCTATACTTGTCAATACTGGGAGAATCACCATATCTTTACACCAAGCACATGCTGAAATTTTGGGTCAGTTCTATCCAGTGAAATCTGTATCTTAAACATGTAGCTTCCTGACAAAAGTATTACCAAATGCATTGCAAGTGACTGCAGTATAAAAGGTATGTCCAACAGTTAACAGAGGTAGCATCTGTAGATAAAGGAGCACTGGGGTAAAAACTGTGCCTTGGGCATCAGATTTTAGAGCTTAAATCAAGCTAAGTGAGCACAACATAAACAGTAGGTTGGAATGACGAGGATAGTGCATTTCGCAGTGACAAAACTGTCCCACCCCACAGTCTGATAGAACATCACTAAAATGCCACTAGCTTTTAAAAAAAGTCTTGATGTTTTTGTCAAAGCTTCTTAATCAGCATCATCCACTACATGTAAAAACAGCAACCTAAAAATGAGACAAAATGTACAGGACATGACCTTGAAAGAGGTGATTGCTTCTGTGATTCCAAGAACATCACAAACCCCTTATCAAAAGTAAACCCTATAGAGGAAAAAAAATGTTCTCAAGAGGCTGACCATGTAAGTACCCTACCCCTTTTACATGTGCGTACAAGACTCCGCAACGACCCACACCTCAGGACTTGGAAAACTAAAGCTAGATTTACAAAGAAAGTTTTTCTGTTCAGGAAAATCAAATTAAATTGGTTGAAACACAGCCTACTGCTCACCTCTAGAATTTCTAAGTCTCAGATTTTGATTTTCCTTTTGGTTGAATAAAAATGATCAGACAACAGTCAAATTCCCTCGTTTAGCTTTCAACGTTGACCCCTTTTTAAAAGGCCTCTTTTGTTTATCTAAACTGCGTTAAGTGTGCTCAATATGAAGCAATGTTACCACTCCAATCTCAGTGCTCTGTACCATCTGGCAAAGGAAAGGATCAATTAACATGACTGGGTTCAGACTTTAGGGCCTAGATAGCCAGAAGGACCAGTCTTTGAGACTGCCTCATTTTGCAAGGATTCAACATTAAGAGTCAGAAAGCAGCATAAAATGGGACAAGACCAGTCAATGTTCTACAGCTCCAAGCTGTACAAGGCAACTCGTGCTCTGCGGATGTTGGGCATTGTGCTTCATTAGGAAACAAAATATAAGCTTTCCACTCCATTAGGAATGACTTTAGGAGTGAAAGCACATAAGACGACGACTCACCTCATCAACAATGCACTGCAATAACTGGAGAGGCTGCTATGGAAAGGGGAGAGGGGAAAAGTATTAGCCTATATGCAATATCTTTACAGTGGAGTGGAAAGAAAAAATCATTAATGCAATAAAATATAGCAAGATTAATCAACAGCAGCAAACTCTTATAAAAACATTGATGCTCAGGATGTTCTATTATTTCTAATGGTACCTAATCTAATACAGGCAGTTAAAGGTTTGCATTTTCTTCAAAATGCAATTTGCTAAGTTTAAAACAAGGCATTCAAGCATGCAAAGGAAGCAGCCATCAGGAAAAAGAAAAGTGAATTTTTTTTCTGAACTCATAAAGCTTACCATTAAAGATCCCTGGTTTTTCTGAATCTGAAAAAAGGCAATATGTAATTAGCATGTCATAATCAAAATGACTCACTTGGACACATTATGATCACTGAGAGAAAATTATTGCATCGCTGGTGGCAATTTGTGGGCATGTGTTAACACAATTTACATAATGAAAATACACAAATGTTAATAGCTCGCTTCTCATTTATAGGCGAAAGTCAGCAGAATGTTAATTTCACACAACACTTTTTAGTACCCTCCAGGTTGTATTAGAGTAGGGAGAAAAACCATAATCCATTTCAAAAGGCTGTTTACGATTCAGATATAAATAATGTTTTATATTGCTAGATTGTGAACACTGGGCTTAATGTTGCAATCATTGCTAATGTTATGAAGCTTACTCTTTTTAAATTAAAAACCGATTTATTTAAAATTGAAATTAAATCATAGTCAGAAATTAGAATTTTGGATTACTGCCAGTGTCTGCTCACAATCCCTTTTTTGTGAAGAAAACTTTAATTATGTGGTTGAAGTATCTGCCTCTACTCAGGAAAGACGTCAATACTCCACTTTTATCTAAGTTTCTTATGTGTTTCAAAACAGTTGTACTTTGACTATAAGTAGAACGATGCCATCTGTAAGCCTGGAGAGTTTGGAGAACTTTGTATTGTTTTTAAATTATGAAGGAAAGATTCTTAACCAACGAGTCCAATCTTTTCTAAATTTCAAATCAGCATTTTGATTGGTGGTTTATTTACTACTCCAGAGCAAAACAATAGTCAATTTCTTACAAAAAGCTATGTAAAATTTTAGGCCACATTAACAAACATCTTATTACCAAAAGTATTACAAATTACAATTAATCAAAACAGTTTGTAATACAAACAGCTAAATACAAAATACAAGCAAGATATAGTCCAGGTTAATAACACACACAATCTGGAATGAAATCCTTAAGAATCCAAGTATTGTATTTGGTCTGTTAGTCCACAACACCCTGAGTGCGAGTATTGATTAATTACAGTTTTTCACAAACAGGTAAAAAATTGTATGGATCCTTCTGTAACCACAAAGCAAGTGGAAAAGAGCTGACTATTTTACAAGGCACTATTTAGTGAAAATGTTGTCCTAGGCTCCAACACAGTTTGCTTGGTTTGCCCCTTCCATTTAATATTCTCACTTGCATAGTGCCACAATGACAAATGTTGTAGTGCTGCCATCAGCTTTGGAAGCTCTCCCCTCTGTATCCAGCCAGAGGCGTGATCCTCTAGTAATACTTTACAAGTAGTAAAATGCAATATAAAACAGAGAAAGGAGGCTGAAAACAAATACTGAGAATGTAGCAGGTATTGCTGTATCCAGATACAGTTCTGTGCATTCAGAAAAAATGGAAAATATAAATAGGTAGAAGCATCTATTTATATTTTTAATGAGCAATTTGAATCTATTTTACTTCAGCAAATCAAACTGGTCAATTTATATTATTGCTCACGGAAGCAAAATATTTAGTGAACATAAAAAGAAGGTCCTTTTATACGTGACTATTGGATGTTAAAAGCCAAAATTAGGCCGACTCAGCTTATTAGATGTAGGATACTTCTCAGTTGCCTTATAAAATGTTTTAGTGCAAATGAATAGAGGGTTTAGTTTCCCATCAAAACATGCAGAGCAGAAGTCTCATGTATGTATGCACTGGGAAAATACATGTCTAATACAAAAAAGGATCATAATCGACTTTTGTTAAACTCTACACAGAAATGATCACACTTGATCTCAGAATGGGATTTAAAAACATTTCTAATAAAAGCTTTTAATGCTTCCATGAAAGCAACAGGGAAACACAAATAGGAACATTAGAGAATTCTTTTACAGATGTTTTAACTGTATACTACAGTAGCAGGCCCAGGTTCTAAGAGAGATACAGCACATTGTTACCAGATTTTATTACACAGTTTTGATAGCAACATATTATTTGAGATCATCTTCATAAATTTTGCATTAAGGTAGCTGTGCCAGTACCTGGAATTGATTCAAAACACTTAAGACACTCAATTACTTTTTAACACTGTTACCCAACGTAATGACATATTTGCTATTTCACTAGCATTTGATGATGCAACATCATTGTAATTGATTCATTTTCTCAATTAAATAAAGCTACTGTGCTTTTCTCTATGTGAATGCCACAGAGACTCCTGAGTTAGATGTATTACCTATTTTCTTTGCCTCAGATATATTGCTTGTAAGGCTGCTCTGTGGCGCTCTGTTAACTCCACTAGAAAATGTAATGGTACAGTCATATTTTTCAAGTTCTGAACAGCGATGCACTTAGCTGTATTTATATTAGGCATATTTTTCAACGTTAAAACTATCTTGTTTACCTTTTCCAAGATCACATTATTGCATTGTCTCTGCAACTATAAAACAAACCTAACCAAAGACAACTTTACAGTCAATGCCTCTACATTTGCACACAGTTCATGAAAAGTGAAGCATCCAGTTTTATAGCACATTAAAAACAGTTTTAAAAGTACTCAACATACAATGTTTTATCTTTTTGTTTTCCCTTTTTTGGCCTAACATTCTGTTTTTCATGAACTACTGTGAGACAAAAGTTTTGGGGACCACATTAATCCTGACAGAGGCCGCATCTCAGCATATACAGCATGTTATTTACAACTATTTGAATGAAAACTTGAACAATTTGCTTATTAAGTGACCATTTTAAGAGTAAATTGAATATCCTGAGACCACAAACAGAATTCTAATTGCAGCTAGTTTACGTTTTGCTCATCATGATATAGAAACACATATTATGATGATGGATGATATTGAAAATGCTGATAAACGCAGGCAGGCAAATAAATTCGGTAGATTAAAACAGTATTATGTTTAGATTCCTGAATTATCTGATCATTTTCATCTGAAACCTTTTGCCAGTAATATGCTTTCATGGTGAGCTGAGAAGAGGTATGTGCATTTAAATACAGATGCAAGACCTGCTCACATGGTTATAACTGCAAGACCCTGTAGGTCATAAGTTTTTATAAGTATTTCCTTTATATCTGGTATTCTATGAATTTGCAGACTTCTTAACAGACCTTGGATATTTTTGAAATTATATTTTCCTTATTATCCTTAAGCAGCATTTGTTACATGACAGTTAAAAATGAAAGGAAGAGAGAGAACTATGACACTAAATTTACCTAAAATAAAATAAATCCACAGTATGTTCCTCAGTTTATGAAAAAGTCAATGGTAGTTGGATAAGCCACTCTATAAATGGCATACTCCAAATGTCATTTTTTAGGCTGGTTACAAATGCAAAAGTTTTCCTCATGCCTCATCTACTATTTAATCAATGACTCTGGTTACAAAAAGCAACTTTTGACAGACTATCAGGTTATTTTTCTGTCGCCATGGAGATACTGTTTACGGGAAGTGGCTGAGAGGACCTCTACCAGTCCCTTTCACATTATAGTCACAAGCACAATCAGAAAACTCAAATGAATCCACCCTGTATAACTTGGAGAAGTCACTGGCTATAGCTTTCATTTTCTCTTTTACTCTCTGGAATTAGTACATGCCCTGCAGCTCTTGTTTGAGAAATTTGTGAGTGACCTAGGTCAGAGCTTCCCATATCAGTTAACAAATTTACTCTTCACATATATACTGCTTTTTAAGGCAGTGGTTTTTTTAAATAGATAAAGGTATATAGTAACAAATCAGACAGTTACATAAGTATGACATTTATTTTCATAATTGCTGCAGTTCTGGATTCTAACAGTGCACTTGGCTTGTTTTTAACCTTTAGAGATGTTTGCTACTTTCTTTAAGACTAAACTTTTTGGACCACAAGCAACAACAAATATTGTTTCCATATTGACAAATGAGACATGCTCTTCTCTACCTCAATATATACAGAAAAAGGAGCCTTCTTTCTGCACTCAATTTCTACTGTTTCTTTTTTCTCTTCATCATCAGTCTTGCTAGTTATTCTTAACCCCGATTCAGGGGATCTGCAGGACTTCTCAGAATGTCACTCTTAAGAGCTGTTAAGTCACCTTAGGCACTTCTGAAAATCTCATCTCCTGTCATTAATTCTGCAATTTACAAACTCCAACATCCAAGCCAGAGAATAGAGGACAGAATATGGAGAGCTCTATTGAAAGAATTGTTCTGAAAAGCCTTGAAAACAAAGATTGCTCCCAATAACCTTTAATATTAAATACAGTCTTAGAGTTATATAGTTCTTGTTTTCCCAGAGCTGTGCAAACGTATATAAATTATACATAGAGATTATTTCATTCACCACTGGACTGCAGCCACACCACACAGGAATCTATTTCCTAGAGTACAGTAACACAATCCACTAGTGTAGAATATGATGGGATGGGGGGGAACAAGTATAGTTGAAATTGCAGAAGGAATTTAGGAGTCAGCAGTGACTATCCATGTTGGAATACAACCAGACACTAGAATGAACACCACTGCTTTTGTGAAAAGGAACTATGGGATTTTTAATGGTCACAAATGAAGAGGATCAATGGTCACAAATGAGGAGGATCATTCTTATGTGAAAGATGGCGGTTTTAGTAGAATGCTGTGCACACAGTTATCAGAGTATTATATTACATACACACAGGTTAAATCTGTCACAGCACATGTGTAATGGGTATAACACAGGGTAGAATGAACAACATAGGAGGAGATTTGCCAATTATTGTTTAATATCAGCTCATGTCCATGAAAGTTCAGTGAAACTGAGTAAATGTCAGTACTACAGAAACGGAGACACTGCAAGAATCTAGACGGATTTCATCACTCCTCTGATACCAGTCCACAGGATTCCCCCAAACTTTCTTGTGCACCAGTGGCCTGATGTCACACTGTGTATAGGGTCTGGTGCCCTGTCCCTAGGGTCTTTTGAAGAGGTGCTTCATAGCCAGTCACCCATTTTCACTCCTCTGGAGGGCTCCGCTAGGCACAGCAATTGCCCGCAAATAAGCAAGTGGGGGTGGACCCCACCCTCTTTCTCCATTTCCAGCCACTTGCTAGTCTAAATGGCAGGGGCAAGGCTAACTATGAGCTGCATACTATGGGGTGCACTAGTAAACCTGTCACTTATTGTAGAGGCAGAAAGAGAATTTCCCATTTCCCACTGCTATTGAGGCAGGGACAGGTTGCTTCCCAGCCCCCACCCCAGAACTGGGAGATGTCATGGGGAACTGTGGTACATGAAAATTTCCAGCGCACATCCCTTAGCATGGATTTTTAATGAATTTGTAAACTGGGAGTCAGACCCTGTGACTGGAGAATTGCTAATATAGTTCTTATTTTTAAGAAAGGGGAAAAAAAGTGATCCAGGAAGCTACAGCTCTGTTAGTTTGACCTCAATTGTATGCAAGGTCTTGGAACGCATTTTAAAAGAGAAAGTAGTTAAGGACATAGAGGTGAACTGTAACTGGGATAAATATACCATGGTTTTACAAAAGTAGATCGTGCCAGACTAACGCGATCTCCTTATTTGAGAAGGTAACTGATTTTTAGACAAAGGAAATGCAGCAGATCTAATCTACCTGGATGGCAGTAAGGAATTTGATACAGTTATTAGTTAAATCAGAGAAGACAGAGATTAATATGAGAATTGAAAGGTGAATAAGGAAGTGGTTAAAGGGGAGACTACAACGGGTCGTACTGAAAGGTGAACTGTCAGGTTGGAGGGAGGTTACTAGTGGAATCTCTCAAGGATTGGTCTTGGCACCAATTTTTATTACTGACCTTAGAAGAAACAGTGAGTGTGTGCTAATAAAATTTGCGGATGACACAAAGCTGGGAGGTATTGCCAATATGGAGGAGGACTAGAATATCATACAAGGAGGTTTGGATGACCTTATAAGCTGGAGTAATAGAAATGGGATGAAATTTAAATAGTGCAAAGTTGTGCATTTAGGGACTAACAACAAGAATTTTTGCGGTAAGCTGCAGATGTATCAGTTGGACGAGACAGAGGAGAAAGACCTGGGTGTACTGGTTGATCACAGGATGACTATGAATGTGATGCAGCTGTGGAAAAGGCTAATGCAATCCTAGGATGCAGAGACCAGGAAGCGTTAGTACCATTATACAATGCACTGGTGAGATTACATCTGGAATACTGTGCACATCTGGTCTCCCATGTTTAAGATGAATTCAAACTGGAACACGTGCAGAGAAGGGCTGCTAGGATCATCCGAAGAATGGAAAACCTACCTTATGAGAGAAGATTGAAAGAGCGTGGCTCTTTTAGACTAACCAAAAGAAGGCTGAAGGGAGATACGATTGCTCTCTATAAATACATCAGAGGAATAAATACCAGGGAGGGAGAGTAGTTATTTAAGTTAAGCGCCAACGTGGACACAAGAACAAATGGATATAAATTGGCCATCAACAAGTTTAGGCTTGAAATTAGGCAAAGATTTCTAACCATGAAAGGAGTGAAGTTCTGGAATAGCCTTCCAAGAGGAGCAGTGGGGCCAAGAAACCTAGCTGGCTTCAAGATGGAGTTTGATAGGTTTACAGAGGGGATGGTATGATGGGACTGCCTACAATGGCATGTCTCTCACAGGTGACTGCCAGTAGCAGCAATTAGAATCCTGTTTGTGGTCTCAGTAGGACACTAGATGGCGAGGGCTCCAAGTTACTACAGAGAATTATTTCCCAGGTCCCTGACTGGCGGGTCTTGCCCATGTGCTTAGGGTCTAACTGATCACCATATCTGGGGTCGGGAAGGAATTTTATTCCAGGTCAGATTGGTAGAGACCCTGGGGCTTTTTCGCCTTTCTCTGCTGCATGGGGCATGGATCATTTGCAGGTTTAAATTAGTGTAAATGGTGAATTCTCTGTAACTTCAAGTCTTTAAACTGTGATTTAAGAACTTCAATAATTCAGACACATTAGGAGTGAATTACAGGAGTGAGTGGGTGAGATTCTGTGGCCTGCAGTGTATAGGAAGTCACACTAGATGGTCTTGATGGTCCCTTCCGACCTTAAAAGTCATAGCAGGCAGCCCCCAAATAAGGAAAAAGATGTGGGAGTGGCCACCTTCAAGCCTTGCAAAACTTGAAAGAGGGATGGAATACCAGACCCCATCCTCAGGTCACCAACCTCCTCACCCAAAATAATGATGATGGATGATGTTAACAGCAATAATAATATAAACAGTGTGCGTAAGGAACTGCCATTTGAGAGGAAGTATGACCCTTATCCATTAAACACAAAGGTCACACAGACTGATGGGAGCTGGCTCGTGAGTACCACAGTTCTGTAGGGTTGGCACATTGGTGAACTGGTTCTGTGGGACAAACGTGTTCCTCATGATGTTGAAATAATTCCATAAATAGTGATTTATGCGAGGAATGTTGGGAAACATTGGGGGTTTAGTTCTGTGCATTCCAATGGTCTATGCTGTCTCAATATTATTAGAAACTTCCTCAAAATTTTATTTAAATCCAAGGAAACATGCTTTTGTTTGGATCTAAATATTGCTCTACACTTTTGGCAATCTAAACTCTGCAGAATAGTGATACTGCATGAGAACAATATAGTGAAATCAATTTGGGACAAAAGCAAAGATAATTAATCTATTTTCATTGTACAAGATGCATGAAGGAAGGAAGGAAGAAAGAAAGAAAGAAAGAAAGAAAGAAAGAAAGAAAGAAAGAAAGAAAGGCAAACGGTTGGAAAAAATTAGGCAACACATCCATCTGTTACTGTGGCCCATCCAGGAAAAACTGGACTCTTTCCAGTGATTCATGTCATCAGCTATACTACTGAAATATTGAATACAATCTTGAGGATGCTTGAAAAGGAGTAATCCAGAGTGAAGCAAAATCTGGGTATCTGAAAGTATGACTAGGAATGTGTCAACTTTATAAAATTTATTTTAAAACTTGAGATCGGCTTAAAATTAACCAGATTTTCCTAATTACACCTGGGAATAAAATTATAGGCTTTGAAATGAACAGACGTATGCTGGCCATGTTCCGAAGAATACTCTGCTCCATGCCACTTATTTTACTATCATGGACATAGTTGTTCTCCTTAATGATATGAGTAAATTGTTCCATAGAAATGACAGACTAACAAGAGCGTCAGCAAAATCATTGACTAATATCCTGGGCCTTTGGTCCAGAATCTCTCTTTCAACCCATTTCAAGTAATTATCACATTATGTTCTTAATGCCCAAGGACAAGACTGTCACTTGCACTACACGTTCATACAGGAGAGACTGGGAATGTCTGACACTCTTTAGTCCCTCCAGCCTGTGCGTGAGGGGGAAAGCAGGCTCTATGGGGCTGATACTTCCCTTCTGCCCAAGTATGCACAGCCTTGTCCCCTGCTGTTCCCAAGGAGCTGGGCAGCAGAGCTGAGCTGGCAAAGGAAGGGCAAGTAATAAGACACTGACCTGATGGGCTCAGTGTTACAACTCCTTCCTGGGACATCACAGCTACGTCTATGAGGAGAGATTAAAGAGGCTAGGACTTTTCAGCTTGGAAAAGAGGAGACTAGGGGGGGATATGATAGAGGTATATAAAATAATGAGTGATGCAGAGAAAGTAAATAATGAAAAGTTATTTACTTGTTCCCATAATACAAGAACTAGAGGCCACCAAATGAAATGAATGGGCAGCAGGTTTAAAACAAATAAAAGTTCTTCTTCACACAGCGTACAGTCAACTCCTTGTGGAACTCCTTTCCTGAAGAGGTTGTGAAGGCTGGGACTATAACAGCATTTAAAAGAGAACTGGATAAATTCATAGAGGTTAAATCCATTAATGGATATTAGCCAGGATGGGTAAGGGTTAGGGTTAGGTTATTAGCCAGGATGGGTAAGGAAGGGTGTCCCTAGCCTCTGTTTGTCAGAGGGTGGAGATGGATGGCAGGAGAGAGATCACTTGATCATTGCCAGTTAAGTTCACTCCCTCTGGGGCACCTGGCATTGGCCACTGTTGGTAGACAGGATACTGGGCTGGATGGACCTTTGGTCTGACCCAGTACAGCCACTCCTATGTTCTTATGTCTACAGCAGGCAAACAGGTGACATACAGCAAAGAGGTGCTCCATATGCAGACAACTTGCTTTTGTACATTTCAAAGCCTGTAACGTTGTACCCAGATTTAAATAAATGGGCTAGAATCAATGCCTCACTCTAGTCCCAAATAACATGGATCACACAGAAGGCTGGAAAAAGACATTAGTTTCAGTAAACCCAATACATTTTGATGCTTTGTAAATGGCTATATGGAAAAAATCCAACTCATTTCCTATTTATCAGTTACTGTTTATGCCAGTTAATCCATCAAGGCTGCAAGCAGAGTTCAAACGATCACAGCAAATCAGATGTGATCTATGATTATGCCGCTGCACCTCCTGCATGAAGTCCATGTCTCACTCATGGTCCTGAAAAGTCTGTGCGCTGAGACCAAGTTCAGGATCTATCAAACTTGCATATTGCCTGTACTCCTGTACAGGCCAGAAACATGGACTGTCTTACAGGCAGGCTAGGTGTAGCTAGAGGCACTGCATATGTGCACCAAAACCTGAGCATAATGTGGTTCGTTTTTGTGTGAAATCCCAAAATCTCACGGATATGTGGTCTTCCTCCAATGGCTCGTTACACATTCAAAAGTGGTGTTGCATGCTCTTTGGCTATGTTGCCAGGATGAACAACAATACTACAGCACATTGTGCTCTTAAACTCATGTGAAAAGGAATGCATGCCTTGACCTCACCCGGCGTTGCCCTTGGGGCTGCCCCAGAGAATCTGGGAACTTCACTGTACAATGCCTGGTACAATGCTATTAACTGTGGTTGCTCTGGTTGACACAGCGATCCTCAGTAGATTATGGGTGTTTGCTTACTTGCCTTTATGCCAGGGAGAGTCTGACCTGCAATTTTGTGAGTTCTAATTCAAATACTTAGTTATTTAAATAACAGGCTTTACTCATGGTGATGCACTTACATTCACTGGTAACAGTGAAGGAAGAATCATTTCCTCTAGTACCAGCCCATGCAAAGGATGCTCACACATTTCTAAAGATGCCCTGAAATAAATTTAAATATCTCCTTTCTTTTTCATGTTTTCCCCTGATAAGGAACTTGTTCTTTATGGCAAATTCGCCTCATTTGAGGCTCTTGCTTGATTTATGTAATCAGAAAGGTTCCAAAAGGGTTAACCCTGCATTCAGAGGTCAGGATACTGACCTCATGTAATAACAAAAGTCATGTTATTTAATGGCAACTTTCTCATTCAAATGACAAAAAACTCAAGAGAGGTTAAGTTCCAGTGTCAAAGCTCCTAAGCACGTAACAGCTCAGGTCCTGACCCTGCAAACACTATGAAGGTGCTTATCTTTATGCTTTGAAATAATTCCACTAAAGTCAACGTGACTAGTCATTTATGTAAAGTTGATGTCAGTGAGATTACATATGTGCTTTAAGGTAAGCACACGCATAGGTGTTTGCAGGATCAGGACTTTCAATACTTCTGGAAAAGCTGGGGAATAACTTTGTGCAGTAAAAGTGATCTGTAATAGGTATAGAATGCAACACTGGAATCCCATTCCCAAAAATGGTAAAATGAGAAATGTAGGAGAATTCATGGTTTAAATGGTTGCTTGTAATTATTATAGTTAAAAAGGAATAATAATTAAATATCACAAATTACAATCCATCCAGATAAATGTGTTGTAGATTAGGGTCTAACCTATTTCCCAGTTTCAAATCAGGATGTTTTAATCAAAGATTTGAGGGGAGGGATAGCTCAGTGGTTTGAGCATTGGGCTGCTAAACCCAGGGTTGTGAGTTCAATCCTTGAGGGGGCCACTTAGGAATCTGGGGCAAAAATCAGTACTTGGTCCTGCTAGTGAAAGCAGCGGGCTGGACTCAATGACCTTTCAAGGTCCCTTCCAGTTCTAGGAGATAAGTATATCTCCAATTATTATTATAATTTTCTCATCATATTGATAAGCAAGTAAGATATGCAGCATATTTGATACTTTCAGCAGTTTCCTATTAACTCACAGAAAGCGCATGCTAACCAACAGTAGTTCGATATTTTCACGTGAGAAAAAAAATCCGTAGTGAAATTAACACTCTATCCTAACTATACAATGTATTCTCAAAAGCTAAATCTATTTTAGCTATGAATTTACAATTTCTGGTTGATGTAAAAAAAAATCTAGGTAGATTAGGTAATGATACATGTAGTGAAACCTATATTAAGAAATCAGTCTAGATCTTAAAATAGAAGATTACCGCTAACATTTTCCATAAAGTTAATATGGAAAACATCACTATTTTGTCATTAGCATTTAAACAGTGTTTAATGTCTTTTAAATGGTTCAATATTATGATGCAAGTGGAAGATAACAGATTTCATTCTTACCGGGAAACATGCTTTAACCAACCTTCAGTTTATTCTTACAAAATAAATGAATGCTTAAATGATGTTTGTGTCAACTGAAAAAAACCTACAGTAAAATAGTTACTTTATGTGCCAAGCTAAACTAATTTTTTTTCCTTGATAACCTGCTCACATTTAAATGAAACCAGACCAAATTTGGTCTATAGTATGAATTATATATTAAAAAAGAACTTTAGACCATTTTAATATAGGGATCAGAAAGCAGTAACTTCAATTAAAACCACAAAATTATTAGGCAAACTTTAAGATACAGCAAATAAATTAATTTGTTTTAAATGCAAAGTGGTTAGATAAGTAGCTTTTTGACCTACAATTAAACCTCACTAGCTGAAAACACAGTGAGGGATGAATTTGCTCAGGCAAGACCAAAACCCAAATCTTATTTAAAAATGGCTTTGGTATAAGTAATCCAAAAGCATTTATAAAATCTAGTCATATTGACATGGGACCAGATCCTTAGCTGCTGTAATCAGCATAGCTGCACTGACCTCAATGGAGCCATACTGATTTATTGCAGCTGAGGATCTGGCCTAAAATGTGTAGCACACATGACAGTATCTCTCTGATACTTCTGTGCACAGAAGTATGGTAAGAGCACAAATCTTTCATTAAAAGCAAGCAAAAAAAAAAAAAAAAAAAAAGGAGGATCTCTTCCACAAACAGTGTTTTTGCCTTCTGTGCTTTCTTAGAAAAGGAACCAATGGCAAGATTACAGTGAATGCATGCTCCGGCTCTAAAATTTTCTATTATCCACTTATGTTTTCCTTGCAGTGGGATTTAAGAATGCCTCTTCATTGAGACAAGTAATATGTCATCATTTTGTTGAGCTAACAGGCCTGACAGTCTTGTCTCTTTGAGTTAAGGACACTACCGCTCCATTTCTCATATTATTGGGAAAATCAAGGTGGAAAAGGCTGACAGGAAAAAAAAAAAAAGGAGTTAGCCAACTGGCAGTAAGTACTTTAACAATTCTGCTACCTTTTTTTTTTTAAACCACTGATTAATTTATTTTGCCACAAAATTGTCTCATTACCAAAAACAACATAAATTAAGATCTTTCTTACTTTCACTGTATTGTATAATAACTTATTTGAATGCATGCCTTTTGTACTTTAACAAACATCTTCTCTATTCACCATTTCTCTTGTCTTTTTGATCTTTTTTCTACTTATCATGTTCTTTATTTGAAACAGATTTTTAACAGATAATCTTGATCGTTACAACAATATCTTGCTTGCATTTTATTCAAATAATTCTTAAAAACAGCTTAAAAAGCCGTTTGGAATAACATCAAGCTTGCCATCAATCAAATGAAAAAATTCCGCTGGCGGTTGTATAAACATCAGATCAACTCTGATGTCTTCAAGGATTTCAGAGTGAACCATAAAAAACTCCATTAACTTCTGACAAAGAATGCAAATTAATCACAACATGGGGTGAAATGAAATTAAAGGCTCTTTTCTAATCAATGACAAGGCAGGATGAAATATTTGTTACTCTCTCGCTCTGCACTCAGGCTGCCTAGATATTTGCACTTTCCCTCCAAAGACCCAAATGGAAGGTGTGAGCACAGATTCACCCCAGTTGCTGTTTAGCCCTCCCCACCCCCAGAGCTATCTGCTTACAAGTCGCTGAGATCCACAAAACACACTAATCATCTGAATCTCAGGTGCATCCAATTTGTTATTCACACTCTCCCATGCCAGTGAAAAGCCTGGCGCAGACAGATGCACCAGGAACCTTAAATGACAGTTTTGGCCTCCGGAAGTGCGATCACTACAGCAAAATCTAGTACAGCCTCCAGGTGAAATGTCTGGAGCTCCATATGGAGCAGGGAAAATTAACAACAAGATGAAAATCGCTGCAGCAGCAGGGAGTCTGAATTTTTTGAAAAAAAATGAAATTTAAAGATGAAGAAAGAGAAGTAATAAATTAATGGGGTGTGAAAACATTCAAAGCTTTACAATACCAGGGGCACTATTTGCTCAGAATTTTTTTTGGAGGAAGGAAGGGGGTAGACATGATGGGGAGGAAGGGCCTTCTTTTCTTTTCCTTTTTTTAAACTTCAGGTCATTTTGAAATAATTTATTAACTAAGGTCTAGAACTGTAGCCAAACGAAGGAAAACATTTTTATACATACAAAAGTACTTTAAATAATTTGTTGTAATTTATACTTTTCAGTAGTTTATTATATCCCTAGCTATTGAGTGTTGCCTGTTTCTTTAGAATGTTTTTCTAATGAATGTATCATCCTTTTAATATTCAGCATCACCATAAAGTGGTGTGAATAGAAACTGAGAATATTTAGCAGGAGATTCTTTTTGTTTCTCCTAAATTCCATTATCATTAAACAACCAATTGCCCTCTATCATGTTTTTATTTAATTTACTGAATTTGGCTCTCCATGATTAACTCTACGTCTCTTAGTTTCTTCAGACTCTGCAAACCTTTGGTTTCAACTTTAAATTTAATTAAATAATAAAGAGAAAATGCTGTGACGTTCCATGGCCTCTTAGTTTTCTACCGTTCCTTCTATACAGACATATAAATTGCCCCTCTAATCACATTAAATTACTGTTAAACTTTTAAAAGAAATCTAAAACTTAGTTACCCCTGAGCCATCTTCAGTTATCTAAAATGCGGACACTATACACTAAGTACTTCATTTGATAGAAGGGATTTTGATTTCATTTTTAAATGTTTACATATGGAGGGATTTTGATTCTAAAGAGTCTGTTTTCCCTCTCTGTGTGTGCGCAATTCCCATTAGCGTTAATAGAGTTATGCAAACACATCAGGGGAAGAATATACCCTTAAGTGTTTATGTTTATATTGAGAGAAAATCCTATGAGCGTCATAGTCTACTTCTTCCAAAAGGAATTTTACATTACAACGAACAAGTAACAGCGCATCACAATAATGTGTCTGGAAAAAACATTAAGCAATTCAGAAAGTTACTGGATTTTCACTAACTAGCTTGCTTGTATGAAGTTTTTGTAAGGGCAGGGTCTCCTCTAGTTAGCAATGTATTTCATGGGGTTTTTCTGGATAAAATTACACCTTTGAAAGAGAACTACAAACACAAACCATAATATACACTACATATTCAGAACACAATCCTCTGAACACTTATGCACATGGACGATTTTACTGACACGAGTAGTTGCTTAAGCGTGAGCAGGATAAAGCCCTAAATGGAAACATACATGACTAAATGTTCATGTGACAACTAAGCAAATCTTTGTAATCTGAATGCTCGTAAAGCACTCTGAAAGTGGAAAGTGCTAAATACTATCATTAAAACATTCCAACAGAGGCATGAAAATCCATCCTTTACTCTTGCTGGCATATTGGTAAGAGATAAGAGGGAAAATTAACCTCCTTTCTGAATTTCTTGACTATGGTCAGTTTCCATATAATCATAAAACTTACATTATATGGATGAAAATAAGGTAATTTATTTGGTTTTAGGTTTTCAGTTTTAAAGAGCAGGAGAAGAGTAACAATTCATTCAGGTGTAATTGCAAAAATACATTCATTTGTCCGAGAACAGGGATGATTCTGTATACATATTTAAGTAGCAGCTCCAGGCTATTTAGGGACAAATTCTGCAAACACTTATGCATGTAACGCCCCACTGAACTGAGTAGGACCTATTCAAGTAAGTGTTTGTAGGATCGGGCCTGTATAGTGATCTAAATATGTATATACAGGCAGTTAGAAAATAATAATACTCAGTCACCAGACCACAATGCATCTTTGGGGCTATTATGATCAACCATGAAAGTACATATTTAAGATGCATACTATTTATATTAAAAATACTTATGGAGAATAGTTGCTTTTACTTACCAGCCCATATTTCAAAGTCTTACCGTCTCAGATATTTTATATGTTAAAAATGCCATTTTTAATTAGAAGAGCAAAAAGCATCTTAAATTGCTAATCATGTATTTTGCTCCTACTATGAAAATATATTGACATTGCTTTTGAAAATATATAATCAGCAGACATAATAAAATTTCAACGCATACACAGACTAAAAATAACCCCAACGCTTCCATGATGAAAGCTGCAACCCAGAGTCAATTTTTTATGTAGTTATGTACCACTATCTACAATAGATACGTTGATACTTTCTTAACTAACATGATGTGACTATTACAGAGACAAGGTGGGTCAGGTAATATCTTTTATTGGACTAGAGTGATGTGAATATGTAACTCTAAAAAATGATGCTTTGCATAAGTACCTCTTTTTTGGATTCTCTCTCAGAGGAGAGTGTTAGTTGAAAAATATGGATAAAAACTCTAAGGTATGTTCTGCTAAAACATTAATGTTATTTCTCTAAATCAGCAAAGACTTTTATCCACAGGTACAAAAGGGAAAGACTGGTATATTTCTACATATGCAGAAATCTTTAGAAGTCCATGAAAGTGTCAGGAGAATTTGCTTAAAACAGTTTACAAAAATAGGAAAGAGAATGAGTCCTATCCTATTATTCAATAACCATGTTCATGAGGCATCTGCAGAATCTAATCATGCATAAATTAGTATGTGTAATACAACAGTTATTTGCATAACAATAGCAAGTTAATAGATGCTTAAAGAGCATAAACCAACACCACCTTTAAATCAGACATGCCTCCAGGCACTCCACTCTGTACAGACCAAAATACTTGGAAAACAGTGGTCATAAAACATATGAAACCATAAAAAAAAAATTCAAATAATTCATTGTATCCCCTGAACTTTTTCACTTTTTCTCCCAGAAAGAGGAATAATTTTAAGAATGACATCACAGCTTTTCATTTTAGATTTTGTCATCCATCTTGCAATAATATTTTAGAGTTCAGAACTCTATCTGAATTGGCCATTATTTTTGGAGAGTCATGATTTTTACGAATAACCATATAGATAAAAGCCAAATTCTCCACAAATGGCATTTTTCAAGAACACTCTGTACGGGGTCTTATTCTGCCCTCACTGAAGTTAACAGGCGTTTTACCATGGATTTCAATGGGAGCAGAATCAGGCCAATGCTGAGTGTGAAAATTGTACCTGGTATGTAAAACATTGGCATTTTATTAGACCCTATTAAGCGAGAACATTAGGAAAAAACACACCAAACATGTCATCTCACACCATAAATTTAATTCCTGAGGATCTTAAACTATTTTGCCAAAATTCATAATCTGAATTAAAAATGAAAAGAAAGAGGAGCTACCTCTATCTTATTATCAGAGTAATTAAAAAATCCTTTAAATCTCACAATAAAACAATCACTATCCTCATCATAATTTCTTCCATCCTCCCAAGGGAAAAAAGAAATACCGTTTAAAAAAATAAAAATAAAAAAATCAGAGATATACTTCTAAATGTCTCCTTAAAGATACCACTTTTCAATTTAACAGGACAGATTTATTTGTATGTGGCTCAAATGTTCACAGTTGCTCTCTGCACCTTCATACATAGGAATGAATGTCACAGTGGCAAGCAGCAGTAATGAACAATCTTACCTGAGGATATGGAAACCTCCCAAGAGCAAGCTGGGAAAGAAAATAATATTTGTCTAGTTATATAGATCTGCATGGAGGGCATATTTTCTTAAAGAGAGAAAAGTACTTATCTCTCACTATTGTACAAATTGCAAAAAAAATATATGTGAGCAAAAATAATCCTGAGAACACAGTAAGAGCTGTATATAGAATGGAATCATTCATGATTATGCTTTGTTTACAAACAAAATTAAGGCTTTGTTATAAAGTATGCACACTTCTCATTTTGATATAGTCAACAAAAATATGTCTATCCCACCACGTAGCATGTGCCATGTCCCAATTTTCAAAGAGCTCCTTAAATGAAATCATTGAGTCTCAGCAGTGAGGCAAATGACACTGAACTTTACTAATTATATCTGCAATGCATGGGTATCCACACAGCTTTTACTAAACTCCCTAAATCTTGGTTTAGCACACACTGGGCTCAGGGTAAAATGTGGGTTGGGTCAGAGATCAATGTCCTCCTTGGTTGCTTCAAAGTCTTTGGCCAGGAACTTTGGGGGAAGGGAGAGAGCATGGAATCCACAACATCCCACTCTGTATTTTCTTTAATTATATTTTAGGTTATATACAAAATAGAGTTGACATATTGCCAAAAATTGTTTTTAAATGGATATTAATACATTATTACAGCACCTGCTAATGCTGGTACATGGTAAGGTCTATTATTTTCAAGATAGATTCCTACTTTGTCCCAGGTTGGTATCTCAGCCCTACAGTACTTTTGTTAAACCACATTTTTTCAAAAAGTCATTGTGGTCATTTTTAAGTGATCAGACAAGATGGGATCTGTAATAACCAGCACCTGATCTTCCTGTGCCACTGACTTACCATATAACCATGGGCAAGACACTAGAGCTTTTTAGTTCACACATAAAGGCCAAAACCAGCAGTCCATTGCCTCTACTCAGGCAAATACCTCATGAGGGGACCACATGAGCTGTATCACAGCACATATCACAGGCTATGACACAAACAGGTATAATACAAGCATTGTTGTGAGGCTTAATTAGGTCCGTAAAACTTGAGATGTTCAGAGAAAAAGGCACTATAGAAGCATTATTACCAATTCTAAGCAGACAAGTTCTTGAGGCATTCGTGTAAAAGGCATATGTGACAGACCACAAAAAAGGAAAGTGAGGTTTTTTGTGATCGAGAGAGAAAGAGAGCCTTTGCTGCATTTATTTATTATTGGTAATGATTTTCTACAGACATGCAAAGATAATGAGTAGGGCCCTACCAAGTTTACGGCCATGAAAAATGCATCACGGACCGTGAAATCTGGTCTCCCCACCATGAAATCTGATCTTCTGTGTGCTTTCACCCTGTATTATACAGATTTCACGGAGAAGACCAGCGTTTCTTAAATTGGGTGTCCTGACCCAAAAGGGAGTTGCACGGGGATCACGGTATTGTCACCCTTACTTCTGCGCTGCCTTCAGAGCTGGGCGGCTGGAGAGCAGCGGTTGGTGGCCAGGCGCCCACTCTGCAGGCAGCTGCCTTCAGAGCTGGGATCCCAGCCAGCTGTCGCCGCTCTCCAGCTGCCCAGCTCTGAAGGCAGTGCCGCCGCCAGCAGCGGTGCAGAAGTAAGGGTAGCAGTATCACAACCCCCCCAATAACCTTGCAAACTCACACCCCCACAATTCCTTTTTGAGTCAGGACCCCCTGATTATAACATTGTGAAATTTCAGATTTAAGTAGCTGAAATCATGAAATTTACAATTTTTAATATCCTGTGACCGTGAAATTGACCAAAACGGACCGTGAATTTGGTAGGGCCCTAATAATGAGCTACAAAAGGGCTACTAAGTATGTACAGTAACATTTTCACACATGTACTTATTAGGTATGTTATGAGAGCTGCACATGATAATGTCCATGCATCATCTGAAGATTCAGCCTAATCTCTTCTATAACTATTCCAGTGGGAGTCTGCATAGTGATTGAGGAGGAGCTGTTATAGTTCATGATATCAAAAAGTGTTGTTTAAGGGTCCCTACTAACACTGATGTGACAAGACACGGGTGGCTCAGAAAAACAGTGGGCTATTGTGTCATTCATCATTCTCAGAATCTCATTCAGATTTTGTTTTAAACCCCAAAGGAAATCACCTCTCCAAAAATTAATGCTAAGGCCTTGATTTAAAAATCACAAAAGTGAGGAAATGAAACATTAAGATCTCCACTGAGCCCTTAATTTACCATAGGAAAAGGGACTGTAGCAACCATAATATGCATCATTCCACCCTCACCTCACTAAAATCCCTCCTACAAACTCACTTCTGCCAGGCAGCCCCCAACACTAACCCCAACTATAAGCTGTGCTAACTTCACACCAGAGGTACAATAAGGCAAATCAGAACCCTCCACCCTGTCCACACCACCCTCTAAAGAGAAGACATCTAAGCTAATGTCTTCCTCTGGGTCTCTTCTGTGTCTTTCTTTCTGTCAATTCTTTGGGACCAGAAACTGTCAATTTTTATTTCTGAATGAAGCACCGAGCTCAATGCTGCTGTTTAACAAAATACACATCATCAACAGCTCCAACAAGCAAAGGAAAATAAATGAGGTGAAGGCTGGAGGCTGTGTCTCTTTATGTCATTTCTGTCTCCCTCACAGCCTTGAGCCTTCTTGGCTGGTCAAACCTGGTGGGGCAGGGCCCACTGTGAAGAACGCAAGTACCTTCTTCCCTTTAGAGCTGAATGCATCACTCAGCAACATGATTAACTGCTGCTGGCCTAAGGACTGAGTATTACTGTTAGACTAGCATAGAAACCTGCAAGTTTTAGCACCATGGAGTGAGTGTAAGAGAAAAGAATCCTAAATGTTCTTACTTTTGTGAGTTTAATTATTACCATTACATATTATATTAACACAAACACACAAAACTATATCATCTCATGACACAGCAGGAGGAAACATACAGGTATACACACAGGGCTGAGTTCTGCAGTCCTTATGTGGTGCCCACATGGGCAAAACCCTCACTGACGTCAATCACGACTCCAAACTCTTCATTTGAGTCCCAACTGCCAATCCCTTTCCCTAATCATTCACTCTAATGGGAGTTTTACCTACATGAGGACTGCGGGATCCGTCCCTAAATGTAGCAGAATAATTGTGGAACTAATTTTCTGTCAAACAAATAAAAAGTGGTGAAGGAGCTTTGAAAAGACAGGAGTACAGAAGAATCAGTTCTTCAGAGGCGATAACCAACTAACAATACAAAACAAAACAAAACCGCTAAACAAAATGGACTTCCTCAGGTAAAGAACTTCACTCACAACTGCAAAACAATACAACAACAAAGCAGAATGTGACAAGTCTGAACCTCCTAGAACCATTATTGTGTTGATCTAGTCAGAGGGCTTTCCCTCCCCACAGGATTGTCAAGGTATTATAAATCAAGAAACTTACCAAAGAGTATGTAATCTTCCCTGAAATAGCCTGCAGATATGTCACTGTACTAAATGTGCTTCAGATTTAATGAAGCTTTAATGTCCTTTTTAATTTTGCCTGTTTCTATATCACCAGGGGTCGAGCAAGGCAATCAGCACTCAAGAGGGTGGTTTGGTTTAAAACTAGGAAAAACTCATTTGCTTATGAGTTGCACTGTATTTTCTTAATTAAATTTACTGAGTAAAATGGTTTAAGTTCAGCCAACCAATGACCTTTGGATGTAGATTTAGATTTATAAACAGGGAAGCAGTTAAAGTAAAGGGAAAAAACAAGCAAAAAACCAAACAAATTAGAGCGAGACCAACAGGAGTTTTGTACCCTTTATCATCTTTACTAAAGAACTCATTTAAACATAAGCGGCATAAGCCCAATGAAAAATGCAAAAGACACCTAGTACAGAAGCAGACGTAAACTATCGAAAAATCTCTCCCATCCTCTACTTTCACATAAGGGAATTCAGGAAGGGTTTCTTTCTTTTTTTTTTTTTTAATCCTACTGGCTTTAAAACAAAACATTTTAAATCTGAACACTTAGGGTCAGGAAAGTGCTGAGTATTCTACATAGGCTTTGAAATTTGGAGAGAGAGAGAGGAATGCTCAACCTCTAAGGGCCTAATTCTCATTTGGAAGTATAAACATACTTTAAAAAAGTCAGTGTAAATTATATTACCAGAGTGGTACAAAAGGGCTTTAGTATAAATGAAAATTAGACCCTGAAAGCATCTACCAGCCAGGTATTTGTTTTCAAACAATGCTATTCTACTGTTGTACTGTGAGACAACCACGTTTCAGTCCCACTGCTTAATGATCTTCCACTACCCACATGCTGCTCACAAGAGTCAGAAAGCATCACACTTTACTTACATATAAAATTAGCATCCTAGAAAAATGTAAAATTTTAATCTTGCACCGTTATTAACCAACATTCCGGCCTTCCAAACTAACTAGTACTCTTGTGAGTAGTTCTTACACAAGTACTCCCATTGAGTTCCTCAGAACTACTCGTGGGAACAACGGTTGCAGGATCGAGTTCTAAGATAATGTCATATATTATACATATAAATAATCTCAGATGTCTAATTTATAATAGCAATAATACTTTGAGATCCTAGGGTGAACAGCGCCACACACGCTGCAAAATGTTCCACAATATCTAGGGGAAGATTTTCAAAAAGCAGAAAGGGGCGTTACGCACTCCACGCTCACTGAAAGTCAGTAATAGTTGGATGCCTAGACCCCACTAGTGCTTTAGAAACTCTCTCCTACCTAAGGTTTATAAAGTTTTGTTTTAAATACACATAAAAACTAATCCAGAAAGTGCTTAAAGGACTTATCAAAGTTATCCAACAGACTCACCAGTCCTAGCTAACAAATACCTTGCTCTAACCACTACACAAAGTTGCTTCTTTCAAAAGTTAGGAATTGACACTTGATTAACAAACTTACAAAGGGATGTGTTGCTAGTAAGGATTACTACTCTCACTGAGCAAGTGTGGAAGAACAACCCACGTGGTGTTCAGAAAGTAACAAAGAAGGAAGCTCAGAACATTTTTTTAGGACACTCAAGTTACAAAGTCTCCTACTTAGATTATTGTCTATGCTGTGCAAGTTGTTTTTAATTTACAGTTATACTGAAAAGCATGGGATGTTTTATTCTTAATTTAGACACATTCCATGTTTCTCAGCATAACTGCAAATTGAAAATAAGCACTTACAATATTGCTAGTGATCTAGCTGAAGGAGGACTTTATAGTCTGAAATGTTCTAAAATTTGTTCTTAATTACCTTGTGCACATTTTACACAATTAAATTTCCATCTAAGGATTTTGCATTTAGATTGTGCACTGCAGTTAAAGCCTCATTTTATGGAAAAGCAGCCTCCACTTTGGAACATTCAGACATAGGAAACTTTAAAAATCAGACTTAACTACTGGATTACATAAAATTCCCTAGGTGAGATTCCATTCCAAGACCAATTTATACATTCCTAGATAGATGGCTTAAAATCATCTGAATCTCTTCCAGTGAAGACCTTAATAAATATTAAATACCTCAAAAACTACCCTAAGATTTTTCTCTCTCATATCAATTTCACTGTCCTCTTATTGCACAGAAAAAAAGAATCCAAAGGATATAACAGCAATTTACCAGTGTTAAAGTGTTTCTGAGGTTAAACTGACAACAAAGAAGAGCAGAAACACAAAGCATCTTGAAGTAGGGTTTCAATTAAATGTGCAGGATTTAGTAATGCAGGACAAAGAAAAAGAGTTACAAATTAATTTAATTTTCTGCGTACAGTTTGCAGCTGCACTCCAAAGTGTCTGGGGCTTAAGAACAAAGCCTTGAAAGGCCTCAGAGTAAGGAAAGCTTCAATTTTTAATGTATAACGCCATTAGTTGATAACTTGTGGAATCTGCGACCCCTGCGGAGGGGCATAAGTGCGAGTAACAGAGACTGATGAAGTGACATATTTGTTCATGTCTAGAACTATGAGGAAGAAGCTTATTACTAACACCATCAGGCCCAACAGAAATATGCCCTAATAATCTTTGAGACATTTCCTGGTTCAACATCTCTTTCTATAAAATATATTAAAAAGCCAAACTTAATTCACCTTAAAGAAGGATAATTAGTTTCACTTTTGCTTTTTTAAAACATGAACTACAAAAAAATGAATTGCAAATTAAAGATCATCACTAAATTGCATATTTCTCCCAATCTGCAGATCCTCAGAATTATATCTGCTTTATATATAAGGTTCTGCAAAGGTACTGATTCAGAACAGTGTAACTTCTTATCCTTACATGTCTTATCTATAGATATTATTGTTCTCCTTATCCATAAGGACACACATACCTCAGTCCCCAATCCTGTAAACATGTGCACAACTCACATGGGTAGCACACAGAAGTCCATGAGACTACTCATGTGAATAAAATTACATGGGTAAAATTGCCGATCTGCCAGGGGGTGCTCTAACCACGGCAATACAGGGTCATTCCCATTCTCTCTCTCTGCTGCAAAGACTATTTAAATATTTATCCACAGTGGAACAGTCTTTGGGCTAGAGAGAGAGAAAGGGAATGACCCCATAGTCCAGTGGTTAGGGCACCCACCTCAGAGATGGGAGACCCAGGATCCAGTTCTCTTGCTCCATCCACTCTTTCATTATTTATTCACATCAGAATATCCCCTATCTCAGTGGTTAGCGCACTCTCCTGAGAGGTGGGAGACTCCTGGTTTAAATCCCTTCTCCCCCTCTAAGGGGAGGGGGAACTGAACACGAGTCTCCCACATCCCTGGCAAGCGCTCTGGGCTGAAAGGTCTAAGGTAGGTGTCCGGCACCACTACCACCATATAAGGGGCTGGTTCAGTAGGCGTGCTCAGAGACTGCCTATCAGACCAGGTGTCACACACAACATTGGAAGACCCCACATACAACATGGGGCTCAGGAGCCAGTTGGGCATCTGGGTGCCTGGAGGGAGGGAGCAGTGTGCATGCTCAGAGGCAGGAAGACAGGCACTCAGGGAACGATGACTCTGAAAAATTTGGGTGCCAAGGAAGTTTAGATGCCTACAGGTTTCAGCAGCAGTTTTGTGGACTGCAGCGGAATCAAAACCTGGGACTTAGACCCCTGAACCACAGAGGTTTAGGTCTCAAGTACCTTTGTGGATCTCACTCTAAGTGCTTAAGATTTTAAAATGTACTAGCCATAGGGACATAAAGCACAACTCTATATCCTAGCAATTAATTAACAGCTTATAAGATATTAACAAAAATACAACACACGCTCCACTCTCATTCAAAACCTACAGGCCCGGATTTCGAAGTCGGTTACGCTGGCGCAAATCCATTGAAGTAATGGTGCTGGTCTGGATTTACATCAGTGTAAAGATAAGATTTTGGCCCGTTGCATCCTCCATAGCAGACCAGTAATAACAACATAGAAAAGCAAACACAGCTGATAAATATCTCTAATATTTTATTATTTTTAAAACAGAAGATTGGTTTTTCACAGTGGGTCCTTCTATGAAGAGAAGGCCACATTAATATATATTTTATATATTACATAGAGACACACAATGCTATTCCCATCCATCTATTCAGGGACCTAATTGTTTTATTTATTTCAGTGTTACAAAGCCTGCCCACTGTGGCTTAGCGTTGAATGCTGCAAAACATGATACATTGAGATCTCAACCTGGGCAAACTGTACCTAAACTTACACTTTATTGCAGCTTAGTTCACAATCTTCACCTAATATAGGGTTACATCCCAGTGCAGCAAGCGGATAAATCATCCTGGAATATTACACTGGCTAAGTTTAGCTGTGAGTGGAGCATATGTGCTTCCAAGTCACTGAAGCAAAGGCCCATAAAATACACTAATTACTGGAAGTTATGGTCACTGAGTGATTGATAGCGCTCTGCAAGGCAACTTCCCCATTTTCAGCTATTCTGACGGGCCTCAACTGCCACAGAGCAATTATTAATTCATGACCCAACCCTCAGGCACTGATACCTTTACTCTAATTCTGCTACCACAAAACTACTGTTATGGCTGGACACTGCCTTTCTTCATTCTGATGCCTGGGTAAAGATGATAAAAGTGGAACCCTTGTAGACTGGTATTGTTTAGATACACTACCCCAAAACAGCATAGAAAAATAGGTAATTTTTTGTTCTAGATGCCAGTTTCTAAAATGTTTTGCTTTGCACAAATCAAATAAAATATGCCTAGACAATATATTTTCAAAAATTAAGAACAAATTTACTTTAAGTTGTTATGAGGCAAATCCTGCTCATCTTACCCATAACTAGTCACAGTGACTTCATATGGAGTACTTGCATGAGAAAGGAAGTAAGTGATTGCCTGTTGTATGAGCAAGAGATACCGTAATGTCATTCTTTAACACAGTTGTTCTCAACCAGGGGTATGTGTACCCCTCGGGGGAACTCAGAGGTCTTCCAAGAGCATATTAACTCATCTAGATATTTGCCTACTTTTACAACAGGCTACATAGATAGCACTAGCGAAGTCAGTACAAACCAAAATTTTATAGGCAATGATTTGTTTATACTGCTCTGTATACTATACACTGAAATGTAGGTACAATATGTATATTTAAATTGATTTATTTTACAATTACATTGTAAAAATGAGAAAGTAAGCACTTTTTCAGTAATAGTGCGTTGTGACACCTTTGTATTTTTATGTCTGATTCTGTAAGTCTTTAAGTGAGGTGACACTTGAGAGTATACAAGATAAATCAGACTCTTGAAAGAGGTACAGTAGTCTGGAAAGGTTGAGACACACTGCTTTTACAATTTAAAATAACTTGAAAAAGCTCATTTCAAAAAGGAGGAAATGTGCCATTTCTTTTCGAGCTGTCTGCACAGACAGTTCCTACTGGATGGGTGACTGCTTCTCAGAAACATCACTGCAATTTTTAACAGTCAGGTCAAAGACTCAGGATTCAATTCTGTTCTCAGGTACAATGTGAAAGGAAAAAAACAAAAAGTGATGTGGAAACTGAATTACCCTCTCACCCTAGAAATGGTCCCATTAAGTTAAGATGCTGGCACATAGGTGAGGTAATGCTGGGAACCCTGTACTGCAAAAGACCATGCTGTATCTCTTCTGTGGGCAAACAGAGAATTTCCGTCTCCTGGGTTTTCAATCCAGCATTTTTCAGAAGTACTAAATTCACTTCAAAATATTTTTTAAAAACCTCCAGGTCTGTGTATATTATCATTATTATGGAGTGATTTGCAGCCAATAAAGTAACTACCCATCACATTCAAGCATTACTGGGTCCTTGGGTAGTTGGTTATAGAAGTAACGGTGATCTTTATTAGTTTAAAGGATTCAGTAAGAAAAAAAAGTGAAAGCAATTTAAAACACATCATACTGTATCTACTGAAATGTGCTCAGATCCATGTAATCAGGATTTAACAATTACTTGCTTCCTCAATGTAAGAGCTAAGAAATAATGCTCTTGTAACATGTTTATTTACTGCTGACCTGGTGTCTTCTGGTAGCAGGCGTTCTTAATGACTACAGCGACACCAGCCGGCACTGGCCTGATTCATACTCTCCACTTTAAACCTTTATTTCTTTTATAGAGGACTCTAAAAAAACCCTCATTTTGGTTGTATCAACAGGTTGGGCTGCAAACTGAGAGATCAAGCCTCAACATGGAAGCAAATTATTCCAAAATTAAATTTAATTTGTTTTTGACAGAATTTAGGACACTGAATTTTTCTTTAGATTCTTTGTGTACATTTCTTTTTGACACTGAATTTACATAAGAAGATAAGAATGGCCACACTGGGTGAGACCAATGGTCCACTTAGCCCAGTATCCTGTATTCCCACAGTGGCCAGTGCCAGGTGTTTCAGAAGGAATGGACAAAACAGGCAATTATTTAGTGATCATCCCCTGTGTCCTACTTCCAGCTTCTGGCAGTCAAAGGCTAGGGATGCCCAGAGCATGAGGTTGCATCCCTCACCATCTTGGCTAATAGTCATCCTCCATAAACTTATCTATTCTATTTTTTTTAACCCAGTTGTACTTTTGGCCTTCACAACATCCACTGAAACAAGTTCTGCAGGTCAACTGTGCGTTTTGTGAAGAAATACTTCCTTTTATTTGCTTTTAACCTGATGCCCATTAATTTCATCAGGTGACCCCTAGTTCTTGTGTTATGTAAAAGGATAAGTAACACTTCTCTATTCCTCCATGCCATTCATGATTTCATAGCCCTTTATCATATCCCGCCTTAGCGGTCACTCTTCCAAGCTGAAAAGTCCCAGGTTAAACCTCTTCAATATTTTCTTTTATTATACAGAAAATGCTGTAGGTAGTTTTCATAAAAAAATTTCAAACTGGATTCCATATTGACCATATGCATTATATGGATACAATGCAGAATTCCAGAAAATTAAGATTTACATATACTCTACCCTTGAAAAAGCAGCGAAGAGTCTTGTGGCACCTTATAGACTAACAGACATTTTGGAGTATGAGCTTTCGTGGGTGAATACCCACTTCGTCAGATGCATGACCTTGAAGTAGGGCAGGAAGACATAAGCACATAACACTTCTACTTCATGCTCCACACTCACTATCACCTAACTTTTTGGTGCAATTTAGCATGTGGGTTATCTACAAAGACAGAAATGATCAAGGCTCTGGTTATACAATGTCCATTGTCCACCTATCTCCAATGGCCAGTTAGAATAGTTGTTACGCATAAGAATGCTCTTGCTGCCTGTCCCTAGGGCTTCATTCACAGAAACAACTGTGAAGAATTCTCTGTGGTGGTCTGTGGCTTTGGACTTGCTTCTCCTGATGGGACTATCTAAGTCTGAGTTTGGGGACTTTTAGAATGTGGTTTTAATTTGCAGGGTTTTCAGCTACAGTACTTTTGCTGTTCAATGGGCAAAGAGAACATCGATGGGTTACCAGTTTAGGGCAACAGTAAGTCCTTTAAAAATTTGTTGTAATGCAGTCCAGATACCATGGTGATGGATATCTAAGAAATCCTGGTAATCAAGTAAATCTTAAGCACTCTATAAATTTGTGTCTAGATTTTGTACATTAGGATTGGCACGTGGATTTGCATGTCAATGTGTTTAAGACTCACACAATAAATGCAGCCCAAAGCTTCACATTGCAACACACTCTTAGGAGATGTTAAGTATCAGAGGGGTAGCCCTGTTACTCTGGATCTGTAAAAAGCCATTTCCATTACATGCGTCTGACGAAGTGGGTATTCACCCACAGAAACTTATGCTCCAATACATCTGTTAGTCTTTAAGGTGCCATAGGCCTCTTGTTGCTTTTTAGGAGATGTTGCAAGTGTCAGAAAACCCACTATGGTTCTAGAATTAACATAATAGGACCTGTAGTATAACCCCAGAGGATATGAACAGCTGGCAGGAGGCTTCCAGGTCTCTTCCCCTCTCCCATTTAAAAATATATATTTTACTATAAAAAAAGAAGCACAAACTGTACAATAACTTAAAATTCTGTTGCAAATTCTCAGAAGTCAAGACATTTCCAGTAAAGACTGCCTCTCTATCCTAAACATCTCCTGTTTGGCCCACTATTTTGATACACCTGGTGTGATGAAGTGGGAACGTTCTTAATGTTTTCTCTGAATACTGTGTGGGTGGCTCAGTTTCCCCTATGCATTTCTCAAGTATCTAGGTGGTGGGATAAGGGCGTGTGACTGTTGCAGAGCCGAGAGGGCCAGTGTGATGTTGTCTGCACAGAGAATGGCTGACACCCTGTCTCCTGGCAACTGATGGCCTGGACCCCTCCCCTGCAAAGGTGCCAAATGAAGGTGTTGGAGAACAAAGAGAGGGAGGCCAGAGGAGGGGCGGGAGAGGGAGTCTAAGCTCCCTGCCCCCCAAGAGGGACATGACTGAGGGGGGTCCTGTTGTCTGTTCCTACAAGTTCTGTGTTGGACTGTGTTCCTGTCATCTAATAAACCTTCTGTTTTACTGGCTGGCTGAGAGTCACAGTGAATTGCAGGACGGGGGGGGAGGGGGGGTGCATGGCCCTGACTCCCCCACACTCCATGACACCTGGTATGTAAAATCCCGTACGATTCTGAGGCCCTTGCTTTACACAAGGCTAAAAATGTAATTCTCATTTGCCTTTTAAGCTTGACCCTTGCCATCATAAGTGCGTATTTTAATTATGTTCTTGCTGCTTCTGCTCCATGCAACCTTTTGACACCCTGGATCATTCCATGCTCCTGGCTTGCCTTCAGGAGTCATGCAGACATTCACGCTTACCTCCTGTCACAATTCTGCGCCTAACAAATTGCTCTCATTCAGTCTCCAGTGGCGACTCTAATTCCACACCAAGGGTATGGCTACACTTGAAACTTCAAAGTGCTGCCGCAGCAGTGCTTTGAAGTGGGAGTGTGGTCGCAGCGCCAGCACTGGGTGAGAGCTCTCCCAGCGCTGCACGTACTCCACATCCTCATGGGGTTTAGCCTGCAGCTCTGGGAGCCACACTCCCAGCACTGCGGGACTGTTTACACTGGTGCTTTACAGCGCTGTATCTTGCAGCGCTCAGGGGTGTGTTTTTTTCACACCCCTGAGCGAGAAAGTTGCAGCGCTGTAAAGCGCCAGTGTAGCCAAGGCCCAAGACCCAACTGTAAGGCATTCCACAAGCCTCAATTCGCAGCCCTCCCTTCTCTTCTACCTACTCATGATAAAATTAACCCCTGTGCGAAGGTACCACTTAGATCTTCAAAACAGGGTTTAAGTAGGATTTAAGTGGTGCTGGCCCTCTACATAGGAATGAATTTGACTCATAAGATCAGCTAAGTATCCAGTTCATATCTCTAAATGTAACCTTAACCACTTCTACATTGATGATATTCAACTGAACACACATTTTGAATTCTTAACACAGAGTCCTTCTTGTTAACTCCCTCTCTTTGTTCTGACTATATACACTTGTGGCTTTGTGTCAGCTTCCTACAAGTAAACATCTCAAAGACAGAAGTGTTTCTCTCACTCAAGAGGGGTATCCTCAAGCAGAACTTCATTCTCGTCTGGCACCCTCCGCAGACTCAGACCTTCTATTTGCCTCTGCTACTTAGAAGCTTGGTATTATCCTTGACCCTAAAGTTTCATCTTTCCACATCTACACCTGCAATTTCCTTGTCACCACCTCTGTTGTTTGCCCAAGTACTGTATGCTCAAGAGTCAGTATATAAAATCCCTTACCATTGCCTGAACATTGCATGTTAAGCAATTTTAGTTTATTTATCTGGAAAAATATGCATGTGTGCCTGAAATACATATATGCCGCACATACATGCACTGGATATTTAATGTTCAGTTATGGTATCCATGTACTGAGGTACATGCTTAATTACTGAAAATACAGAATAGCCTAATAATCTGCAACATCTCTTAAAACTCCATGTTAACTTGACTACCACACACAATTCCTAAGTCCGTAAATAAAGTAAAGTCTACTAAATACACAAATAAAAGAAAACAGACACAAATTACTGTAGATAATCAAAGGAACATTCTATTTTATGGGATTGCAAAACAAATTCTTATCATTATTATGGATGTGCAAGAGCATTTCTTTCCTGTACGGGATAACATTGATTTTTTGAAGGTGGGGCTAGAAAGAAAAAGAAAGATAGAAAGAAAGGCTGCTTTCGTGAACAAAGAATGGAAGAGAGTTGAGACTGAGAAGGACACAAAGGAAGATGTGAAGTGAGAGGCACACCTTTATAGTATATGGAAAGTCAAATCACCCATGTTCAAATCCCAGCTCTAACACTCACTTACTCTATAGCTTGGACAAATCATTTCACCTTTTGGTGCCTCAGTTTATGATGATAAACAATTAACACTTGTTTTTGCATATACAATATAGGTCCTAATCCACAAACTGGACCTGCTAACAGGCTGCTGTGCCTGTGTGTCGCCCCAATCAATAGGTTCCATGCTAGTGAATCTGATTACAAGATCAAGATTTATAATTTTAAATTATTCAGGTCAGTGACCTAGTTATTTTACACATCTGTAAGGTGCCTAGCACAGTGCTGGCATTACACAATCAAACAATGATACGAATAAAAAGTGCCCCATCTTTAAAATAGGGTCAATAATACTTACCTATCTCGGAGGAGCATTAGTTGGGTGTTAGTTAAAAGTTTATACAGTGTCTTGCAAATATTAAGTGAAATATAAGCACTATGTATTATATGCAGAAAAATCACTTTAGAAACAAAAACCTCAGCGTTTACACGTTTCCCCTTAAACTTATTAATTGGTGCATGTACTGGACTAATATGCTGCAAAGCTCGCCTTCAAGTCTTTTTGCATTATAACAAAACTAAAAAGCATCTTAAAACAAGAGTGCTCATTATTAAAAGACAACAAAATGTGTTTTATTTTCATTAAGTAGCACTAATGTTCACTTTCAGACAGTAACCCCTAACTGAAATTGTATTAATTAGTGATTACAAAGAGCTATTAGATCATTCAAACTATCCTCCTCCATGTGCCAGGCACAGTTCTCTTAAACACACTGATTGCAAACTGCACTTCGACTTAGCCCAAGCTGCCTGGAATTAGGGTGAACAGACAGCAAAAGTGAAAAATCGGGACGGGGGTGGGGATAATAGGAGCCTATATAAGAAAAAGACCCAAAAATCGGGACATCTGGTCACCCTGCCTGGAATACATTTTATGACCAAGTTATAAACCCCTGAAAAACAGTGTTTATAATGGAAGTGCTGACACAGTCTTCAGTGTAGTGACAGCAGTGCCACTGGTTTAAATTGAACTTGCTTTGTCAACCAAAAAGCACTGAAATAAAACTACAACTAAAAACCTCATGAAAATATAGAAACTATTTGCTGTGAAATATCTGAACAGAGGTTTATGGATAACACACCGAATTAATGCGCCCTTTTACAAGAAAAAAATACAAACTCCAAAGAAACAAGCCAATAATGTTTCCTTTCCCTGTGAGATGTAAACTGCTCTCAACCCCATTTATTTCAATGGCAATTGAGGATGGTCGGCATCTAACAAGGTGAGGCTCATCAAGGTTAACTTGTTACTTTGTCTACTCTTTAAACTCAGCCAATAGACTTCTTGGGCAGCAGTCTTAAACTTGAAAAGTAATCAGTTTCTGATTACCCACAGCACTGTAGCAAAGAAATTCAATGTATTTTTGAGGTTTAGAATAAATAAAATTCGAAGATTCTGACAACTAAGTTTAATCATCATACATCAAACAGCTCTCGGTATCTTGGTCCAATACACTATTTATTGTCAATCAATGTGCACTAACTGCTAGCTTGCGGGCATAAGAGTTTGGATATTTAAAAAAAAAAAAGTGAGTTGAGACAATTTTAAAATCCTAGAATAATCTCTAACTGCCCTCTCTGCTCCATCAGCAGGAGCCTGGAATAGCGTCCCACCAATCCGTATGTCAACAGACAGAGTTACTGTAATGACAGCGACCTTGCATGGCTCTTTGAGCTGCTTCTTCACCTTTCTTGAGGTATTTTTCTAAGCCACTGTCCTTGCTCTCATCGTTTAACACATCACTCAAACCACTCCAATCAAACAGCGATCATGTTGAAGAGAGGTCTCAGAGGACCAGATGACATACCAATTAACAAAGAACATAGAGCCAAACTGTGCTGTGCATCTGACACACTGAAGGAGAGAAGAGCGAGTTGAGAAGGCTTGAGGGAAGAGAGTAAATATAGACCCCAAATGTCCCCCTAATATTGGCTGATATGATGTAAAAATCAGTATTACAAAGACAAGCTGTAAATCGGCTTCTAATAATCCTTAACTTGTGATTTTGTGTAAACTAAAATTCAGTATCTAAGGCCTTGTCTATACTGGCACTTTACAGAGCTGAAACTTTCTTGCTCAGAGGTGTGAAACCCCATCCCACCTCCGAGCGCTGCAAGTTTCAGCGCTGTCAAGTGGCAGTGTAGACAGTGCACCGGCACTGCAAGCTACTCCCCTCGTGGGGGTGGGGTTTTTATGGCGCTGGGAGAGCCACAACTACACAGCCATGTTAAAGTGCAGTAACATTGGTAGTGAAAACATACCGTTAGTCTACTAAGAACTTAATATTTTAGAGCCTGTTGGTGCTGTTATGAGCTGGGTGAAACCTTGTTATAGGTTGACTTAAAACCCCATTGAGAACAGTAGGTGTGAACTAATCCTTGAATTAACATAACTGTAAGCATAAGCCCCACCCATGTGAACCTGCTCAGGAGCTTTTGGCTGAGTATTGTTTTGGGCAGAGGGATGTGCCTGTGTGAGAGAGAGAGAGAGAACAGGGAATACACACAAACTGACGTCAAACAGCCTGAAGGAGCAGATGAAAGCAAGATGGTTGACCCTGCAAGAAACCTGGGAAAAGGTTTTTGGGATGAAGATGAGAAGAGTGCTCTTGGTATTGTGAGCAAAAGAAGCTGTTTCCTGCTAACTGATTCCCTCTCTGTATACAGAAACACAAGACTTTGTACATTCTTTGTAAATAAACTGAACTACATCAAAGAAATACCTACTGCCAACTGGAACACTCACAGGGCCTGAAACTTTGACTAGTTGCTCAGGTTGAAAAGAGGTAACACTTTTGTCCATGGGCACACATCGTTGTATAGCCTTCACAGTCAGCTAATGCACTGGTAAATACACGATGTAGATGATTTATATCAGAACAGAAATGAACCAAAAGTCTACCCTGGTCAAATATGAATGCATTACAATCTCACTTTAGCCCCCTGTTGACTACACGCACTTACAGAGACTGCGGTGACATGAATAAATTTTGTATTTCTCCCAAAATTCTGAGGGAGCTCCAATGATGTAATCATTGACAACACTGGCGTCCAACTGCAGTAAATTGAATTAACAGCACTGCATCCTTTGTGACCCATTAGCTTATGTCATTATTGTATATTCAGAGTTAGTTTTAATCAGTCTTGGAAAAAAAATCGACAAGATCTGAATGCAATAATTCCAAGTTAAACAAGCAACACACGATGCCTGTATTTTCAATCTGGTTAAGTTTAATCATGTGTTTTTCAACAAATATAAATATATTCAATAAGGTAACATATGAGAGTTTTGGTTAACTTCCAGTTCTCTAAGGGTGAAATTCACCCAGACGCAGAGGGCCAGCACAAAGACTATGTCCCATTTAAGCCCTTTCTTGCGCTGGACTTCAGCAAAAGTCTATGCACCACTGGCCATCTGTACAGGAGGGAATTTCACTCTAAGTTAACATTATTTGACATCTACTAAAAGAGAATGGAATGGCATCTGTAGGATTCTATTGTCCCTTCGTCTGCATGTGGAATAGGATACAAAGCCAGGACAAATCTTTCTGAGTTAAGGTCCAAGCATATCTTTGGGTAGACATTTTTTCCAGACACTTATATGGTGAACAGTGTAATACTTATGGAAGTATATGACAGCCTGGAGGTGTTGCTGATTCCCACAGAGGCTAGGAGTCTGAGATGACAGGTGGAAAGAAAGAAGAGAAAAGCAATGGTATTATGCCAATGATGCAAGGCAAAGAATATCAGGGATCTAACTAATGGTCTCTTGCCTTATGTTACCCACAGGCCTGCGTGCCCCTTAAAAAGCATTGTATGCACACCTAAGTATGTGTAGGACCTTTAGTTCGAATTTGTGTGATGACCATGCAGGGTCTTTGAAACCTTTGCTTGTTTTATTTCTACCGCTTCCGACTTAGCTTATATTAAAATGGGACACATTACTTATACTAAGGTTGCCATCACTGCTGCTTCATGGGTCAGCCATTAGAAGTTCCTTTCATATGCTGTGGTCATATTGTTATCAGACAATTCTCCTCACAAACTACGAATATATATAGTAGAAAAGCATAAAAACAGTCAGACTGATCTCTAACAGCCCTCCAATCAAGAGTCTTGGGTGATCCCGAACACAACGACTAATTCTGATGCTAGAGCAGTCACCTTTCCTTTTTCCTTGATCAGGCCAAGCTGATTTCACTTGTCAATTGCTACTCAAATGATTGGCAGTTCTAGTTATCCTAAGCCTTCTAGCCTCTCTGTTGTTTTCTACAGCATAAGATGCCCATCTTTGTAAAGAACTATGAGATTTATGTTTAAAGAACCTCAGATGAGTACTAAGCAGAAATACCAGACTACTTACATTTTCACTGGATCAGAAGTTACCTTAACATTTTACTAATTACTAAATTGCTAAAATCACACTTGCAGAATGTACCTGTATCTCCAATTACAATATTTCTACCTGCCACATTCTCCTTGCACAGCTTTGTTTCAGTGAGACACTTCTAGGTGTGAACAAAGGTGAAAGTACGCCAGTATGGTCCGGCATGGCGTAGCGGCAAGAGCCAGTACGCCATGCCGGACCGCATCAGCTTCCGCGGCACGGATTTAAAGGGCTCTGGGCTCCCCGCTGCAGCAGGCAGCCCAGAGCCCTTTGGATCCCACCCACGGCTCTGGCGGCCGGGCTGGGGCTGTGATTTAAAGGGCTCAGAGCTCCCGCGGCTGCGGGCAGCCCAGAGCCCTTTGAATCCTACCTGCGGCTCCGGTGGCCGGGCTGGGGCTGGGATTTAAAGGTCTCAGAGCTCTGGTGGCCAGAGCCCCAGGCCCTTTAATTTTCCCCTGAGCCCCAGGGGCTCCCAGCCACCTCTGCAGCTGAGAGCCCGAGTTGATTTAAAGGCCCTGGGGTTCCCAGCCACAGCCGGTGAACCAGGGCCTTTAAATTTTGAGAGGCCCCACCTCTTCTGGTTGAGGCCACGCCCTCAGGACTCTAGCAGTACCGGTAAGTCCTGTAAGTTACTTTCATCCCTGGATGTGAAACAACGAGCGTACATGAAAAGTTGATCTTTTGGTGAATACCCAATCACATGGTGAGAAATCCATCCCATCTGGCACAAAGCCACAATTATCAGGCTGTCTGCAAGGAACTCCACTGGGGTTCAAGAATGGTATTTACCCAGCTCAGCCTCTGGATCTCCACAGCCCTATGATGGCCCACCCTTAGTGGGCTAGTCTGCACTGGCCTTTTCAAACCTGGTATAGAACAACCCCACCACCAGTGGCATGCAGGGAGTGTAGAGATGTCCTCCCAACCGCACTCCACATACGCTGATCCCCACTCTCACTACACAGCCCTACCAAAGGGCTTAACTGGTGCATATGGGCTCTCCATACCTAGGTGGATTTGATCCACTGAGAACGAATCCATTCTAGATACAGTGAGAAACTTAGCAGTGGCTAAGCTTATATATACAAAAGGAACTTTGTTGTATAATAGGGAATGTGTAAAAATAATTTGAATCTTAGATTTAGTTCAGTTCTTACAATGTGCCTTAAAGAACAAGTATATATGTTTACATACCTCCATGAAGGAAATCCCTAAACTCCATACATCAGAATGAATCCCGTATTGCTCCCCTGAAATTCGTTCAGGCTGAAAGAAAGGAGGGGAAAAAAAAATCATCTTTAGCCCAAACAAACAAACATGCATCTCTGGGCAAATAAACTAGCTCAAAATTTTGCAGGAATCTTAAAATTCAATTTGTCTAATCTGAAAAATAATGAAGATACGAGATTATTCATAAACATGACACACTTTATTTTTACCTGGGTTCTGCAACTAGGCAAGGGGCTCTGTCCCGCTCAGACACGCCATCCTGCATGGCCATGTACCTAGTAAACTTGGCTAATGAATTTGTGCCTGGACTACTTTATTTTGCAAGAAAATCAACAGTGTGCACCTCCACAACAAAGCACCATATCAGGTTCTAAGCCTCCATGAATGGAACGGATTTACTTCTAGTCCAGAGTGAGAGGTAAGGTACACCATGAACAAAAATACTGAGTAAAGGAACTGAATAGGGGTGTAGAGGGTGAAATAGTAATGAGACTGAATTAAACCCAAGTTACTTTTACAATTAGCAAGCTAATGCTTCAAAAGAGAGTCACGCGCTTAGCAATTTTCTTTTAAAACTCTTCAATTAATATATTAAAACAATAAAAAAGATTTCACTCAAAACTATTAACAGCCCATTTACAGAAATACAAGAACACTGTAAAATGAAACAGCTATTTTTTATCTGAAAGCTACAATTCAAGCTTTCCAAGGTCAAGTACAGTGTGAAATGCAACAATAAAAGACTCCATGAGACTTCTCTCCCCGCTGTGCTATTAATTCACCTGTCTAGCCAACTACCTACAAACCACTGGCTGTATTTCTAGCCTCTAATAATCCAGAGACCTTTTCAGAAAACACACTCCCAAATTAGTGCCAGTCCAACGTGTTTCGGGATGTTTACTCTGCACTGCTAATCCCAGGTTGAGGGCTTTTATCACAGCATGAATGTTAAGTAAAGGAACACAGAGCTGTCTCTGTCATCTTTATGGATCACCATTCTAAACAGCTTTCCAGAATTACCATGCGAAAAAAGTCAGCTTGTGTCAGACAGAATGCTTAGTTTATACTGAGCTACATACTTACATAAAACAAGAATCTTATTACTGTGGCCACCAAGACAAACCATTCATAAATACAGTTATTCTAGGACAAGTTTACATGAGAAAGTTTTCTGGTATGATAATGTGGGTTAGGGGTGTAATCTTTTTATGATATTTTTATACAGGCAAAAGCCATAGCATAGACAAAGTTATTATACTGGCCAAAAAGCGCTTTAGCCTCTATAACCTATTTAGTTCAGGGAACAAGTTATAAGCTAAAGTGGCAAAGGGGACTATTTGCCGGTAGAAGCTGTCTCTATGCTAGGAGGATTTGACAGTATGGCTCTACCAGCATAGCTATACAGGTACACCTTTTCTAGTATGGACTATACCTTAGCCTTCATTTAGCAGCCAAATCAGATACGCAGTTCAATCTGGCCATTTTTAAATTATTTACTTCTTTTTTATAACAGGTAATGCTTTAAGGTAGTAAAATATCATGTAAGTAAAACTGAGGACTCAAAAACACCACCACCACCACGGAAATAGGTGCACAAAATAGTTACATCTGTCCAACTACTTCCACGTTTCGAAGTGTCACGTAACACTGCTTTGTCTTGCAATCATATTTTCACATCAAAGCTTCTGTTCTTGCACACTGGTACAAAACACAAGTAATTTTGTATTATCTTTTGGAGACTGAGGTATAAATTTGATGACTGGCAACAACTCACTCAAGAAGCAAAGCAATTTTAATACATGAAATCCGATCAAATATTTTATAGTTTGACTCCTCTCATTTTCAATTAACAGATGGACGCATCACATTCATCCATAAACAATAAGAAAAAAGTAATTTCTTTAATGTACACCTGGGAAGGAGAACTGTAATCTGGATTTGTTCATTAAACGAAAAATACAATTTAATTATTAGAGCTATTTAAAGCCACTCTAAGAATAAGTGCTGAGTTAGAGAAGTGGAGTCATTTGAAGTTTTTTTTTTGTAATCACAGTATTTCCATTTTTTCAGAGATTGGAGCTGTAGCAATCAGCAGGCCGGGGTATCAAAAGTAATACATTTGATGTATTTTACATTTTGCCCATACCTAATATTCTGATCACACAGTGTGGTTTAAGGCTTGTTAGGATGGTGACATGATTGTTTCAGAGGCTAAATGATGTGCACTTCTTGACTAGAAAAACACTTAGCAAATAAATGGACTCCCTGCTTGTTATCTGCTAACAAGGACGTAAGAAAAAAAATATAAAAGCAATTAAAGGTCACAGATTTCTCCAGCTCCCTCCCATCTTCTGGAGTTTGACAGGACAAATGTCAGGCATTTTGTACTACAGTACTGTTTGCAGATTGTCCTTTGCCAAATGCAGGATCCATTTTTCTCATTTATTTTTAGATATAAGAGCAATGCTTTTTTGCCAAAACTATATTTTAAACACTAGACAAGGACTCCACATTAATTCTACATTCTCATACTCCACAAAATGGGGTGAGTGAAACCATTTGTACAAACTTTGTCAAAGACAAATTTGTGGTAGCTTTTGTTGTATTCTCTCAATATTATTTATGCCACCACTTTCTTTATTTAATTTTAAACCTAGTCTTTCCAACAGGACTAGAGTCACTTGCCACTTAACAGGCATGGTAAAATGGTAAAATCCAATCTGTCAAACCTATGACAGAAATCCCCAGAAAGAGATATCATAAAAGTTTGTTAATCTGATTTAAAAGGAATGGAAATATATATATTATTCTGTAGACAGAACACACAAGTAATCTTATCATGGCATGTAAAATTTCTTGGTTAAGTAACAGATGAAATGTACTGATTAAATGGATAAGCATCGCATGAAAGTGAAACCCTAAAACATGCAAGTTAATGGTCCAATGGTATAATACTTTCTGTGTTGTCTAGTATAACAAAACCAGTGTATGTCATTGGGGTTAACTAAGGTGGGGGCTTAGCACTTTCCACTTATCAAATTTGTACTTTCATCCTAACACATTTCGCAAACATTTTCAAATTGAACTATGAATAGATCTGATAGAAAGTGTTTTAAGCAAGCAAAGCACTTAAGCACATGTTTAGATTCACTGAAGTCAATGAGATTTAAGCACACGCTTAACTGTTTGCTAAACGGAGGCCTTAGAACAGTGGTTCCCAAACTGTGAGCAACAATGGACCATGGGTGATCCGCCACACAAATGCTGGCTACCCCTGGAGAGCTAGCTGTTAATATTGTATTGGCTCTCCTCTGTTCCAAGCTGTTACACTGCTTTTGAGACAACTATAAACACGTTAAAGAAATACTTTCCCAACATTACTTTTCCTTATCAGCAATTGCTGTAGCTGTCACAGAGATGCTGTGTGATCACAAGGAGGAGGGATGTTAGTCTGTGTGATGGTGAATGGGAGCGGTTTCCATAGGACATACTCTGTTAAGATGCAGACAGGAAGAAATCTGAGAAAACCCCTGATTTAAAAATATATCCTACACCATATAGAACAAAGCAGCATACAAAGACTTCTTTTGAAATGTTATTTCTGCATAAATTTACTTACCGCCATATAAGCATTTGTTCCAACATACGTCTTGGCTATAGAATTCACCAGCTATCAGACAAAACAGTCTGTTAGAACAATATAAAGATAATGTGGAAATAAAATGGGCAATTATTCCTCATTTAACCTACAATAATCATTTCTATAAATCAACTAAAAATTATGTAAAAGGGAACAAATTTATCTACAAAGGCACTAAAAATGATTAAATCTGTCTTTTCTTTTGAATGTGTGTTTCAATTTAAAACAAGCACTGCGTTACAGTTTATAGCAGATAACCTTAAACAATTCCGTTAAACAGGATGCTTATAGCTTTAGTATCCCCAAACTAGTCTGATATAAAAAGTCAATTTGAAGTAGGATTGAACACACTCATTTTTCAGTCAGCTGCCTCAAGATGTGAATAAAGCCACATTCATTACTAGAACGCAATGAGCACTAAATACGCTGGAGGGACAACAGACTTTGACAACTTATAATACAACGCTGACCTTCTCTTTGGTCCTCATGTTTGGCGGAGAGAAAAGGTGGCTGCAATTCAAATCAACATCACAGCAAGCTCATGGGTCACTATCACTGAGGTTCTCCAGGGAGGCCCAAAATGGAAATTAATTAAAATTTGTGCTGCACATTGTAAAGGCCCACCACTATTGTTGCTACCAATATTAATTTTTATTGTGGGCCAGTTGGGCTCCCCAGACACGTCTCCCACTCTGCCCTCCCTTTTGTCTGGCCAAAACGCTTTCATATCGAAGCTGCATATCAATGAAGTTTGCTATTCGTAAGTAGTAATTACAATATCAGCAGTTTTTACTGTCATTAAACAATGAACAATCATATTCTGATGAAGGAAAGTCACTTCGAGATTACAAATGAATAACACTCTCCCAGCAGAGGAGAGCCTGCTGCGGGCCTGTTTGTCTTGTAGCCAGGTGATTTCTATTTTAGAAAAAAGAATAGGCAAATAGCTAAGGGAGGAGATACCTGTGTGCTAACCCCAAAGTCGCACAGCTTCACCTGTCCTCGTGTGTTCACCAACATATTAGAGGGTTTCACATCTGTCAAAGAGCGACAAAAGAGGGCATTCACATAAATTATTCTGTGTATGCAATTTTGATATAAAGATATATATGCATCTAGTCATGTCAGGTTTTTAATAGCAGACATTTTAAATTTAATCTCTTTGAGCTGTGACACTCTAGCATTGCACTACTTCCTCACCGAGGTTGGATTCCAATAATTAAACCTACATTCTAGTCTAACCCCCTTATAAACCCTGTATTGATCTTCTTGTAATCATCTCTCTTCAGCTGCTTGGATTTCAAGTAGTGGTAACAAGATTTAAAAAAAAATTATTATACACACACACTCTATATTATTGCATACGCATACATATTATACACCCTCCACACACGACACAGGCATACGCACACACACACAAACAAATATACACACATCAAATACTCTAGCAGATCCAAATAAGGTGGACCTACGTGCCTGCACAGAGCCCTGTTGAAGTCAACGTGGCTCTACCTACATGGCTCCTATGACAGGACTGGTGCACTCCTTCCATGATCTCAGTGCTGTCACATAAATGAACTCCCACAATCCTATCAAAATGAACTGCTAATCCCACTCTAACAAATAAACACATCAATGAACATCATAAAATAAGACCCCCTCAGTGCAGAGATTATAAAGTTGACAGTCTGTGACACGAAACAGAAGTGGTAAGATCTTACTGTACATTCTACCAGTAGATAGACTTCTAATTGTTTCCTGTAACTGATCAAATGTAGTGCAGATCCTTCCATTCCAGGGATGCTGGCCAGAATACATGATAAATGGCTTGATGCAGCTCTGACCAAAAACTTGTACAGATTAAAGTATGGTGGATATGTGTAATGACTGCTTTCTCATGGCATTACGAATTGAAAGTAATAGGTTGCGTCTTTGCCTTTTTTAAAAGAAAACAGTAGTTGGGTGCAGATGGATGAAAACCAACTACGAGAGAACCTAATTTTGTTTATCATTAACTTTGGCTTTGTTTAACAGATGTTTTCTGGGTATCACAGTAGCTTGCTTAATTTGTCTTTGTAATGTAAAGTATATAACTTCAATTAACAAGGTGATTAAATGCTCCGATGTTTGGGGCAAAAAGAAAGCTATTTTTTTAAAAGAGTGGGCGCCATCAATACTTTGGTAATGTTCTCCATGTTTCAAGAGCATATTAATAAAATCAGTGTATTTGTAATCTCTCTCCCCGACACCCAAAACACAAAATCACCATCATGTATGAGCTTCAAAGACACAGTGCCTATTTCACATAATCCTTATTTCAACTGTATCGATTCAGTTTGCCTCTGATACTCTTAATGATTTCTCACCGACCTCACCAGTAGGTGAGGCAAAATACTGATTTAAAACTATCCATGCAGTCGGAAGAGCCTCAGTGCTCTTTCAACCAACATTTTAAAATACGTTATTTTCTAATACAAATTTTGGGAAGACTCAAGTACTGTCTCTTTGTAGCAATCTATTAAACTGTATACAACTCTCTACTGCTGGGTGACCATTCTCAATTTAACTAGACCTGGAGTGTCACCAGCATGTCTCCATTATGAATGTGTAAGAACAGTACAGCAGCCATAGGCTGCACAATAATCCTATTCATTATGTTTAATTGTCTTCTGAAAATATGTCAGCAGATACATCTACCTAGTTAATACGTCTGCATTGCATTCTAATGAGCTAAACAGCAGGTACAATTAAATATGCAAAATATGCTGACAGTTTGCATTACAAATTAATCTGTTTACAGCAGGAATGCATTTAAAGGAAGATTGCAGTGAAACATGAAGTCCCTACATCTAATTGCAGAGCAAAGTCAATGGCTCCAAAACAGTTGCAGATATTTAAAAAAGGATAATTAACAATCAAACAAGCACAGTAACTATCTTACCAAGGTCAGACTGAATTCTTGGGAGAGGTCCCTAGTTCAGAGTTTGTGAGCAACATGGTGTACAGATGATTGTAACTGGTCAGCCAGCCACCTGCTAATGATGCACCTTACGTTCACAATACTCCTCTCCTCACTTTCCTCATATCTGACACCTGCACAATACAACCTGAGAGAAGGGTCAGAGGGCAGCAGCTGGGAGGATGTGTGACATATGTAAGAGTTGAGCTGGGGAAGTGTGGTCTACATGATTATGTGAGGATCCCAGAGTTCTGAAGGCTCTCAGGCTATTAGAGTCCCAATCTACCCACATATTTTTACCAAATGCAGTACAATGATTGGATCTGTAATACAACAGTGGTTTAACAATGGCAACATTCATGTATTTTATACACAGAGAGCCAAACCTTTAGTCCCTCCAGTATCACTGGCAAAGTTCCCATTGATTTCAACAGGACTAGGCTTTGGCTCTTAGACTGAACTTCAGCTTAGTCAGGAGAAGGAAGTCAGCGGCTTTCCCCACCCTTGCTGCATTCACAGCATCTAGCTGTTTTGCAAGGCACCTAAAAACGCTGCCCTTCTCTATTCTGAAGTACAGGAGCCTCTTCCAGGCAATAGGCTTATATCTGGGAAGGAGGCAGAACACAGCAGCTCTGAGAAACCTGTCCCACAGTGTGAGGGAAATACTATGTTTAGGATGGTATCCATACAGCTACATTCTTCTTCAATAAAATTTTTACTAAGGGCTTGACTGTAGATGTGCCTTGAGCCCACAATAAGGGACAATGCGTTGTTACGCTGCCCCAGGAGCAGACCCGGGGGAGACTGTGACTCAGAGTCATATTCTTCCTCCCAGTTCCCCTTACTACTCCCTCTCCAGAGCAAATTGTGCTGGGTCTATAACCAGCGCAACATATGTTGTCCAGTACACCAGTTCTGGCCAGCCCATTTGAGAGCCAGAGCCAAGGTCCCACCCAGTCCACACCGTGTTTCATTCATCTGCGTGAGTGGAGGATGTAGGGTTCTGGACAGTCCATTTCCACCTTCCATGCTGCTATCTGTGATGTGGCCCTACAGAATGTTAAATATTAACAGCTCTAATTAAGTGCTTGATCCTGAAATCCTTCTGCAGGTAAAACTCATCTGCTTGTCATTAATATTACTGTTTAGAAGTTGAAGAATTTAAACAATAGCCAAAAGAGCTCCTAAGAGCATAAGAACGGCCATACTGGGTCAGACTAAAAGTCCATCTCTCCCAGATCCTGTCTTCCGACAGTGGCCAATGTCAGGTGCCCCGGGGGGAAATGAACAGAACAGGGAATCATCAAGTGATCCATCCCCTGTGGCCCATTCCCAGCTTCTGGCAAACAGTGGCTAGGGACATCATCCCTGCCCATCCTGGCTAACAGCCATTGATGGACTTATCCTTCATGAACTTATCTAGCTCTTTTTTGAATCCTGTTATAGTCCCATCACTAGTGCTTGCTTACTACATATGATTTGTGCAGAGCATCATTATGGAGGATGAAGATGTTCTATTTATGATGTAGCTGCCTAAGCTGTTTCATCTTTCTGTAGACAAATGGAACACATGTGCTCTTACTTACCAGTTAACAGAACTGTCAGAGGGTCAGGAATCTGAATACTGAACATTTAGTCATCTTATTCCAAAGTAAACAGAATAATTACTCTGAATAAAATGCATTTGTAAAAAAACAGTGTCTTGACTTTTATTGCCTTTGACAAATACAATACTCTAAAATGCAAGGAAAACAAGTAGTGCAAAAACACCATTTTAGGTATGGACAGCTCTGAGTACACTACTTATAACAACAATGAAGCAGATGAAACAATGAAAATATTCTTTCTGTGCTGACTTTATCAGCCTACTTCCTTCAGAGGCAACTGTTTTTCCTAAACTGGAGGGGCATGTGACAGTGCATATTTATACTTGATATATCTGTTAGGCATCGGTGTACATGGTGATAGAGCCATTTAATGTATCTAAGCTAGAAAAAAAAAACTGCATATGATCCAGTGCGCACATGATCCTAAACTAGGTAGCAGCCTCTATTCTACAAGCCTTGCTGGTTTCTTTAATTTTGACTCGACATTGCCAATGTAACTGCTGGATGATGTAATCTGTCATTATGCATATTGTTAGTGCTGTTGCACTAGTGATTGGCACTGGCGACCAGCATTCAGGGTTTGGTGTTACTCAGTTTCCAAATGTAGGTAAGTAACTGAACACATTTATTTTAATACTTGTTACAATAACTGTACATACCGCCTGGAAAGGGTGAGCTCTGGAGTCAAGTTACACCTTGACCCTGGAGACTTGGTATACACGCACACGCAGTCACTCTAGGCTCATATACCCAGAAAGTGGAAGACTGAGTTCAGATCTAAACTTGTAAAGTTAGATTTTACTGCCCAATTTATTTACACGTGTGCTATTTGCTAAAATGTTGCACCATTAGATGTAACAGGCAGAATTCAACTTACGAAAGTTCTACAACTCTGCTCCCCTGGAAACGGCAAAAAAACGCTCACTTGTAGATCTGAGCAATTGTGTGCACAGAGCAATGAGGTTCCTGCTAAAATGTCACCTCTGGTAGGTGGAGGTAACCATGGGTGACAAAAGGCCACTGGGCCTAGCAAACTTGATGTAATCTAAAGGATCTTCTTCTGCAAAGCCTCAAAACCAGGAGACGCCGTGGGGGGGAGAGACAGGAATTGGGAAATAGTGCTTGATGGCATGCAGATGTCTCAGTTATCTGCTGCAGCTATTGTACCGTTCCACAAAAGAACAAGAGAATTCAGTGAAAGTCTCCACCACTTCAATACGTTTCACACCCAGGCTGGGTTTTGTGCTTTAGTGCAAAGTCTTGTGGCAACAGATATAAAGTAGCTTAGGCCATGGCTACACTGGCACTTTACAGCGCTGCAACTTTCGCGCTCAGGGGTGTGAAAAAAACACCCCCCTGAGCGCTGCAAGATACAGCCTCAGTGTAATCAGTGCCGCAGCGCTGGGAGCATGCTCCCAGCGCTGCAAGCTACACCCGTAGAGGATGTGGTTTACGTGCAGCGCTGGGAGAGCTCTCTCCAGTGCTGGCGCTCCAACCACTCACACTTCAAAGCGCTGCCGCGGCAGCGCTCCTGTCAAGTGTGGCCATACCCTGAGTGTATTGTCGCTGACAGTCTTAGCATTTATACGGAGCCTTTCACCCAATGAACTCAATTAAATGACAAATTAATTAAACTTTATCCTGGTAAGATACCTATTATGCCCACTGGATCTACTGGTAAACTGAGGCACAAGCAAGTTAAGAAACTTGTCCACACTCACTCTTAGTCAACAGAAGAATCAGAAACAAAAACCAGGAATCTTAATTCCTAGTCTCCTCTTTTTACCACTACAGCATTCTGGATAAGATTTTCAAATGGACTTAAGTCCCATTTTCAAAAGTGGCTAAATACTTAGGCACCCTGAAAATTTTATCTAATGTATCCAGAATAAGGATTTGGAATGAGCGCTCAAATTGGAAGGCCTTGCTCACCTTCTAGATAACAGCATAATACTACAATAGAAGGGATATAGCAATCAGACACGTACGTTGTTTGTACAGATAAAACCACATGCATGAAATATATATACACCAAAACATACTCATGTAATATTTTATTGTGTGCACTTCTCCTTAATGAGCATGCTTTACTAGAGAAAAGAAGAAATACCATTTGGATAGAATGTATATTCTCTGTACTTTATTCTTGGACTTAATGGACTTGGCTTCCTCTTTCTGCAAACTTTGACTTTGTGCAAAATTAGACCAGTTTGATTGCTAATTCTGTGCTAAATCTAAGTTCATTTCTCATTACCCTTCCATTTCTATTCTTTATCCTGAGGGGAAGAGAGAGCAGTTAGCATTGGGCCATTCTCACATCTTCCAAAGAAGTGGTATAGGTGTTAATCTTTTGTTTATGTTTGATGTGGGTAATGACGACTATGACTACAGCTTTAGGTTTATTAATATGCAAACTACCACCTTATTAACCACAAGGTATGGTTTGAAGTTAAGCTGCAATATTTGCTGAAATGTCTGATCTGGAATAAAAGACTTGCTCATTATTTGTTTCCTTTGCTTTTATCCATGCTCTAGTCAGAAACTGCCATGTCTGCTGCATTGTATTATACATCTTTTTTCATGAGGACCACTTTTCCACCTGGATTATCACCACTGTGGAATTTTTTGACTCCTTAGTCCATAAGAGTCTTCTATGTGATACATTTTATGCATGATAGCAAAGAAGTCAAGGTTAAATTTTCTTCCATTTGCCTAACGCATTAAATCCTATATATAGCTACTCATGACTAGTGAGAAATAAATATGTATTCTGATTTGCACTTCATTACTCTGTATCCATCTGCACAGATATAGGATGTGGATGCATGCATGCCCACTTGCCCATACGTGTTTATTTACAATTAAAGTCCCTTGAGGGAACACTGCTGGACTCTGTCATGTTACTTAGTGTCCCATCTGTTGTTTTATGGCTTAGGTATACATATTTTCAGTATGAGCAAGCTAGGAACAGATCAAGCCCAGCAAAATCTGAAGTGAGAAGAAGGATGAGCTTGTGTGTTTCTCTTTGGACCAGATGTAGCTCATGCATTCCAGAAAGCACCAAGGTACTTTCTATTCCAAGTAACCTATCAAGACGTAACCAATATTCAGTACACCTTTTAATCAAGCCAATGAAAGTTATGGAAGATGATGTTGGAGAAGTCACAGTTAACTGGGCAGGAAAAAAATCTGATTCAGCTTCTAAACTCAAAGCAGAAGATATTACATAAGGCATAAAATATTAAATTTACAGTGTCTGTGCTTGACTACAAATATTATTGGTTATCTGAAAGACCACCCATAATTCATTAGGCAGACAACTCATTTTAAAATGAATGTTTAAAATAATATTTTGCTCTATTTCACCAGTGAAGAGGCTAAGCAATGGCTTCTCACACTTACTTCATGAATTGGCCACTATGGGAACGGTTCTAATGTAAGTGAACTGGCATTGTTTGTACATTGGGAACATGATATAGAGTTTTTCATTTGTATATAGCAGCTTTTGCATCTGTTCCATTCGCTCTTTGCTCTTGAAGGAAGATAAACTGTTAATTCCATGTTTTTGAGGAAACTCAGAATGAAGGGTAACAAAGAGTTGGCAGTTTTTCAAAGGGACACTATTAAGGGCCCAAAAGCAAGCTATTCCGATGGGTAGGAAAGATAGAAAATGTGGTAAAAGACCACCTTGGCTTAACTACGAGATCTTGCATGATCTAAAAAATAAAAAGGAGTCATAAAAAATGGAAACGAGGACAGATTACAAAGGATGAATATAGGCAAACAACACAGGAATGCAGGGGCAGGATTAGAAAGGCACAAAATGAGCTCAAACTAGCTACAGTAATAAAGGGAAACAAGACAACTTTTTATCAATACGTTAGAAGCAAGAGGAAGCCCAAGGACAGGGTAGGCCCACTGCTCAGTGAGGAGGGAGAAACAGTAACAGGAAACTTGGAAATGGCAGAGATGCTTAATGACTTCTTTGTTTCAGTCTTCACAGAGAAGTCTGAAGGAATGCCTAACGTGAATGCTAATGGGAAGAGGGTAGGTTTAGAAGATAAAATAAAAAAGAACAAGGTAAAAATCACTTAGAAAAGTTAGATGCCTGCAAGTCACCAGGGCCTGATGAAATGCATCCTAGAGCACTAAAGGAGCTAATAGAGGAGGTATCTGAGCCTCCAGCTATTATCTTTGGAAAATCATGAGGGACAGAAGAGATTCCAGAAGACTGGAAAAGGGCAAATATAGTTCCCATCTATAAAATGGGAAATAAAAACAACCCAGGAAACTACAGACTAGTTAGTTTAACTTCTGTGTCAGGAAAGATAATGGAGCAAGTAATTAAGGGAATCATCTGCAAACACTTGGAAGGTGGTAAGGTGATAGGGAATAGCCAGCATGGATTTGTAAAGAACAAATCATGTCAAACCAATCTGATAGGTTTCTGTGATAGGATAACGAGTCTTGTGGATAAGAGAGAAGCGGTGGATATGGTATACCTAGACTTTAGTAAGGCATTTGATACGGTCTTGCATGATATTCTTATCAATAACTAGGCAAATACAACTTAGATGGGGCTACTATAAGGGGGGTGCATAACTGGCTGGATAACTGTACTCAGAGAGTAGTTATTAATGGTTCCCAATCTTGCTGGAAAGGTATAACAAGGGGTGGTTCTGTACGGGTCTGTTTTGGGACCGGCTCTGTTCAATATCTTCATCAACGACTTAGGCCTTGGCTACACTGGCGCTTTACAGCGCTGCAACTTTCTCGCTCAAGAGTGTGAAAAAAACACACCCCTGAGCGCAGCAAGTTACAGCGCTGCAAAGCGCCAGTGTAAACAGTGCCCCAGAGCTGGCGCTCCCAGCGCTGTAAGCTAATCCCCATGGGGAGGTGGAGTACCTGCAGCTCTGGGAGAGCTCTCTCCCAGCGCTGGCGCCGCGACCACACTCGCATTTCAAAGCACTGCACGGGAGCGCTCCCGCGGCAGTGCTTTGGAGTTTTAGTGTAGCCAAGCCCTTAGATATTGGCATAGAAAGTGCACTTATTAAGTTTGCAGATGATACCAAACTGGGAGGGATTGCAACTTCTTTGGACGACAGGGTCATAATTCAAAATGATCTGGACAAATTGGAGAAATGGTCTGAGGTAAACAAGATGAAGTTTAATAAAGACAAATGTAAAGTGCTCCACTTAGGAAGGAACGATCAGTTTCACACATACAGAACGGACAAGACTGTCTAGGAAGGAGTACGGCAGAAAGGGATCTAGGGGTTATAGTGGACTACAAGCTAAATATGAGTCAATAGTGTGACGCTGTTGCAAAAAAAGCAAATATGATTCTGGGATGCTGTGACGAAGTGGGACTGTTCTTAACGTTTCCTCTGAATACTGTGTGGGTGCCTCAGTTTCTGGCAGACACTCTGTCTCCAGGCAACTAATGGCCCAGGCCCTTCCTCCCACAAGGTGATGCTAAAGGTGTGGGAGAACAAAGAGGTCAGGTGACCTCCTGGCTTGGGAAAGAGACAAACGTCAGAGAGGAGGGGTTGGGGGAGGTTTCAGTTTGGAGCTGGCTGGGGACGCAGAGTGAGTGAAGATGTAGGTGTCTGGTTCGCTGTCCCCTAGGATGGACCCAGCTGAGGGGTCCCGTTCTCTGTACCTACAAGCTCTGTTTTAGACCGTGTTCCTGTCAATCTAATAAACCTCTGTTTTACTGGCTGGCTAAGAGTCACATCTGACTGCAAAGTAGGGGTGTGTGCATGACCCTCTGCCTTCCCCAGGACCCAGCCTGGGCACACTCACTGTGGGAAGTGCATGGAGGAGCATATGCTGAACGCTCCAAGGTCAGACCCAGGAAGGTTAAGCCGTGTGAGCTTCTTGCCCTGACGACAGTCTGCTCCAAGGGAGAGGAGGCTCCCCAAAGTCTTGACTGGCTTTGTGGGGAGCAGTTCCAGAGCATCGCCCGGGGACTCTGTGACAGACGCATTAAGAGGTGAGTTGTGAGCAAGACACGAGAAGTCATTCTTCCGCTCTACTCTGCACTGGTTAGGCCTCAACTGGAGTAGTCTGTTCAGTTCTGGGCACCGCATTTCAAGAAAGATGTGGAGAAATTGGAAGGGTCCAGAGAAGAGCAGCAAGGATGATTAAAGGTCTAGAAAACATGACCTATGAAGGAAGGCTGAAAGAACTGGGTTTGTTTAGTTTGGAAAAGAGAAGACTGAGAGGGGATATGATAGCAGTTTCAGGTATCTAAAAGTGTGTCATGAGGAGGAGGGAGAAAACTTGTTCATCTTAGCCTCTAAGGATAGAACAAGAAGCATTGGCTTTAAACTGCAGCAAAGGAGGTTTAGGTTGGACAGTAGGAAAAAATTCCTAATTGTCAGGATAGTTAAACACTAGAATAAATTGCCTAGGGAGGTTGTGGAATCTCCATCTCTGGAGATATTTAAGAGTAGGTTAGATAAATGTCTATCAGGGATGGTCTAGATAGTATTTGGTCCTACCATGAGGGCAGGGGACTGGACTCGATGACCTCTCGAGGTCCTAGAATCTATGAATCTATTTGTAAATAACTATCCAGATCTAAACCATCCTTGGTAAATTTTATCAAATGTAAACATCACAATGAAAGCCTCATTTCCTCCTGGAAGAGGACAAGAAAATTATAAAATGGCCAATATGAATGACAGCTCTTACAAATTAATAGCAGGATTTTCAAAGGAGCCTAAGGGAGTTAGGTGCCCAACACCCACAGGCACTTTTGAAAATCCCGACCTCTCTCTTTTTCCACCTGTAGGTACTTTTCCACCTGTAGCTAATAAAATACATATTCCTCTGTTCTCCCAACAGCATGCTATTAACATCCTCACACACAAAAATGTTGCTGATAAAGCAGCACCCTTTCGCAGGTATAGCACAGAACAAACATTAACTGAGAAGTTAGGATTGCAACTCTGATTGACAATAATAAGAGCTGAAAAGTCACAAATTCTAAGAACTGGGCTGGAATTTTATTATTATTTCTATTGCACCTCAAAACCAGGGTTCTATTTGCTAGGCACACACAAACATATCAGCAAAGAGATTAGCCCTGCCCAAAAGCGTTTACAATGTAAATTCATCGTTCCTGTTTAAAGCAGAAACTGAATTTAGACTACTCATTTCTCCTCGAGTTGATACTTTCTCTTATCCTCCTTTTAATCACAAATAATGTCTGCTACTGTACCCTCCAACTGTGCACCAGGACTGAGTGAGCAGATGGGTTAAATTAAGCAGTATTGTTAGCAACATTAAGATCTGTAGCTGTTATTTTCAGACACTTTGGTACCATTATAAATGCAAAGGGTTTTCTTCTTGTTTGCCAAAATACTTACTTAACCCTTTCCTTGTTCTCTAACAGGTATATTCTCAGCATCTGCCATAGTTTGGTAAGTGTTTTTGAAAGAGCTGGTACATATGGATCAATTTAGCCATAATTATATTATTAAGAAAATCTAAAAGTCACAAATAGGTGAAAATTTAAGAGAAGTCAAAAAATTAACTTGAGGAATGAAGATAGGGCTTTATACTGAGAATGGTTTCAACTCTGCTTACAGAGATTTAAAAAGTTACACTTCTTTGTCTTTCAAAATAGTAGTGTAGGGGTAATGAACCAAATATTTATGTGCCTAAAGATGCAGGTGAGTACCTAGTCGGATTATTAAAAGTGCCTATTTAGGTTAGGCATCCAAATCCTATTGAATTCCATGGGAGTTAGGTGCCTAACTTGCTTAGGCACTTCTGAAAATCCCATTAGGTATCTATCTGCATCTTTAGGCACCTAAATACTTTGGAAAATCTGGTTGTCCGTCTACTTTTTTGTTTGGGTGGGGAGGAACAGAAAAGATGCAGGCAATAAAAATCCATAACCAGAGTAGGTGAAAGGCTATCGAGTAAAATTAATCCCTGGCATAACTCCACTGATGTCAGCAACATCACAGGGCTTAGTGTGGCCCTCTGTCTTTGTGAAAAGCTGCACTGAACCAGGAAGTGTGATATTCACTTAGAAAACAAAAGAACAAATCTGTCACTCACCTCTGTGTAAAATCTTTAAACTCCATAAATAGGTAAGGCCTTTAACAACCTGCAAACAAGAGAAACAATACATAATAAAATTTTCTAATAGGGAACTATATGCATTTCAGTTGGCTTTTATTCTTAAGGATTTGGGTTGCAAGTGCAAGAAGCAAGACTGAAAAATAGGTATATTCCAGTTTACCCCATGTTTTGATGGTTGTCTTAGCTGCATTGTCCAGTAGTCATCCTGAAGATCAAGTCCAACTTTATCTCTTGTTTATTAAGAATACTTTATAGACTCATAGACTCTAGGACTGGAAGGGACCTCGAGAGGTCATTGAGTCCAGTCCCCTGCCCTCATGGCAGGACCAAATACTGTCTAAACCATCCCTAATAGACATTTATCTAACCTACTCTTAAATATCTCCAGAGATGGAGATTCCACAACTTCCCTAGGCAATCTATTCCAGTGTTTAACTACCCTGACAGTTAGGAACTTTTTCCTAATGTCCAACCTAAATCTCCCTTGCTGCAGTTTAAGCCCATTGCTTCTTGTTCTATCATTGAAGGCTAAGGTGAACAAGTTTTCTCCCTCCTCCTGATGACACTCTTTTAGATACCTGAAAACTGCTATCATGTCCCCTCTCAGTCTTCTCTTTTCCAAACTAAACAAACCCAATTCCTTCAGCCTTCCTTCACAGGTCATGTTCTCAAGACCTTTAATCATTCTCGTTGCTCTTCTCTGGACCCTCTCCAGTTTCTCCACATCTTTTTTGAAATGCGGTGCCCAGAACTGGACACAATACTCCAGTTGAGGCCTAACCAGCGCAGAGTAAAGCGGAAGAATGACCTCTCGTGTCTTGTTTACAACACACCTGTTAATGCATCCCAGAATCACATTTGCTTTTTTTGCAACAGTATCACACTGTTGACTCATATTAAGCTTGTGGTCCACTATGACCCCTAGATCTCTTTCTGCCATAATCCTTCCTAGACAGTCTCCTCCCATTCTGTATGTGTGAAACTGATTGTTTCATTAATTCCTGAGTGTTATTAATTTCACATGAAGGAGTTCATTACAGTTTTAGCTCAAATAAGTATGAGTAATGTCTAAAATAGACAGCTTAGTCGTCAGAGAATATATTTAGGGGCCAAATTTGGCCCAAATAGCAAATGTAGATCTTTCCCCAACCTTTTAAATCAAGTTCTGTTTGTTTGTTTGTTTTAAAGTAAGAGGATGGAAATTTTCTTCATATAACTATTCTAAGCAGAGGATTGAATGCATGCCCTGACTGTGGATTTAACCCACTTTGAAACAGTATTCCTGTTAGGCCAATTATCTCTCTCTTTCTCTTAAAGTAATATCCAGCATTTTTTACTGTAAAAATGGCATTTTCAGACCTATGCATTTCCAAAGTTGCTCCAGTTATTTTAAGGAGAGATATCCGTGGTTCAAACTATTAACAATACATCATCAACAAATAGGCTTATTTTCTGTTCATTTGTCCCCACTCCTATAGCATGACATTGGTTGAAGTTTACTGAGCAAAAGGCTATACGTAAATGGCATAAAAATGGTGGTAGAGTATGTAGCCTTGCTTTGTCTTTCTTTTTAAATTAAGGTTGTTGGCACATGCCATTAACATTCTACAGTGTTGAGGGTCTATAATATAAACTTCATATCAGTTTTAGAAATTAGAATAAAATCCTCTCAAAATGAAAACCTGCTGTGGAAGACCCTGTGCAAGGGCTCAGTCTTGCAAGGTGGTGAGTAGGGCTGAGTTTGATTTGAACCCAAACACATTTTTTTCCAATATTTTTGTCAAATCAGAAAAGTAAAAAAAAAAAAACAAAAACCCTTAGCCAACTCAAAACCTTTTGGTTGACTTGAAGCAACCTCCCCCTCCCCCTCAGTTTTTCAGTTCAGGTCTACCAACACATTTTTTGAAATCTGACATGCGTTTCAATCAACATTCCATAGTGCATTGTGCATACATTAAGTCTACATTCCTCAAACTAACACCTCAGGATGCTTCCATACATGGAATATTTACATATGTTTATTTCAAATGTAGCAGCAAGAGAACCATTAGATCTGAGATGCACCAAGCATTACCATTTATTTTCCATCCTTTATTTCTTTCCTAGGATTACATACAGAATAGTCTATGACTATACAGGCTGTTCAGTCAACTGCACAGGAACACAATCCTGTACTACAGGTTACTTAGAAATAGGCTCTTCTCCCTAGGTTTTGTAAAGCAATCCCCACAAACAACAAAGTAATTAACCCCCCCCCAAATAATGTAACTTCTTGCCTTCTGCCACCACCAAGGTTTTTTCCTGATCTGCTTTTTCCAGTAGCCAGAGATCTATAAGATCATCTAATAAACCTGATTCTATTTTTGCACACTTTTCTTCTCCAGAACATTTCTGCTGTGTCAGCCAATTATTTTATTACAAAAATTTCCCTACAAAATTTGCTGTCTATAATGACTTTCCACTCATTTTCCTGACTGAGGTAGGTCCTTTTGTCCAGTTTTCTGAACAACAGGCCATTTTAGATGGATTGGAAAGTGACAGGAGTTCTTCATGCAGAACAATGAAAATTCTTTTTGGCCATTAACGAGGTTGAAATAAAATAAAGTTGTTTTTGTTAAAGTGAATGACTCGGAAACTTTACAAAAGTCAAGTGGAACCTGAGCCTCTTTTGTATACTGAATAATGATTTTGGATCCCTATTAAATTGCTCTAGATGGCACCTTCAGAGGGCTAAACTTGCATCCCTGGTACCAAGTGCCTCGTGGCCTCAGATGGTAATTACCCATCACAAAGAGCCTTAATCATAGTCCATATATCCCCCTCAGTGTGGCCTTGCTCACTTTAGCCTTTCAAAAAGCAAAACAGTAGAATTCTATTTACATATTGTTTCCAAAATTGCCAGATTATAGCAATACTAAAAAAATAAGGAATGGTATTGCAGTCATTCTCCACTTCCCCAACAAATATAGTTTTGGATACAGTAAGCTATTCTCTTCATTAAACATATATTCAGACAATTTAAAATCTTTAAAAAGATTTTAAAGAAGTTCTGGAATGAATTTTGAACATTTATAATGTACAGGAATAAAGCAAATATTTGCTAGGGAAAAAAAATCAACAGTTGAGAGTTATTGTACATCTCTTTATTAAGGCACACATGCCACATAAGTGGTTATAAAGAGCTTGCTATTAAACAAACTATCACATTCAGATTATCTGTGCAACAGAGTACATGAAAATTCAAGGAGTTTTTTTTATGTAACCTATATTTTAAAGCAACAGAATAAAGAAAATGAGCATAAATTATTGTCATTCACTGAAACACTAAAACATACATTTAAAGAGATGCCATTTTCCTATTAAGGATGGACATTTTGGTATTAAGCATTATTCTATAAAGATGCCAGCATAAAGTATCTTTTGATTGAACATCTATGAGGTATTACTGGCATTCAGTAAAGTAGGTTTTGCAACAATGACTTGACAAAGCCTTGACACAAAAAGTACTTCTACCTGCTGCCAATCACTCACTCTCTTGACAGTTCAAGTGCACATCCTTTCAGGAACAACTTCAATCAACATTAGCACTAAAAATACAGTGCACAATGTCACTAATTCAGAAATGGAGGTGGAAATAAATGTGTGAAGTGGCAAGCAAAGGTAGAATAGTATCAGCCACAGAGATGCCTGAAAGCACACACACTGCAGTAGAAAATTGTTTAGCAAGATGGAGTATAGCCTGCCTCTTTCAGGGTTCTCAGATTTTCCTTTTCCTTTTCCCATGGAAAAACCACCAGCCATTCACTGAATAAAGTGAATACTATAGTAAACAGAAAAAGGTTTCCCTTCTCATCAAGGCTGCACTGGGCAGAATGATCTAGAATTTTGTGACGGAATCAGACACAGCTCTCTCCCCCCGAGGCTCACTTCTGGCAGCTTCCTCCATTCTCTCTCACTGCTTTCCTTTGACTAAACACCCTCTGTCTTCTCTATGAGTCAGCTCTCTTTCGTTGAGTCTTTATTCAGATTCCTCCCATTACCCTGCCCTTTCTCCACCACTCTCTCATCCTTATTGTATCTTCTTACATCCATGGCAAATAACTAATACTGAAAAAGAAGCCCAGTATTTGACAAGGCAGAACTTCTCTAGGAAAGAAAAGAATGGACTCGATAATGGACTCTTGCAGGATCAACTTGAATCAAAGACGCCTTGTGCGCCTCACTTCTCCCTGAACAGTGTAACATGATGTTTGGATGGTTGGGCAGGAGTAACAAAGAAAAAAAAACTGCAGATGCTATATAGAGCAGTGCCAGTAATATTTTTACTTAAACTGTATATAAGTGCAAGGGTTTGGTGCCCAGTCTTCTTCCCAGTGGACAAGTGTCCACATCAGAAAAGGTGCCATTGCAACTGGCCTCAACAGGTAATACTTGGCAGTCTCAGCAGACTATTCTCTCAACAATAGAGATGATCATGCCAAGTCAGGGATTAGTCACATTGGTAGGAGACAGTATGTGTAAGACTACACAGTTGCTACCCTAATGCACCTCTTTTATGGATACCTACTAAGAATTTCTACCAAGTATATCACTGGGATATCTGTGTCCCTTACAAGAAAATAAGATCCTATCCCTTCCCTTCTTACTCTGGCTGTGGATAGCAGCTTTGACCGTTGGACCACAGGTGTCATGGAAGGTCCTGGTTGCCAAGGGAGAATCCCACAAGTAGCTCAGTAGATTAAGACATGCACTTGAATGTGATCCACTGTTCAATGGAGCGAGCAGAGCACGGGGTAACATATTCTTTTCTAATGGTGTTGCTTGGCAGACAGGCTATCACAGGGCTCGGCAACCTATGGCACACAAGCCAATTTTTAATGGCACGCAGCTGCCTGCTGAGACTCCGCGTGCCATTAAAAATCCTGCCGACGCTGCAAGCTGCGGGGTTCGCGGTCCCAGGTTGGAGTGCCGGCCCGAGCGCAGCAAGCCTCCGCTGCCCCTTCCCCCGCCTTCCCCTAGAGCCCTGCCACCGCGCGCACAATGCTCTGGGGGCTGGGGTAGGTGCTCCCGAGGGGCAGCGTTTGGCTCCATGGGGAGGGAAAGACGCTCCCCGCTCATCCGGAGCCCTGCTGCTGCGTGCACAGCGCTCTGAGGGGCAGGGCAGGGCTACGTGCATGGGGGCGGCGGCGGCAGGGCTCCGCAGGAGCGGGGAGCCTCATGGTAAGGGGGCCAGGTCCGGGGCCGGTGGGGAGGGGGCGTTGGGTAAGGGGTGGGGGCAATCAAGGGACAGGGAGCAGGGTGGGTGGGATCCCGGGGGGTGGTTGGGGTGGGGATCTCTGCAGCAGTCAGGAAGCAGGGGGGTTGGATGCGGCATGGGAGTCCTGGGGTCTGTTTGAGGGGTGGATAGGGGTCAGGGCAGTCAGGGGACAGGGAGCGAGGAGGGTCCTGGGGGAGCAGTTAGGGTGGGGGGGTCTCTGGAGGGGGTGGTCAGGAGACAAGGATCTGCGGGGGTTGGATGAGTCGGGAGTTCTGGGGAGTCCTGTCAGGAGGCAGGGGTGTGGAGAGGGGTTGGGGCAGGCAGGGAGCGGGGGGGAGGTTGTATGGGTCCAGAGTTCTGGGGGTCCTGTCAGGGGGTGGGGAGCGGTTAGATAGGCATAGGAGTCCAGGGGGTCTATCTGGGTGCGGGGGTGTAGATAAGGGTTGGGGCAGTCAGGGGACAGGTAGGGGGTAGGGTTCTAGGGGGGCAGTCAGGGGATAAGGGGCAGAGGTCCCAGGAGGGGGTAGTCGGGACAAGGAGTAAGGGGGTTGGGGGTTCTGGGGGGGGCAGTCACTCAGCTCTCTGCCCTGATCCCCACCCCCCCACACACCCAGCCCTCTGCCCTGAGCCCTGCAGCTCCACACACCCCCAGGCGCCTGCCCTGAGCCCTGTACCACCCAGACCTCTGTTGACTCTTTCATACACACCCCCATGACCCCAGCCCTGACTGGTACCCCCACACATACCCAGCCCCCCTACCCTGACACCTTCAGCCCCTCACATGTCCCCAGCCCTCTGCCCTGACTCTTGCACCCTCCACATCCCCAGCACCCCCACATCCCCATCCCCACCCTGAGCACCAAACGGGAGCCCCTGCACCACCACTCACATTCCCACCTGCACCCCTCACACCACATGGGAGCTGCCCAGGTGAGTCCCCCACACCCAAACCTCCTGCCCCAACCCTGAGCTCCCTCCTTCATTCTAGCTCCTGGTCAGACTCTTCACCCCCAGCCCTGTGCTCAGTCCACTCCCACTCTCAGCTCAGTGCAGAGAGAGGAAGAGAATGGGCCAGAACCAGGGAGAAGATAGGTACCCACTGTATGTGGGCAGGGCTGGGACCCCAGACCGGCACTGGGCTGAGCAGGTCCGGCAGCTGGGATCCCTGCTGGCAGGAGCCAGAGGATGGAACCCCTGAGCGGCAGTAGGCTGAGACGCTCAGCCCACTGCCAGTCTGGGATCCCGGCTGCTGGCCCGGCACAGCCTGCTGCCGGTCTGGGGTTCTGGCTGCCAGACCCTTCCCAGCTGGGGTCCTGGCCACAGGACTCACTCAGCCCACTGCCGGCCTAGGTGAACAGAACCCCAGACCAGCAGCGGGCTGAGCGGGCCAGTGGCGTAAGATCAACATTTTAATTTAATTTTAAATTAAGCTTCTTAAACATTTTGAAAACATTGTTTATTTTACAATACAACACTAGTTTAGTTATATAATATATAGACTTGTAGAGAGAGACCTTCTAAAAAACATTAAAATGTATGACCGGCACGCGAAACCTTAAATTAGAGTGAATAAATGAAGACTCGGCACACCACTTCTGAAAGGTTGCCGAACCCTGGGCTATCGTGTCCTAGACTAGTTGGAGTTATTTCCAGGTATATGGTGTATATAAGGCATTAGTTTCCAGGGCTGGCTGTCTGGCACCTTTCCTGGACACTAAATTCACTCAACATTTTTTTAAAAGAATAAATGCATGTCCCATCATGGCAGGAGTGGTACAGAAAAACCCAAGCCTTAGGGCTTGTCTATGCTTAAAATGCTACAGCGACACAGCCACGCCACTGCAGCTGTGCCACTGCAGTGCATCAGTGTAGACACGACCTATGCTGACGGGAGGGATTTTCCCATTGGCAGGGAGAATCCACCTCCCCAAGAGGCAGTAGCTACGTCAGTGGAAGAATTGTTCCATTGACCCAGCTCTGTCTACCCGGAGACCTAAGTCAGCTTAACTACACCATTCATGGGTGTGGATTTTTCATACTCCTGACTGATGTAGTTAAATTGTCCTAATTTTCTAGGCTAAACCAGGCCTTAGTCTTGATTGATGCAGTAAAGATCTACATACTATATTGGGTGCTCCTGGAAAGATTTTACTTAGGAGGAATCATTTACTAATTTTGAAAAAGCTTTTAATTAACTGAAGTGCACATCATGCACATTTTTTGCAGACTCTACAGCCTACTGAAGTTGTACAGCTCTCAGGACTATTAAGGATAAATGGCCCTGTGCATATGGAAGATGGAAAGAAGATGTATTGATTCAAAAACAGCTCATGCTTCTCTCAGTACAAGAGTCTTAGATTTTGTCTAAGTAAAATATATAATCTTGGGACATTCGTGTATTTTCCTGCCCCAATCTCTAGCCTTTGCTTTTCCATTTCCCTCTCATTACGTGGACAGGGATGTAAATACCAGGCTAGCAATCCCTGGGACCTTTGGCAAAAACAGTAAACTCTTTGGGGCAAGGATAGTGTGTCTGTGTGTGTGCACGTACACTTATTCCGTGACTGTACAATGAGGTCTTGACCCATGCCTAGGACTCCAGGTGCTACTGTAATTCAAATAATACACAACAAGCACCCAGGGCACTTGCAGGATACACTGCTGCTGCAGAGAAGTTACTCAGCATGCAAGGGCTTTTGTTTCTCTCTCTCTGACTGTTCTCAGGCAAGTGCAGAGAACTAGCAAGGGGGCAGAGATAGCGTTCAAACTCCATCCTCACTGCTGGATGTGCCTGTTGTGGCTTATGAGTGAGGAAATGTGATCAAGCTGCTTCTTTGAATCTGTCTGCTCATTTGTCCACTACCAGTCCATGCAGTGACCACAGTGCAGGCAGACATAGGATCAACACATGTCAGGTGTCAACCATCTGAGGTGAGTAGCAGGGAGTGTTTGTCAACAACAGATTTGGTAAGAGGTCAGGCTGAACAATGAGCAGATGTGAAGCTACTTAGACAAAATGTCATTGGAAAAGGATGTTCATTATTCTGGGCAGAGAACAGAGAGAAAGCAGAGCTGTGAATTACAATGAACAGAGACTAAATAGCTGCCTGTGTTGGATTAAAGGATTTAAATTATCAGCTTGATGTATAATGAATGTGAAAACCCAGCACTTAATTAAATGGCACATGATAGAATAACTTTGTTATGCTTTAAACTACTTAAGTTATCAAAGTATTTTATTAGATTTAGCAATTGTTTAGCAGTATCCCTCACCCCCATGATGTTTGCTAAGATGTTGTTCAATTAGCCTTGGTGCAGGCTTTGAAAGCAAATTATAGAATAGAAAAGTCACTCCATATTTTGCAAACACCATTACCAAAATCAAGGGAACAATGCACTTGTACTCTCTATCATGATGAAACCCACAGATGCTGCTGAGACACACTGATGTGCTAGAAGGGGCTCTCACCAAACTGAAGTGAGGTTGGGGCTTATATCCCTGCCTAGGACAGGGTTCAGTTCCCCACTCCCTTGGGATCAGTGCTAAATCACCCCTCCTGGAGATGACTTGTGTGAAGGATCACAGAAATGGGTTGGGAATACAACATGCCTCATAGGCATGTTTTGCTTGGACTTGCTTTTCCAGGAGAGCAACTTCAGTCTCCTACTTGTTGCTTTAGGAAATAGATCAACAGTGGGGGAAAAACTGTACTGTACAAGGGGTTAAACATACGATGCCGCTGCACCTTGAGAACAGGTGTACGCAGCAGAACATAGGAAGCCTTTGATTCCCATCAGGTTTAGTCACAGCTTCTTGGCCTGAGGAGTAGATCTAAATGATTCACCTGCCTTTGTGCATAGAGAGGACCAGAAGGGCTGAAACACAAGAGTCAGTCAGCAACAGTTCAGCAGAAGCACAAGAGCAGCCACCATAATATGTCACTATGGTCCCATTTTCACATGGTCTTATGGCTGCTTATCAAGGTCGTAATAGTGCACAGAAAGGATGGGAACTCTGACAATGGCCCAATGAGAGGACACCTGATACAATCATATCTAAGACTAGATACGTATATGACACAACCATCAAAGACAAAAATACTTACAGCTACTGCTATTCTTCCTAGTACATGCTCTGGAATTTTTCTATAAACATCCAAAGAACCGCCTGTAGGGACAGACAGATGAAGTGTGATTAGTTAATATAAAATCAAATACTACCCTAGATTTAAAGGTTTTCTAGCCCTTTGTTTATTAATAAAAATGCCATAAACAACATAACAGTAATAGTGTCAGAAGTAACCGACCTTAAACAACATTCATTCTCTGAACAACCATAGGAGACAGCGCTCTCAACATCTCTTTTCTTCCCACGTTTGCAAAGATATTACTAAAGTCTTTTAAGAATATATCCATATCGCAGGACAGAAAGCAAAAAACAGACTTTACTCTAGAGAACTGAACAAGGTTTGGCACACCTTAATTCACTTCTTAATAATATAAAGACTTCAGAAGAATTATAACAGATTACAAAGTCAAAATCATCACTAACACCTGGTCATAAAAAGCCACGTACAACTGATGCTATCAGCAACTATTGGTATGTAGCACAGTGGAACGTGTCCCTGAAATCAAACTTCCCCTGCAGATCAAACACGTAAGGATTGACTGCGTCTCAAAGTCATAACCCTGAACTAAGGGATGTCTGGAGAGGCAACAGAAAGAGCTTCTAGGCATACAGAGAAAGCTTCTGCTAGTATATTCCTTTATTTTCTACCTGCCCACAACTCAGTATGGCCAGCCATTGTATGCGGAGAAGATGGGGAACCCTGGTTCCTAATGGGATGCCAGGCATCCCCAGAAGACTGGGAATCACAGTTTCTACTGGCCTACCTTTTATTAGATTATGTAATCTGGAAATTCATGCCTAATTGATGAAAAAACCCATTTTAAAATGTTAAAGTTCGTTCAGAAAAACAAATTTAAAATTGAGGATGTAAAATAGATGAACAACATATAGGGTGAGCCAGCTCTGATTTCCTGGCTTGTGAGGGTGTAAATTAAAGCATAAAACAGATGCAAAGAGGGATTTTCAGATTTGCTGGGTGCTGCTCACATCCAAGTCAATGTGGTTTTACCAAAGAATCCAGCTTGAACAGAGCTAGGCCAACACTGCAAAACTTTGAAAATTCCACCCTTTAAAGTCATAGACTTTAAGGTCAGAAGGGACCATTATGATCATCTAGTCTAACCTCCTAAACCTTGTTTATGGTTCAATTAAAAATCATAAAAGACATTCTGTAATGCAAGAGTCCAGAGAAAAATCACAAGATTCTTAATCCATTCTGGACTCCTGTTCCATTCTGCAACTGTTAGTCATGTGAGTAATAGTTACTCTAAAGAGCTGCTCCGTTTTCTTCACGTTCTTCATCTTTGGAAATACAGCATTCGTGCCGGTCTCCACTAACACTGTTCTATCTCATTTCCTTAAGGAGATAAGGTGGGTGAGGTAATATCTTGAATTCTAGAGAGTGTACAAGCTCAAAAGCTTGTCTCTCTCACCAGCAGAGATTGGTCTAACAGAAAATATTACCTCACCCACCTTGTCTCTCTAATATTCTGGGACCGACATAGCCATAACATTGTTTTCTTAAAAGCATTTTTATTTGTGTTTTAGCTCACGAAAGCTTATGCTCAAATAAATTTGTTAATCTCTGGTGCCACAAGTACTCCTGTTCTTTTTGTGGATACAGACTAACACGGCTACCACTCTTAAATCTTTTATTTGTGTGTTAAGTTTTGTTTTTAAATGTAGAGTGCCTATGTTCAAGGCATTAGACTGGACTTAAATTTTTAAAGTGAAATTAGATGGGCTCTTGCACAATGTGATGAAAGGTAGCACAGCCTCACATGCCTATTCAACACCATAGAAGGTCAAGTGTCAGGACAGCCAGGTGAGCTGGAGCAGGGGAAGGAGCAGTCTGTCAGAACTACCAGGTAGCAGGGAGCATACCCAACAGGGTGTCAACATTGAGTAAACTGGAGTGGCTGCTTTCATTAGGAACCTGTATGCCTGCCTTGGTCAGACCCTTGCTTGTGGATTGGCTGAGATCTCACAGGTAATTATCTGAAATGACACATCAGGCTCAGAGCACTCATCACATAAAGGGAAGGCTGCTCACAGGCTCAGGTCATTCTTGTTCATATTCATGAGTCTAGGGTGACCAGATGTCTCAATTTTATAGGGACAGTCCTGATATTTGGGGCTTTTTCTTATATAGACTCCTATTACCCCCCCCCACCCCAATTTTTCACACTTGTTATTTGGTCACACTTATGAGCAGTGTACATTTACTGCTGCAAAAAAACTGTCTATTCTCACACATCAGCAGCCAAGTCTTGTACTTAAAAAGTGAATAGTTTGACTATAGACAGTGCAGTGAAAGACATCAAAGAACACTGATCTTAGAATACCCAAACATTTTTGTTGAGCAAAACACAGTGGACAAAAATTGTGGTCAATGTTCAAAACTGGGAGCCTAAAGTTAGGCTTCTAAATCCACATGTAGGCATCTAAACAAACATGGCCTGATCTTTAAAGGTGCTGAGGACTTGCATCCTCCATCAACTTCAGTGGAATTTGTGGGTACTCTGCACTTCCAAAGAGAAGACAGAGATAATAAAAACCAATCCAAGAATGTATTTCACTATCTTTATTTAGTAAAATAGCATGTTTATTACAGATGTAAAAGTGAAAAGTCTCATTTTATGTTCCCACTGATCTTGAAGATCAATTGGAAGGTGCCAGGATTAGCCAGGTCAAGCAGTTCAACCTCTGCACTTCAGTATTTGTAGACCTTGATTCATGTAGTTTTCTTTGCTTTCAAGTCCACCAGAGAACCAAGACTACTGAGCGAGTGTTTTTACTCTGCATCCCCTTAACACATAAGTATCCCCAAACATACAGATGCCAAGTGTTGAGGTAACCTTAGAGCTCCATCTGTGATTAGCTATTCCACAAAGGAAGTACTTATTCACACACCTATCTGTGGAATTTACTGCCATAGGACACTTTTGAGACACAGTTCAATGGGATTTTTTAAAGAGGAGACTGGATACACACACGTCTTTATAAACAACTTATAAACAACTTCCAAGACAGGAAGTCTGGTCAAAAATGGTCACTAGGAGTTAAAAAGTGTCATGCTTAAGGGCTATTCACTTGCAGAGTCTAGGAGGTAAACGTTTCCATCTTCACCTGCAGCCCTACACATCCATAAGCAAGTTTTGAACAAAAGCTTTGACAAGGTCCCATTATGTGAGTTTTGTTCTTCCTTTATGTTATTGTTTACAGCTCATTGCCAGAGGGAATGCATACTGCATTAGATGGACCAGAGTTCTTCTCCAATATGATTCCAAGTAACTTTTGCATGGTCAGTAAATACCAGTGTTGTGCAACATTATGAAAGATGCACATCTTAAAGGGTTAACTGTCCTTATACAAGAACTCAGAACAGCAAACATTTACAAATAGGTACTTCTGTCACTTTTTAATTGCATTTGAATTTGCCTGATCACTTACAGACCCTGATCGTCAGACTGTAAGAGTATGCACATTGTAGCATTTCCAAATATTTCCCTACTTGATACACCCACCATGTGACATGCAAATATAAATACCAATTTGTACACAAGTTTCCAGCAGCCTGGTCTCGACCTCTGAGTATGTTCATAAGAACTGAAATATTGAAAATCAAGCCCATTGGTCAATGTTTGTATAGTACAAGAACATCAATGAACATCACATCTGGGTTTTGCTGAATGAATATATATATATAAAACTTAGCATTTATAGATCAGAGCCACAATTCATCTATGTAAATGGGTTGCAATGAACTTCAGAACAGCAAAGGGAAGAGCAAAAAAGAATGATCATATCTAGACTGTAAAACAGATTATTGTAATGAGCAGAAATATATAAAAAACTTTATTTGTGATCCTCAATGGAAGAAAGAAAAGAAGGTAGCCAACAATGGTCATTGACACACATCTGTTTTATGTAAACTTATGAGAGAGCTATCTTTGCATGACTATTTATATTATAAATTACTTGTAAAACTTCTATGTCTTCATATCCGACTCAACTGCACCTTAGTAAGAAACCTAGCTATGCCACAAAATGCTGGCTCATGAGAAATTTGCAGCGCGTCATGGATTATTGCTTCAGCGACATAATGACAACATAAAACTAAGACTAGAATGTTGGAAAATGTTTGCGTTTTCATGCACCAGATACTGGAAGACTGCATCTGTCATGCAAGAGAGACTCTCAGACTTGATAGACAGAGGATAGCAATGATTATAAATTGCTTTAATAAAATTACTTTGCTTGTTGAAAGTGCCTTTTATCCAAGGATCTCAAAGCACAAAATTTCAGTGTAAAAGTGCTAATAAATCCCCAGAATGACAGTGGAACCAGATCACGGGTTAGGGAGTACGATAGGCCTGAAAGGGATTCATACCGGAAAAAATAAGGGTACACTCCGAAGGAAACTGAGTGTAGCAGAGCTAAACAGCTGTGTTGGAAAATAATTCGTTATCTTGCAATTAAGAACCAATTTTCACTGAAAACACACAGGACATTGGGTTAATAGATTTCTTTAAAAGAAAATCTGTTTTGGCTATTGAAACATTAAAAGAAAAGAACAGCTGTTTTGTCAGTGAAGACAGATTGCATGGAAGAATCAAATATCAAAACACAGATTAAACTAGCATTTATTTCTGTTCTATTTAAATTTTCAATAAAAGTAAATGAAATTACATTCAGAAAAATATTGTGTATAATGAAATATTTAATGTAAAGTGGTAATTCTAACATCCTTTTAAAAATGATCATATTCTCCTATACATTGGAAGCATACATCTTTAAATGTTTTATCAATTACATTTTTTTTTTACAATTAACAGTACACAAAATACTCAACTCACCATCCATGAATTCTGTACACAGTGAAATTCTGTTTTCGACAAAAAAAGCGCCATAAAATCCTATGATATAAGATGAGTCACACTGTAAAAGGAAAAAAGAAGCCTATTAAAAAATCCTCTGCATAAAGACTACAGACCATCATAATTAGAAGTAAGTGTTATAAAAAGAATACCTTATAAAGGATTTCTAATTCCGACATTATCTGCTTTTGGAGTTCCAGTGTAATATCTAAAGGTATGAGCTAAAAATATAAACATTAGAAACATTATCTGTTCCGAAATAAAATACAAGTAAATTATATAGAATTAAAATCAACTGCATATATTGATAGCCTGTATGTGAAAGAGAATGTGGGAGCCAGAAATGGCAGAGAAAGGAAACTGGAGGCCAAAGGACAGAATTAATTACTTTTAAAAGTTAGTCACAGGTTAAACTGACTAAGTTTGGCCACACACGTTCCCTAAGGATTAGGAAGAATACTTTACCCTAACAGTATTAGGCAGCACCGCCTAATACAGTGGTTCTCAAACTTTTGTACTGGTGACTCCTTTCACACAGCAAGACTCTGAGTGTGACCCCCACCTTATAAAAAATGGAGTTTTTAATTTATATTAAACACTATTATAAATGCTGGAGGCGAAGCAGGGTTTGGGGAGGAGGATGACAGCTGGTGACCCCCATGTAACAACCTCCTGACCCCCAAGAGGTCATGACCCCTAATTTGAAACCCCCTGGCTTAACACTTTGCACTTATAAAGACATCTTTAACTCAAGGATACTACGGCACTTTTATATATATTCAACCACACCTAAAAGATACCTCATTTTACAGACAGGGAAGCTTGAGCACAGAAAGATCACGTCAATCAAGTCTGTGGTAGGCGCATAGACAGAGTTCAGATCAACTGATTTCCAGCCCTGGCGTGAACATTTTTCAGCTGCAGCTGGCCATAAAACACCTAACACTCTGGGACCCTGATAAACTTTGCAGAACGTAGCCAAGACACTTTACATATTCTAAGTAAGTGCTGTAGCATTTGAACGAATTCTCAGTGTGGATACCACTGTAGGAGCACATGCGCCCCATGCACCAGAGGCCCAAGTATTTTGAATTGTGGCGTATGTCATGGACCGTGTATGTGTCCTGTGCTGCCTTATGCTCCAGCACAAAGGATAAGAGGCAATGACTCTCCCTCAAGTCCCTCACAATCTGAAGACCATGCTGCTGAGGACTACAAAAAGCAGGGATGGAGGACAGGTCATGGGATCTGCACTGACTACAACATCTCAAAGAACCACACTTACCATTGTCTCTAAGTATGTGTTAGTATGGATCCCACTGTGCAGGACTGGCAAACTGTACTCCTTCTGGACAGTGAGAATGAGGCACACCAGCTGCATTAGTCAGCTAGCAATTGAAGTACAGTTCTCTTGAATCTGGCATGGGTACTAACCACCACGACAAGGGTGTAAAGTTTGACCAATATCAATGGCTTGCTCCATATTGCTGCTTTGCAAATCTCAGATACTTGTACATTTCTGAAGCAGGCCAAAGACACTGCATATGCCCTGGTGGAGCACGCCCTGATGTCTGGAGGGAGAGGCTCGCCACCTAACTGATAACAGGAGATGCACTAAGTGATCCACATAAAGATTTTCGCTGATGAGATGCAAAAAGAACAAGGAGTACTTGTGGCACCGTAGAGACTAACAAATTTATTTGGGCATAAGTTTTCGTGGGAAAAAACCCACTTCATTGGATGCATGCAGTGGAAAAAACAGTGGGAAGATATATATACACAGGGAACATGAAAAAATAGTGTTGCCATACCAGCTACAATGAGACTCATCAATTAAGGTGGGCTATTATCAGTAGGAGGAAAAAAAACTTTTGTAGTGATAATCAGGATGGCTCATTTCCAACAGTTGACAAAAAGGTGTGAGTAACAGTAGGGGGAAAATAGCAAGGGGATACAGCCAAAAACATATGAAGAGAAAGATTAAACATTTTGGTCCTGTGATAATAGAGCAAAGTTCTGGAAATGTCCAAGGTAGCTTCTTCTTTTCTGGCATTGAATGTGGCTTCAGGGAGAAAATGAGTAAGTTAATTGACTACTTCAGGTGAAACTCCAAGACAACCTTAGGGATGAATTTAGTGTGTGGTCTCAGAACCATCTTGTCCCTGTGAAAGATGCATAGGGAAGTCTGGCCATAATGGCCTGGAGCTTGCAGACCCTCCACACTGAGGTGATGACAACCAGAAAGACTGTCATAAGGGTAAAGTGATTAATCAAACAATCCAATAATGGCTCAAACAGAGACTCCATAAACGTCAGGACAGGGGTGGCTAACCTGCGGCTCTGGAGCCACATGTGGCTCTTCAGAAGTTAATATGCGGCTCCTTGTATAGGCACCAATTCCAGGGCTGGAGCTACAGGTGTCAACTTTCCAATGTGCTCGGGGGGTGCTCACTACTCAATCTCTGGCTCTGCCACAGGCCCTGCCCCCACTCCACCCTTCCTGCCCCCTCCCCTGAGCCTACTATGCCCTCACTCCTCCCTCTTCCCCCAAGAGCCTCCTGCATGCCACAAAACAGCTGATCGGGAGGTGCAGGGAGCAGGGTGGGGGAGCTGCTGACATATTACTGTGGCTCTTTGGCAGTGTACATTGGTAAATTCTGGCTCCTTCTCAGGCTCAGATTGGCCACCCTGTGTTAGGAGGACAATGTTGAGATTCTATGTAGGAGGCAGGTCTCTAACAGGTGGGTAAGTAAGCAAGAAGTCCTTGAGGAATCTCAGTACTGTTGGATGTGAGAATACGAGTATGACTGTATTGGAGCTAGCATGGCGAAATAGCTGCAAGATGGAATTTGCAAGGACTATGTGTAAATGCAGCTTGTAGTTGAGTATCCTGAGTTTCAGAGCCTCTGCTGGGCTCCAGATTATGTTGGAGTGCTCATATGGAGATTCATTTCCATTCGGAGGCGTGGATCTTCAATAGATGGTTTCTTGCTCTGTATGAGGATTTCTTGAATTTGTTGAGAACAATCTGTCAGCAATGTTCAAATCAGCCAACATCCACACTCTCAGGTGCATGGTCTGAGTACAATATTTGGCAGTGGTTCTCAGACATTACATCTGGGCAGAATGGGAGATGGATGGGAGGCTGAATAAACATGGGCAAAAGATGAGAGCCAAAACTGCCTCAGCCAGAAAGGAGCTCTTAGGATCGACTGTCTGACTTTTGATATCACCCTGGAGAACAGGGGAGTCAAAGGAGAGATGCCTGGTGATCACCATCGCAAGAAGATGTCTGGCAAAAAACACAGGCCTATGCCTCCTCTGGAGCAGAAGTATGGGTACTTGCAAATGCCTTCTGAAGCAAACAATTCTATCATGGGAATATCCCACTGGCAAAATATGAGTGCTGTGATGGACATCTGCCGTCACCACCTGTGGTTGGTTACCATATGCTGACTTGAAAAGTTTGTCAGGTTGTTGCTGATTCCTGGAAGAAGTAGAGCCAATAGGGTTTGCCCCTGGTGAGGACATCAAGTGCACAGTCTGATGGCTTCCCGGCATGAAGGGGAAAAGCGAGTGCCTCCTTGCTTGTATATGCAGTACATTAATGACGTGTTGTCTGTCCAGTTCTACGACAATGCAGGCCACTGGATGACCCTCAGCTCCAGGACGTTCAGATGCAGCTTCAAATTATCCTGAGATCAGGTCCCCTGAATCTGCAGATGATCCAGATGGGCACCCTAACCTGCCTCTGAAGTGTCTGTGATGAATGTCATCATCAGGGAGTGGGGTCAAGAAGGGAAGTCCCTTCCGGACAAACTCTGGGTCCATCCTCCAGGTGTGGTCCTGCAGGACTTGAAGCAACATCCCAGACAAAAACATTTCCATCTTCGATTCACTGAAAATGCTGAAAAAAAACTGGTTTCAGTTTGACATAAATTAATTTTTTTTTTATAAATTTTCAGAACTGCCAACAAACCGAAAAAAACAGTTATTCTCTCAACTCTAGCTGGTGCTGCTTCTCTACCCTTGTTTCCGTGAGTGTTATTATGGCTGGCATCTGCCACATGGCTCAGATCCAACAGTTCTCCATTTATGAGGAGGACTATTCTGGCTGCCTCAAGAGCTGTCAAAATATCGAAAGGCTTATAAGCTTTCTCTAATATGCAATAGGAAGTCTCTATTGCCTGAATCTTAGCAATTCTCATAAGAAGTTCTTAGGATGACAGGAAGTCACCTGGCACTAGATATAGTGCCAAAGACATGCCTCATTGGGCAATGAGGATGACTGGCCCTTTGGTGGCAAAACAGGATGCTGTTGTGGTTCTTCTGCCCCCATGTGTTTTTCTCCTGGAAGTCTGGCATAGGTGGTCTGTCCAGAGAAGTTGATGGACAAAACGATCTCTTCCTCTTCCTTGAATGTTGTGCAGCACTGGTGGAGTCAGCTTTGGTGCCAGAGGCATCGGTGCCATTGCCAGGTCTTGTCTCGATGCTGATTTTTGGCGTTGCTTGATAAAACTGGCTTGTTCACGATCAGCATTCTGGAGCTAGTCTCCTCAGGACCTGAAGAAACCTTTGAATATTGCTCCAGGAGATGAAGTTTCAGCCACAGGCTCACAACTGACGCATTCTTGGGGAGAATGAAAGGCATTGTATATGCTCAGTGCATTGGACACTCCTAAGCAGAAGAGGCACTGCTATTCCCATCTTTCAGTGAAATTAGTCCATTGCAAAAGGGGCAGGACTTGAAACCCACGGGTTTCAAATCTGTCACATTGAGTGGGACTGTACAGGGAGTCTGACCTGTGAACATTCAGTCAGATGGGTTGATTTAATTCACAGAAGTCATATGTTAATGGATCAGAAGAGTCTTGGGGCTTTTATTGAAGAGAGTTTGAGAAATTTAGCCAAATCTAGGAACTAGTGGGTCAGACCCTCACCAGCTTCCTTCTTACAACCATAGAGGTTAAGAGGGAACCAAAGGAGGTCCATGGCAGACCCACCCTTTACATCTTTGCATAGGAGCATAAGGAGGCACAGGGCACATGCACAGCCCCAAATGACAAGGGTATTCAAAAGACTCTTTAACTTGTGCATGTATGCACCTTCAGTGGAATCCAGAATGACACATACCCCAAGAACAATAAGAATTTACACTGGATGCCAAGCTCGTGTCTGGAGTAACCGCCTAACAGGTGTAAAATTTAAGCTTCCCTGGCTCTTGCAAGTTCACTGAGAACTTCATTCTTGGGTGGTTTTGGTACTAGGTTTGATCAGGAATTTAAGTAAAATCGTGAACATCTGAATTAAGCTTAGAGCTGAAGATATTTGAGAATGACTGAATATGGCTGATGTTAACACAACCAATATGTCTCCTCGACTCCCTCATTTAAAGACCATCTATAAATTCGAGTAATACCCTGGAAATTCTGAATAGAAGCTAAGGAGTGCTTTTATGGCTCATCATTTTCAAACAATACAGTCAGTGTCTATGAAAGGGAGGCACTGAAAGGCAGAACTATTTATGACCCATGTGGGTCTAGCCAGGTTGAAGATTTGCCACACTCATTATTTTGTAACTTTTATTGTCTTTGGAGAAATAAATAGCTATCTTCAATCTTGGCCTTTTGCACCATTGGTTCAAAAATTAGAATACTTGTTATGTAACATGAATAGGTCAGCTATATAGACAGTTGCTCTATTTGCCTTAGTGGTGGCAAAAACAAGGAAAGAAGTGTGTGAAGTTAATTTTCTTTGTGGCCTTAACAGGTCAACTTAGTCTCAGCTTTTGTAATTTCATTTTGTTTATTATTTTATGGGGTGTCTTAAACGTGTCATTTGAATTTAGGAGAAGAGTTGAACCTGTTATTTTATCTTTTGTATTGTGATGACTTAAATATTTGTGCTAATTTTGTTGAGTGTTATAGTTAATTACTAAGATGCTACACTAATACATTTGAAATGGATTGACACTAAAGGCATGTTATCCTTAGTCTCACTTTCCCTACCCATATGCTCTCTTATAGTTAGATAGAGCAAAAGCAGTACTTTTGCAGAATTCACAGTACACAAATTATGTGTTGCATATACTGCTGATGAAACAAAATAAAGAGAGAGACCATTTCCAAACATACATTTTAGAGTATTGATGTCTGTGTAAAAGAAAAAAGCATAGTTTCCATCAAGAGTTAGCTTCAGGGTTGTTTATAAAGGCTCTCACTAAACTAAATTGTAACTGTAATATAGGGCTGCCAAGAAACATTTAACACACTTCTCCAGATCAATAGTCATTTGCCAGCAATATTCACTTACATTTTTCAGTCTGAAAAACTTAAAATAATTTGCTGGAACACTGACGCAGTTTACCTATTAACATATTAATGTATTTAATCCCACTTCAAACATATAAAGATTAATTTTCTTTTATTACATACCACGGACAATAAAAAGTCTCCCTGTTCTCTGCACTGAAGCTTTCACGGACCTAAACACTGACTAGTCAGCATGGCTGGTTTCAAATACAGACACCAGTATCCACTCACCCAAAACCTGGCATTCTATTGTTCTGAATTGAACTATAATTACATACAGAGTCTGCATTATAATGTTAAAGATGACCTGCAAAGGGATAACCCTACAACTTCTGTATGTACTTCATCCCCATATACTCCAAACAAATAAATGAATGGGGAACCTAAAACAAAAAAGTTACAAAAGTCACATGCCAGCTCTGCTGTGACAGTCCAGAAGGCATCGCCAGGAAACACTAGATTAGATCAGGCAGCCAATACATAGGGGCCACAGTAAATGTTGCATTTTCCACATTATTAAAGAGGCCACTTTTAACTGTATTCAAACACATATAACTGGCTGTTTTGACCAGCACGGTTCCATTGTGTCTGAGCTGGAGCTGGTTGGCATGACTTTAGAAAACCTGAAGGGGAACATATGTTTAACCATAATTTATCATCTGAATAACACCATTTTATTTAGGGCTTTCAGCACTGTAATTAGGCCAAAAGTGGGGGGAAAAAGGCTGCATGTTCTCCCCTAAATCAGAACATAAAATCAGAATAATAGAAGATTAGGGTTGGAAGAGATCTCAGGAGGTCATCTAGTCCAACTCCCTGCTCAAAGCAGGACCAACCCCATCTAAATCACCCCAGCCAAGGCATTGTAAAGACTGACCTTAAAAACCTCTAAGGATGAAGATTCCACCACCTCCCTAGGTAACCCATTCCAGTGCTTCACCACCCTCTTAGCGAAATATTTTTTCCTAATATCCAACCTAGACCTGTCCCACTGCAACTTGAGACCGTTACTCGTTCTGTCATCTGGTACCACTGAGAACAGTTTAGATCCATCCTCTTTGGAACCCGCCCCCCATCTTCAGGTAGTTGAAGGCTGTTATCAAATCCCCCCTCACTTTTCTGCAGACTAAATAAGCCCAGTTCCCGCAGACTCTCCTCTTAAGTCATGTGACCCAGCCTCCTAATTGTTGCCCTCTGCTGGACTCTCCAATTTGTTCACATCCTTTCTGTAGTGGGGGGCCCAAAATGGACACAATATTCCAGATGTGGCCTCACCAGCATTGAGTAGAGGGGAATAATCACATCCCTCGAACTGCTGGCAATGCTCTTACTAATGCAGCCCAATATGCCACTAGCCTTCTTGGCAACAAGGGTACACTGTTGATTCATATCCAGCTTCTCATCCACTGTAATCCCCAGGTCCGTTTCTTAAGAACTGCGACTCAACCAGTCGGTTCACAGCCTGTAGCAGTGCATGGGATTCTTCCATCCTAAGTGCAGGACTCTGCACTTGTCCTTGTTGAATCTCATCAGATTTCTTTTGGCTCAATCCTCCAATTTGTCTAGGTCACTCTGGTCACTATCTCTACTCTCCAGCGTATCTACCTCTCCCCCAGCTTAGTGTCATCTGCAAACTTGCTCAGGGTGCAATCCATCCCATCATCCACACCATTAATGAAGATGTTGAACAAAACAAGACCCAGGACTGACCCCTAGGGCACGCCGCTTGATATCGGCTGCCAACTAGACATCAAGCCATTGATCACTACCTATTAAGCCCGACAATATAGGCAGCTTTCTATCCACTTTATAGTCCATTCATCCAATCCATACATTTTTAATTTGCTGGCAAGATTATTGTGGGAGACCATGTCAAAAGCTTTGCTAAAGTCAAGGTATATCACGTCCACCGCTTTCCTCATATCCACAGAGCCAGTTATCTCATCGTAGAAGGCAATCAGGTTGGTCAGGCATGACTTGCCCTTGGTGAATCCATGTTGACTGTTCCTGATCACCTTCCTCTCCTCCAAGTGCTTCAAAATGGATTCCTCAAGGACCTGCTCCATGATTTTTCCAGGGACTGAGGTGAGGTCTGTAGTTCCCTGGATTCTCCTCCTTCCCTTTTTAAAAGATTGGCACTATATTTGCCTTTTTCCAATTGTCCAAAACCTCCCCTGATCGCCACAAGTTTATAAAGATAATGGCCAAAGGCTCTCCAATCACGGCAGCCATCAGTTCCGTGAAGGAGTCAAAGTCTGCTTTTCTGAAGTCCAAGGTCCATATTCTGCTGCTCTCCTTTCTGCCTTTTGTCAGGATCCTCAACTCAACCACTTCATGCTTTCTCTTTGTCTGTGCTCATGCTTCTTTTGTGCATAGTTCCCTTGCAACAACAGGGTTTTGTTTGCAGCTAGCAAATTTGAAGGTGCCATCTATGTGGGATGGGACACTGCTTAATACACCAAGAGGTCATAATTTCCCATTCCCATTACTACTGACACACAAGCAAAATAAATAAGGATCTGGCAGCACTCTTCACAACTGCAATGCACCTAGCTTGAATGGGTTGAAAGAAAATGAAATTTAAACTCTACACGCAGCCAATAAACCCTGCAGCAGCTCTGAAAGGACTGGTGTGGCAAAGAAAGGAAAAATTGTGACCTGCTCCTCTGGGACATATTGAGAGGTTAAATTAATCAAGTATAAATTAACTCACTGTGAATTTACTCAGCACCATTCAGCACATATAGGAGCAGAATGGTTCAACTGATTTCAAGGAAACAGTTGTGGGTCAATCCTTAATATGTGGCAGGGCTGGCAATTTCCTGGGGAAAACCAGTTTAGGACAGGTCTCTGGTAATTACCAGCTCAAGCCTGGTTTAAACTGGGAAACTGGGGGAAACAATTGCATCAACATCTAGCAAGTTCATCAAGCACAGAAAGCATCTTTTCAACTTTTGGATACATCCATTCATACTTGAGGAATCGGCTCTATCTAGCCACTATATCAAGTTGGTCTTCTGCTGCAGAATGCTACATGGCCAAAAAGACTTGAACTGGTATCTGCAACTGCACGCCTCTGACTGCTTATTGCTTCACGCACACTACTCTCCATTACTGTCATTTTCATATAATCAAGTGTTTTCAACTTTTTCAATATATAATATCGAAAACTAAAATGAGTCATAACACGTATATCTTCTTGAGAAAATATCATACAAAAACATAAACATCACAATAGTCAGTATTATAATTACATATATTGGTATTATGCCCACTGCAGTTTTACTTTTTATTCGTATAACCTTAAATTAATACACAAATTTACTGTCATATGTAATCACAAGTTGAATAAGTAACTAAAATGAAGTGTCATGTGGTGTGCATTAACAAAACAGCTTTTAACACAGAATATGCCTTAAACTGGGACTAATTTTTCCCAAGGCAGAAAAAAACATGATTTAACACCATGCCATTCCTGACAAATGGGGAAAAACTCAGGTGCTAATTGCAACTATCTACCTTCTAGAAAAAGCCAAAGCCAGAGTCGGAATGGTGGATCAGAAGTGTCTGACCCAACTGTGGCTCTCTCAAAATTAGCAGAGATGATGATCCACAAGTGGATCTATAGAGGAGAGTTCTGGGAAGGAGGCATTTTATTTAATGACATACCTATGATGCTTAACAGTGGAGTATCAGAGCAGCTCATAAGCATTAATAAATTCTGCCTCATGCCACTACATGGTAGGAAAGTAGTAGTATTCCCATTTTGCAGATGAGAAACTGAGGCACAGAACTGTTCTATGAACACACACACACACACACACACACACACGGAAAGGAACTGGAACACTGAATTCAGGGAGAAAGAACCAGGAAACAAATAAGAAGAGGAAGCAAAAGGCAGAAATGCAACACACACACATCCTCCCACACACACACCCTCAGTCTACCTGAAGCCCGTCTACACTGCAGTTTTACAGCCCTGCACTCAGGCCAGCTAACACAGGCCAGCCACGGGTGTTGAATTGCAGTGCAGACATACCCTAAGTGAGTTACCTAAGGTCACATAGCTACTCTGTGTAACATCTGCACTGAACCTAGATCTCTTGTCTACGAACCACAACAGGCTCCTTCCCTCCGGATGGAATGACAGAATGCCCCAATAATGACAGTAGTATTAAGAATATCAACTCCTCTGCTTAAAATAAAGCAAATCTATAAACATGCTAAGCAGCGTAAAACATATGAGAATTTGAATACTTAACATTTCAAATAGGAAGGGTTAAATCCAAGAGAAATACCTGTGCACATTTCCTCTGCTCTCCACTACACCTCCAGGACAAATAAGGATGAGTTGTCAAGTTAAATACAAGCAGTCAAGTGACTGAATTATAATTTACTCTGTGCTCAATTTAAATTAGTGTGAGGCTATTAAAATATCCAGTATAAATACGGCAATTCATCACAAGCTGTCATGGATGACTTCATCTATTTGCTGGAGTGGCATACGTTCCACTAAAGGGAACGAGAGCAAAATCACAGGTCAAATTAAGCTGCTATTCTGTTTTAATTCACTTATTTAATCTGTGGCAACATAATTGTCTTTTACAGTATGTACAACTCAAAGGAAATTTGGGAGTATTATAGTCAGTATACAAATGATTAATCAAATGGTCCATTTAAATGCTAGTTTAAGAGCAGCAAATACTAAAGCAGCTGAAGAATGACAGTCAGCCACAATACACACAATACTAGGATTTTTCATCCACTTTTAGATGGATTTTTTCCCCAATTAGAAAATAAGTAATATTAGGAAATCTATTAAATCCTCCATGCATTATCTAGCTGAAAAGTTTTTATGGAAAACTCTAATGGTGTAGAGGGCTTCAGTCTGAAGCATGTACTTTTTTTCTGCTCAGTCTACTTGCAATTTTCAAATCTATCCACCAGCACAAAGCACCTAATCAACAGGTTTCCCAAGTGTTAACCTGGGTTGTCAAATCATTATGTAATATTTACATTTAACAGAAATATACTCATGTAAGAATAACTTCACACATTTGTAGCCCTTTCCATTCAGAGATGACCGTGTCCTCTGTTATTTGTCCGCTTTACACTGATCAATCCTCACAACGTTTTTATCAGGACAAAGGCCCTAACCTCATTTTTTAGATGGGGAAACTGAGTCAGGGTAAGTGACTTGCTCAAGGTGACAGAGCAAATTAGTGACAAAACGGGGACAGAGATGCAGGTTTCCTGATTCCTACGTTTGCAACCATGACATTATAAACACATGACAATACGCACATCCCGCAATATAATTTTTGAAAGGGCAGAGAACATGTACATTTTAATTAATATTGATAAGGACAATCAAAGTAGTAACATTTAGCAATCAAAATCCAGGCTAACAAACTCACAAGATACTAACTAACCCTTGGAGACTGGTCAGCTCCTTAGGGCTTGAGGAAAACAACCAGGTGAGGTTTTTTGGAGGGAAAGGTTTTCTTGCAAATGAAAGGTGTGTGTGGGGGGGGATCAGTCTCTCTTGCATGTAGTTAATCCTGACAAGCCTCTCCCTCCTCCAAGAACTGTGCCCTCACTTGCTCCACCACCTCCTGCAGGCAATTTCTGACTGTTCTCATAGTGGGATAGAGGCAACATGCCTGAGTAACTTTGTGCCACGGCTGGGATGGAGGGAGTCTCCTCTGTAAGTGGCTTGGAAGAGATCTCTCTCAAGGGAGCAGGAACATGGAAAGAGGCAGGACTCCCACTCAGCGAGAGATTCAACAGGCAAATATTTTAGCCTTTAAAAGAGAAATAATCTTGGGGAAGAACATTTTCGGCTGCACATTAAAAAAAAAAAAAAAGTCTTTTCCTGTTAAAATTCTTGTTCAGAATTACTTATACAGAACCACTCCCATGTTTGTTTATTGTGACTATGGCGAATTCTTGTCTTTTCCATTTGATTGTCACGGGTTTTGTCAATGACAAACACAATCCTTGAAATTGTTTTAAAAAAAAAGTCGCTTGTTCAGTGTGCTTGTGCAAAATTTGTTGAGCTCATCTCCTCTCTGAGTTCCACGTCCTGGGCTCTCATTCAGAGATTCATTAGACTTCAAACATTTCCTGAATTCAGAGAGCCAGTTGAGAAAGGGAGTCAGCAAACATTTGCTCTTCTCATATGCACTGGAATTTTCAGTGGATCATATCAAAATATGTAATTATGTATTTCATCTTTTTTACGCGAAATACAAAAGGATTTTTTATCTGCCCCACAGAAAAGGTCAGAGGCAAAGCTGGGAAATGTTATTAAAATATACATGGCTGAAAGCACAGAAAACCAGGGCCCAATCCTTGAAGCCCTCAGTGCATGGAACACATGCTGAAGTCAGTGAGCATTCCCTTATGGAGGTCTGCTAGCACAGGCCCACAACCAGAAGCTCCATTTACTTCAATTCACACGAGCAAACTGTGGCAATGTTGCTTTCAGAAGCTAGGCTGCAAATATGCCCTCCCCTGCCCCCGCAAAATAAAATTCAACACAACTCAGCGATGTTAGAAAAAACATTGGTTAGATACAGGATGGGAGAAAAGAGTCCTAATGAAAACCTTAATCGTACATAAATTTCTAAGTAATTTTCACATAAATTAAGTAAACTTTTTCTTTTTTTTAGTTACCTATTTAAGTTGCCAAACCATAACAAACACTAAAAGGAAAATGTCTTCCTGAACTTTTTGGACTGTTTTTAAGTTTTAGTGGTATCACAAAAACCATATGTTTAGACTTGGCTGATAAGTAAAGGAGGAACTTATTTTCAAATATTTTGTTTTAAAATATAAAATTGTATTTGTTATTCAGCTCTACATATGCTGACTTGGTGCAGTGGAATCAGAAATAGTTTTCATTATTTGTTAACAGCTTTCAGTCAAACTTCGGTCCAGATTGTCACTTATTTTAATAAATACTAGTAATTCAATAGTAACTTTCAGTGGAGGTTCTAAAAATGCTGACACAGGGAAATCCACGCTTGGATACAAATGATCAAAGGAAAATTTAGGAAGACTATGAAGAAAATTTTCAGAACAGCAAGATCTCTTAGAAAGCAGAATAATCTCCCAAGGGAAATAATCATCTCACAAAGCACATGAGAATATACTCTACAGAATGCTTCTGCATCAGCAGAGGAACAAATAGGATGACCTAGGAGACCTTTCTACCACTTATTTCTGTAATTCTAGGATTCAGGTGGTAAAGCAGAATCATTGCCAACTGGTTTTTATCCCCATGGTACACCACAGCTATTCTCAGGTTTACCCACTTAACCTACATGGGGGCGGGGAGGAATGTAGTGGTGCCTGAAGCACAATGCAGAATAATACCCCAGCTACCACCATATGAAACCTGGTCATCTGGGAACTCTGTGGTCATTCTGATTTGTTAGATTATGCAATGCGATTTTCCTACATAAAGTTCTGTGACTGTTTAACGCAATGAAGCAAATTAAGATCTGATAATTATAAAAAGGAAGAGGAAAGAAACCAAAGTCAAGATTAAAAAACAAAACAAAAAAACCCAGAAAATTACTACGATAGCTTACCTTTACTGCCAGTATTTTTCCACTAGGGACATGATATGCTCTGCATGAGGGAAAAAATTAAATAACTTGAGATCCTGCAAAATTACCTTTATACATATATGCAACCTATATATAACTAATTTCACATTAACACTTTTACTGGAAACCAGTTTCCCTATAATATTTCCAAACAGCAAAAGTATTTCAAGGCATCTATGTCTAAAAACAACTAATCAGAAAAATGAATTTATGTACAATAAAACTTTGTAGATGATCCACCAGTTTCCACATTATGTTTATGCATGTTTTGTAGATAGGCACATACATATGGAAATTTTATACTGTATAGTAATGTGGATATGGATATGAACAGACTTGCCTTTAGAGTTTATTACAAAGTAATGCAAGTATGATATAAACCCTTGTGATGGGGCACCTGCCCCAAACTAGGCTCTAAGGGGTTAATAGAGCCTTGGAAGGCTGCACAGGAGGCAGTCAATCAGAGAGGGTCTGAGAGGAGCAGCCAATCAGGGCCACGCTGGCCCATATAAGAAGGGCTGCAGACCACAGCTGCTTCAGTCACTTCCTGAAGCTTGATGAGGGAGGAAGACTGGCTGCCTTGCAGGCTGAAGGTAGCAAGCACTCCAGACAGAGCAGTGCTGCAGGTAGAGACCCAGGGAGCTAAAGGCAAATCCTGGCGGGTTGCAGGGATCGGCAGGCTGAGGCCCTGAGGCAAGGGCAATGAGAGTGCCAAGGGCCACAGGGACGTGTCCCAGCGAAAGAAACTGAGAGGCTGGAGGGGATGCAGCAGAGGGCTACCATCTACACGGTCTCTGGGTCAGGAGCCAGAGTAGTGGGCAGGCCTGGGTTCCGCCCCTCCTCCTACCTTGTCACTGAGAAAGTGGCCAGACAATTGGCTGCAGAAGCCACTGAGGGAAGTGGCTGGACAGTGGACTGCGATACTGTCCCCCAGAAGGGAGGAGTACAGACTGCGGCAGAGCCAGAGGGCTGTGTCATGAAAAGGACGTTGTGATCCTGGGAGTGATGTGGGTCCCTGGAGCAGAGTGACAACGGTGAGATGTCACCAGAAGAGGGAGCACTGGCTCGCACTGGCTAGCAGAGCTGATTCCGCAGACGATCAGCAGGGGGCGCCGCAGTGGTGAGTCGCACCCCATCACAACTGTATTCATATTCATATCCCATACATAGTCTACATATTCACAGCACAAACTAATCCTCTCTAATCCTGTAGCTATTCTGAGAGTTAAGACAAAAGGGCACCCAATGGTGGGTGATTGTTCATAGAAATCAAAAGACTAACCAGAATATTAGTTAGTGAAATCAACATTCAGCATCTGTCTATAGTATAATTAATATCTGTATTATAACAATGCATCTACACCTTAATGTCTACATGTACTTGAAATGATTTTGCACAGTAATCCAAGAGCAGTTTGTGTCAATTTGTCTCACAAAATATTTATAATTGGCTGTTATAAGATGAACAATATAATCCTAACCGTATTGTTCCAAGAAACTAAAGAAGTATGAGAAAAACATTCTACATATACATTTTGAATATAAACACAACCATTAAAGCTTTTTGCTTCAGAAATGTTAATGTCTAGTACTGGTTTATTGTACTTTGTACAATATTGTCATATATGTGGCATTAACTTTAATGAATGACAATACCGTGTAGCACTATATACCACTAGTAACTATCACTGAAGAAAAAAACTTTAATAGTTTTGTTCCCATGCAAAATTATTCATAGTATAGGACAAGAATATCATTTACTCTTATATTTTTAATTGTTTGCATAACTTCTGTTAATGGCTTGGGAGCTTAAAAAGCTCATTTAAAATGATCTTAAATCAACAATTTATGGGATAATATTGATAAATATGTGAACAGCATAAACTTATAGGGACTGACAATATTTTACATAGTATGCATCAAAATCAGTATTATTTTAATGTCAGTTTAAGATGCAGAACACAGGATTGTCAGATGAAGCTATAACTGAGAGACTGACAGTTGAATGCATAATAAATGAGTCTGGTGGTGTAGAAGAACTATTCTGTAACTATGGATGAACCAACGGTGGCAAAACATTTTGACTTTAAGATCAACAGAAATGATAAGAAAATGAACAGGTTGAGATAGCATGCTTAACGTCTGTTAGTTTAATATGTACTGTGCTGGACAGTTTGGCAACTTAATTAGCTTGTCAAGAAAGCTGATCTTTTTTCCATAAGAGAGGTTTCCTGTTTCCAAGTGAATTAAAAGGAAGACTTGATTATTTAATTATGATGCACGCTAATTCATCCATGGTAGTTTGGGTTACATTTCCAGCAAAGGGCAGATACCTGGTTTGGTTTACAGAGCATTTAATTATCATTGAGAACTGGACCACAAAGGAGACATCATGCCCATGGGTACGGTGTGTCCCTTGACTTTGCAAATGGTATGCTGCCTGGGAGAAAAGGAGTTTGTTTACTTCAGACTGATATGGCATCTCAGTTGTCTTGACCTTCCTAAACACAATAACTGTAAAGTGATAAAGTCTGAATAGGAGCTTTGGTTACACCAAAAGACAATGGTACACCTTGGCAGTGTTTTAATTAACAACTAACACTTCAAATTAGTCTGCATTTGCTATAGTAATTACCTGTTCCAGTGAGTGTGTGTGGAGAAAATATTTTTGTTAGATATTAGATAGAACAGCCACGGGGAATTAACCAATCTGGCTAGTGTCATATCCCAAAAAGCCCATAGAATAATGTGCTTACCCTGAAGGTTTGTTTTTTCTTTACATTTGTTAAATGTACCCACCACCCAATCTATGAGTAAATATGCAGAGATTGAACTAATATTGTATATAAATAAATATACAGTGCCATTCCAGGAGACAATTCTTTACACATCTTGCTGTCACCCAAAAGATAAAGGCTTGAGTAAACGAGCTTCATTGTGCTAGAATGTGACATGTGAGACCAAGGTAGGTAGCAAGTTCAATGTTGTACACTCTCAAAGACACCCAAATGGCCCAATTCTGCAAGGTGCTAAGAACTGATAGCGTTCAGCACTTGGCAGGATCCGGTCTTGGGTCGGCAGAGATACTTAATTTAAATCTCTTCCATTGAAGTAAAGCAAAGGCAATGGCTGTTGCTTAATAGGGACAGTTCTGATGCAAATTCTGATGGTTTAGGATGTATTTGAATAATGTGAGAGAGCTAATTTAACTAGATGTTGCGTGAAAGTGTGAAATTCTAAAGATTTGCAATAATTTGATAAATAAAAATAAATATATAGAGGTGCAGGTAAAAACAATATGCAGTGAATAATAGATTTTATTCCATATCAGCTTTTATGTAGTGCAGACACACACTTTTTAGTTGGCTTTTGCTCTTAGGGCAAATTTTTGCTATAGTAAAATATCTGTGCAGCTCCCACTGACTTCAGTAAAAATAGCTTGCACAGACTCTATGGCAGAGTGTGGCCCACATGGAGGACAGAAGGCTGTCTACCAGTGTCCAGAGGATTCTACGCTAAGTGGAACTGCAGAGCAGTGTATTACTAAAGATGGTCTCACTTTTTAATATTTTATGCATCAGGAAGCCTCAATAATGAATCACAGGCTTCCTCAAAACTACAGCACGTCAAAAAAATTTCTGTGAATAGACATTTTGCTAAAAGATGCATTTTAGGGGCTCTGAAACTATTATCAAATTTGTGTGGAATTTGACAAATAGTTTTGGGAGGAAATAAATAAAGCCATGGGACAAAAAAAACCTTATTTTTTAAATTGTGTTTTTAAGTTGAAATGTTTCATTTCAACCAATTCAAAAATTTTGTTTGGTGTTTTCATTATAGAATAGCATTTCATTTTCCACTTCAGCCAATTTAAAAAACAAAACAAAAAACACAGACAAGGGCAAATCAAAACAAAACACCAAAAAATGTTTTGGTTGATGCAAAATATTATTATTCACTCAGCTCTCCTTGCTATCTCTCAGTGTAGCTGAGGTCAAATATTTTGTTTACCTTCACTTTTGACTTGCGTTCCTTATATTTTTCTAACCACATTTTGTTTGCACAGCTCAGTACACTGGCACTGACCTAATGACCAAAGAACTTCTATAGGCATATCTCCTCTAAAACTGTGCTAAATCAGTTCTTACCAACCAAAGGAAATATGCCATTGTTTCAAAATCCACAACACTGCACCATGCAAAATATCCCAGGAAAACTACATTTTGAATTTATAAGAGTTCACACCTTACAGAAACCAGCCATGGAAGAGCAAGTCCATTTCTCTATTTTTTGTGTTCAGGCTTTATTTTTGCTTTGCAAATGAACCACTGCAAAAGCTATAACCCAGATGATTGGGAAGAGAAAGCTATAAATCATTTATTGTTAAGGAAAAATTGAACAGGCAGCATTATTACATCAAGTTAGCGAAGTTCTGCAACAAGAAATTTAAAAGGCAATTTCGAACAATGCAAATGCAAATTACTCACAAATCTGAACGTTATTATTAAAGTCTTGTTTCCATTTACAACTGCACAGATCCTTTTCATTTCTCTCCATTTCTGTATGTTATTTACACTGTGCATGTGTAATTAATGCCATGTAATGCACTGTTCATGTTTTCCTCTCATCAGAGGCATTACATATCAATCACCGTGGCAAACTGAAAAAATGTTTGTTTCCCTCTTTCAGCTATATCATTAGAAGCCTGATCCAGCTCCCACTGAAGTTAGTGGGAGTCTTTCCATTGCTTTAGAAGTATTACAGGTAATATCCTACATGCTTACAAAATAAAACATTCATTTTATCCTATCAACTTGACAACACGTTTACAGTGAACATTATGCTGCACTGACTAAATTTTTCCAACAGTAAAAACAAAACAAAACAAACTATACTATCTGCTAGGAATTTAGTTAGAAAATTAGACAGAAATAAAACAATTTTTATAATATCCTAACACCATCAAATCCCAGTTTTCTTGACCAAGACTTCAGCTCTTTCATAAATTGCAATTCCAAAATCCTGAAGCAAGCATAAATCAATACCAGCTAATCAGGTATTTCAGAGACAGTTTTGTTAAAGAAGTACCATTGGTCAATTTTTGTTCTGAACTAGGAATATTTTAGGTGAAACATGTTAATGAGATAACAAACACACAGTTCAGATATTCACATTTGGGGACCAACCCTGTAAGATGCTGCAGTCCGTTCAGATTCCTTGAAGTCAACGCTCTAGATTTTCATTAACTGAAGTGGACGCAGAGGGTGAGCTGAAAGGTAATGGGTTGAAAAGTACGCCCAAGCCACAGAATACCATAGTAGAGACCACAGAAGAATTCACACTAAAGCAATGAGTAACATTGCTTAGAAGTTAAAAAAACTATGTAAATAATATGATTATTTTAATGCCATCTAAGAGTGCATTTCTAATGCAGATAAAGGACAAGATCCATGCTCCCAGGAGCTTCCTACAAACTAATATTTGATGCGACACAAGCAGGTGAAGGGAATAATGCCATAATAGGGCAGGAGAAGCGGCAGCATCAATAAAATAAATCCATTACTCAATGAAGTGCTGAGTTTAAAAATAATCCAAAACTTATATTTGATTAAATCAAATGGTTGGAATAAATAAGTAGAGGACTTATCAATAGGGTTCTTATAAGCCTCACAGAAGAAATGAGTCTTCAGGAGGGAGGCAGAAGAGACAGTAGTGGTTTTGCAGCCCAGCTCAGATAGGACATCTTACGAATAAGAGGTGGCATGATAGGATAGCAATGGCTGTGAGAGAAGCGGACAAATAGGCCAACGAAGCTGGCACGCAGATATGGTGAAGAAGAGTTATTTATGGCCTTGACCCCTGCCCGGGTGTACTGTACTAGAAACCACAGGAGAATTCAAAACAAAGTGACTCGTGGGATTGCCTAGCAACTGAAAATCTAGATGGAATAAATGGCTGACGTTTCCATTTTGGGAACCTCTAAGTGAAAAAGTGTGCGATTCAGAGACGTTTGCTGAAAGCCACAATACACTATATAAGTATGGAAAAGACTGACTCCAACTCCTATAGATTTTGGAACATATCCATTGCAGAAAGGAAATTGAAATCTCTGTTCACATTTCCATCAGCATTCATTATTCTAGCCCTCTACATCCATTACAGTGAACAGCTTCTAAGCAAGACTGGCACAGTTGTGTCAAATATTTTATTAACTTAGACTCTTAACCATGTCCCTAGACACTGGAAGTCCTGAAGGGCCCAATGCAAGCCAAGTCCTTCAGCATAACTTTGTCACCTCTACTATGAAAATCAAAAGCTCACCAGGGAGCCTTACTAAGGCAGTATGCCCAAGTCTGTGGGCCGAGGCTGGTTATTCTGGGTAAAGAAGGAAAGATGGTCAAACAACGTCCTCCAGCTAACCTCAGAGACATTTGATCAACTTCAGAGGGTGATATATGTATCCTTTCTCCCCCAGAAGCAAAAACAATACAATGTGAACTTTGAGGGGATTTGGGAGGAAGAATCCAGATGACTCCTCACAACATCAAAATAAAACTAAACAGCAGTTTTGAACAGGAAAGAATACAAGGAAATAAAGAGCTGAGATTCAACAGTAACATGGGAATTTATATTATATAGTAAGGATTTAGGGATGGGCACATTAGCAGTGCATAGATTAGATATATTGCGTTTCTGAAAACTTTTACCATATATGTAACTAAAAAACATCATTGTTCACCTTTAATCTAGTATAATCAAATTAGTTTAAAAAACTTAACACTTAACTGAAACTTAAATATTACCTCACTCCCAGAACTGAAGAGTTACTAATGTTATATCCACAGTGTTACAGATGGGACAACTAACGCACACAGGGTTAAATGACTTGCGCAGTATCACAGAAGGATTCAGTATCAGAGCCAGGATTAGATTTCAGGAATTCCTGCTTCCCATTCCTAAATTCTTCCCAGCAAACTACTTTTCTATTTCCTCCTCCATCAATAATGGAAACAACAGAGCAATAAGGTATTCACTGTATAAGACTGAACCAATTCAATGACAAGCCATAGCCTGCCTATTACACTAATAGTCATTCCCTACCCCTTGCTATACACATAACTGACGTCTGCAAAACTGACAGAATGATGTGATGCTAGAGTGTAAATTCATTAGTGACGTCGCCACTGAGTACTAGGTAAATGGTGCTCTCCGCTTGCACGGGCTCCTGAAAGAATCTCCTGGGTAATCACGTGTATACGATCAGTCTTCTTAGCGTATGTGCAATGTGCCTCAGGTGGCGCATGACCTGAATTCACCATCGAATTTGGTCTGCTAGTTGGATCATTAGCTTCCTCGATCTGGGCTGGGTACTGACAAGGAGTGCGACATGAACGACGATCCTTCTAATAGCTGAAAACATTTCTAACAGTGACGGGACAACACAGTTCCTGTGAACAAAACATGGTACTTCCTTCAGAAACTTTGGCAAGTGAGGACTGTTGGTATAAGTATTTCTTGCCACATAATATACTTCAGGGATGCCTATGAAAACAGTAGAAGCAATTATTCTTTTAAATTATTTATAGAATCCTACCAATTCCTAGAGGTTTTTCCAAATGAATAGACCTTGAATTCAGGCATGCGACTGATACTGCGGCCAGTAACAAAAACTACAGCATCCAGTTTCATATGGGAAATCCTTTCTACTAGGACACAGTAAATCTACTTCCTTAATAAAAGCAAATATAGCTATAACAATTCCAAAACCACTTAAGTGTTCTTTTTCTTGAAAATTTACTTACTGTGACAAAACCTAGATGGAAATTGTGGTTTTTCTTTGACAAGTATAAGAATGATTGTTTAAATGATACTATATTTTCTCCTTAAAACTGGAATGGATCCTCCAACATTGCAGTGTTCTTGTTTCATACTGTTAGAGGGCTTATTCATTCACCTTCCCACTTCCCTGGTCCTTCTCATGTGAATAGAGAGCCACAATATCCGAAGCCTGAAGGTGCAAGCAATTCCATGTTTATTGGGGTGAACTTCCAGCAAGCTTAAATCCAAGTTCCTTTTTCCTTATTTTCGAATTCCAACTTACTTCCTGTTTGCCCCAATTTATATAGCAATAGTCTCAGCTATACCTTAACCAATCATTTTACTGAAATTTACCTAACCAATCCTAACATATTCTAACATGATTAGTTAATCATCTATATCCTAAAACATATGTTCCACTGACTATGCCAAAAATAATTTCTCTAAGGGAACAAGAGGTTGAGAGTGGGGAAAACTGTTCCTCCAAGATTTTAAGCTTGACGAGACACAGAATATATAAAATCTTTGATTCACTAGGTTCTCCTTTCCAAATCAACAAGAGACAGATTCTGCCCTCCCAATGTAGTCACATGCGCTTGCTCATAAAATAGAATACAGTGCAAACATTTTTTTCCGTGTCCTGATGTTCAGGACATCTGAAAAGTAAACTTTCCAAGACATCTCCTGTGTGTGCATACATCTATCTTTCTCCTGCCCTCCCTCTACCTCATCATTTGTCCGCTGAATACTTGTTCAAGAGAGAGGCATTTTTCCACTCAACAAAGGCTACAAACACTGTTCAGCCTTACCCAGATCTGTATCAGGCCACCTAAGGAACAGCACAGATAGTCTCCAAAGAAAACACAGTGTAATCCTCCTTGACAAAGAATCACAACACAGGCTTTCAGAAGGACCGGAATGGTGAAGACCTTCAGAACTCAGGTATTGAAGACCCAATGGAAATAAACATGCCTACAGGAGTGTCTGGTCTCAACATTCTGAATGTAAATGTTTACACAATAAGCAGCAGTTCATCTGGTGGCACGCATCATCAGCAAACAGTTCTTCATATGCAAGAACTCAGAAGAGAATCAAACAGATTGAACATTTTCTTGTCCTAAGAGAAATAACCTAGAGCAAAACAATTCTGTAACAGCATTGTGTAAGATGAATAAAATAAGTGTTGCACATTGGAGAATGACATGTCAGTCACCAGCTGCAAACTACATGCGGCAAATCACCCACAGATTTGGTTTACTGCTTTTGTCCGTGTGCGCGTGTGGATTTACCACTGTGTTTCATGCTAATGGTTAGATTTTGGGAGTTTTAACGATAGCGTTGTCACCTACTAAAATGGCCATCTAAAAAATAGATTCAAATTGTTTCTACGAAATAAACACTTTGTCTATTACAGAAGGCAGCAACAACTGTCAAACACATTAGCCTGGCTCTCTGGCTGGTAAAACAGGAAATACAAAGTGAACAGCAGTTGTAAAAAGAAGCTTTTATGGGGACTCTGCTAGTTCAAAAAGCAATCTATGCCAACCTTCCTTCTGTCTAAAATCCTATAACAAATGCTTGAATAGTGATTGCAAAATGATTTTCTTGTTAAACTACAGAACCAAAAAAATGCTTGTATCTAAAATCTAAAGAGTAAAACGAACATCAGAAACAATACAAAGTGAATGTACAATACTTGATTCCACATATGGAGAAGGAGGGTGAGGGCCAGTGTATATGCGTGTGAGATTAAGTAGATCCCCATGTCATTTACCCAAGCAACATCTGTACAGTTGTCATTTCCATCTATTACCACTTTCCTTAATCCTCCTTTCCCCCTCTGCACACACCCCCCCGAAGACCAGAAATCTGGAAGTCATCCTTTACACAAATTGCTTTCCCTTCCCTTCCTCATCTCCCTTGTCCATTCCTATCACCGCAGCCACAAAAGGGTCTGGATCCTGCAAAGATATCTGCATAGACAGAGATCTATCCATAAAATCCCTTTGTGGCGTTGATCCCTTAGTCCTCACCTTGACACGGCCTCTGCTCAAATACACATTCATGCCCTAATTGCTGAGTAAGAACTATTTAAGGAGCACAGTGGTTTTGCACAATATTTCCTAGACCTAGAAAAGATAACCATATGGTAAACAAACAAAATTATTCTGGCATTCCCTACAGCAGCTGGAATTGGTGATTCCATTTAATCTCTGCTCAGTTTCACACAAAATTTAGGTTAAAAATTTAATTCAGACTAGTTTTACATTGATTTTTTTTAAAAAACGTGTTGTAAGTACATTTGAGATGATCCTGGCTATTCTTCCCACTTGCCAGCTTTAGGCCCTTGTGAAATCTTTGCTTTCGAACCTTGCTTTCCCAAAAGCTGAGCCCGCAAAATATCTGAGTGCCAATGTTTAAAGGCCTATAATATCAAAATGTTTCTGCGATGCAGCCAGAAGATGGTTTTAGATCAAGTTAAAATATGATTGGCTAATCTTAATATTCCAGAATAACCACTGAACATTCCCCCCTCAGGAACTTCAGGGGAAATAAATTGAAAATCAGCATCCTGCTATTAATGACATTACTGTTGACTTTTCTGTTCCACTCACTGTTCTTTACAGAAAATTCTAAGTGAGAATAAGGACACAGTTTAAAACATGATGCCGGTAAATTCTCACAATAAATGGTTCTAACACAACTTACATCAAGTGGACATTCTACTGTGCATGTATCAGATTGCACAGGTTTTATAAACAAAAGAATTATAAAAAGTGATCTGTGCTAAGGGACAGCCCTTATCTATCACTTTGGCATCACTCAGCCTTCGCTCAAGAAAGTCACACAACTGATCTAGTAAGAAGACTGGTTTCAGAGTAGTAGCCGTATTAGTCTGTAGCCGCAAAAGAAAAGGAGTACTTTTGGCACCTTAGAGACTAATAAATTTATTGTAGCATGTAGTATTTTCCATTACATGTATCCGATGAAAGGAGCTGTAGCCCACGAAAGCTTATGCTACAATACATTTGTTAGTCTCTAAGGTGCCACAAGTACTCCTATTCTTTTCAGTAAGAAGACTGTTACTTCTAACCACTAGAATGCTGCTTCCTCTAAAGCAAGGGAAGCTGCTGAAAAAAAACTTACATTGCCTTTACAGAACACCTAACAAACGCAGCTTAAGTTTCTATTCGCTTAATCTTCCAATCTAGAGGATGGGTATACAATGCAAACAAAACAACTTTAATTTAAGAATCATCCCATTTCTAATTAAACGGCCAGAGGCAGATGGTTGGATAAGTTTTAATCAGTTCCAATAACCTATTGATTGGTATACTGAAGCTTAAAAAATTAAAAGTAGAAGATGATTGGGGAATTGTCCCATCTCAGAACAACAGCAGAACCTTCTGTAAATAACTCCTCTTTTCACCATCAGTTAAATGAACATTTCAATACCACAGTACAAAGTCTTCTGCAAAATTACTTTAACTAACAAGCAGAAATTTATCAGCTTCAGTCAAAATCAATGCTGAAATCAATTTGAACACTGGTTGTGTCTAAAGGGGCTCATTGGCAATTTAGGGAAATTACACCATGTAAATGCCTGTGCTTTAATTGAACAGTTTCATCAACTAGGCTGTGATTGCTGTCCGTTCATTTATTTACTTTCACTGCAACTACCATTCTGCAAAGGAATGGTTTTTGTCAGTCTTGAAGGAGGCACTTTATCTTCATTTTATGCACTTTTGTGCATAACAGATTTTATGAGGCAGGCAAGCAATGGCTAGGTTCAAAAGAAACAAGCAAACAGCAATCGCTGGTCACTCTTGTTTAAACTGTAAGGACAGTAAGAACAACATTCTGTGGGGCATTTTTAATTTACTCCAGCTATTATTGTTACAGTGGTTTTTAGCATGACTAAAAATAGGGTGTAAAATAGCCACAAGAAATGGAAAAATAAAGCAGAATGGGTAAGGGTAGAAAAGAAGCATGTGTAATGGTTAGAATACAAGATTAGGGGATCTGGTTTCTAGGCCTACGAATGCCATAGACTTGCTGTAGGACATTGAACAAACCATTTAATCTCTCTGTGCCTGCATTTTTCATTCTGTAAATTTCTGATTATACTTCCCTTCCTCACAGCATTATTCTGTTAGGATTAATTCATGAACATTTGTAAAGTGCTTTGAGATCCTCAGATGGAGATTGCTACAGAAGGGCAATTTATTACAGCTTTATTCAGACAGACAAAACAGCAACAGACAGAAGTAGAATGAAAGGGAAAATGATGGTGAAAAAACCTCATGACAAACAATGGGGGGAGGTGGAATCACTACTCAGATTTAGAGTCTGGCCAACACCATCATTTAAGTTGGAAGAGGATACCGGAAGAAGTTACTGTTTCTGAAGAACACATCTGCACTCTAGACTCCTTCATGACAATGTCCCTTTACAACGATACCTGCATCACCGTTCTTGATCAAGGAAATACTTTGAGGTAAGCAAGAAAACAGAAAAACCCTGAAGAGCCCAAATTACATAAGGAATCAGCAAAAATCTCAAATATTCTTGTGATGGGTTCCTGTGGAACTGGGGTACCACTGAGCCCGCCTGACTCACCAGCCTGGGCTCCCTTCCCCTTCAGCACACACACAGGTAGGGACACACCCAGCTGCAGCAACACACAGATCCTGAGATCAGCTCTGCATGCGAAGGCTCAGCTAAGGCATGCACTCCCTTTTGGAGCGCAAACTCAAAATGATACCGTCTTGCGCTGCATAGGGAACTACAGCATAAGCTCATGAAATTAACCCCCTCCCTCAATGTAGAGGAAGATAGGCAACAGCTTTCTGCCCCCAGTTATGATTTCCACACACTGATTTTAGACAAAAACAAGTTTACTAACTACAAAAGATAGATTTTAAGTGATCATACGGATGGCAAACAGATCAAACCTAGCAAATTAACAAAAATGTAATCTAAGCTTACTATACTAAAGAGATTGGATATGAGTAGCAAATTCTCACCCTAATTGTTATTTTAGGCAGTTTGCAGAAATTCTTGAGGGCAAGCTATACTTGCTTGCATCTTAAAACCCCAGGCATTCCTTTCACAGGCTTAGAAATCCCTCTAGCCTGGGTTCAGCCCTTCTCCCCTAGTCCAGTCTTTGTTCCTCAGGTGTTTCTAGCAATCTTCTCAGGCGGGAGGTCAGTGAAGAACCACGGTCATGTCACTCCTTGCCTTAAATAGCTTTTGCATATGGTGGGAACCCTTTCTCTCCCCTCTTAGCTGCCATGTCCAGTCAGTGGAAAAACATTGTATTCCAAGATGGAGTCCAGTACCAGGTGACTTAGTCACAAGCCCCTATAGGGACACAGCAGCCATGACTCTGAGGCTGTTAGTAGTGTCCTCAGAAAGGCTCTCCAGTGGGAGATTAGCATCTTCTAAGACCTCTTGTTTTCTCTAATGGCCCTTCCCATCCAGACTGATTGCATTCTGCCTAGTGGGTGCTCCCCAGGTGTAAACACATTTGTAATAGATGCATAGACACTATTCCTAACTTCAGATACCAAAATGATGCATACATATGCATAGGATAATCATATTCAGTAAATCATAACCTTTTCAATTATATCTTACATGACCTATCTTGCATAAAATACATCATAGTTATGCCATAATCATATCATAATATTACTTTGAAGAATATGGGGCATAATGCCAGAATTCTGTCACCACTTTGGCTTCTGGAGGTTGGATAACCTCCACCTCCTTTACCCTAGAAGTGAGCTTCCCCTCTCATCCTACAGAGGATTATACTCAAATAGCACAGCTTGTACATGCTGCTTTCAGAAGGGAAACACTTGAACATCAAGACGATAACCTTCCAGATGTTTTGCCATGCATTGTGTGTAATGTGAAATGGCCTATCCCAAAGGTGGTTGTGATAAAGAATATACAAATGGGCATATTCTGAAGTTAGCACATAACTCAAGTGAACAGCAAAACTGCTCAAGTGAATTTCTGATGCAAACTGAAAATACACACTGTTCACAAATAAATATTAAACCTCCATATTTATATTCATTTTCTGCAGCCACACCAGTCTTCTGGCCTGTGGATCAACCACCTCTCTCCAGACCCTCCACATAATTATACAAACAACAACAAAATTGTCTGATTTAACAAAATTTTGGTTGATATGATGACCAACACACTTTACTCACAGATTTTAGATAACTTTACTGTACAATTTATTATGGTTTAATTGGGACATTATGTTGACTGAGTAATTATATAGTGATGTCTTGCCGATACTGTAAACCAATCTAGTAGAATCTAGTATATTCATACACCATACACAATACATACTTTTAATACTCCAAGCATTTTAAAGTGCTAAACTGACTGTAACCTAAAGAGAATTCTAATTTTGTTTGAACATTTGACATTTCTTTACCTGCATTTAAAAAGCTGAAATTAAAAAATATGAAATTAAAAATATGCTGAATGATTTTATTTCAGAATCTAGTAGAAGTGTGAAACTTCAGAGAATGCCATGCCTGTGAAAAATATTATAAAACAATTATTTGCCAGTAGCTAATACCATTTCTATATAATATTTACATTCTAAATACATACTGATACAGTATTTTGGTTCTAAATAATTTAGTGCAGTTACTGCTCAGAGTCAGCGGCAGAGTTTACACATTACATTGTGTATCAAAATGTTAACATATTTCACTAAAGAAAGGAAGCAATCTTACAAAAATATGGTCTCTCAGAGCTCTGTAACCAATGATAGAGGTAAAAATATGTATCAGAAAGACACACACTTTAAATGCCTTTTGGACTTTGCAGTGAATTATTTTTCAAAAAAAGCAATTTAATTAAATACCCTAGATGAGGCAGTATACAAATATTTTCTTCTCTTGTGCAGCAGCCAAGAGCCTGTACTCTCCATCATATCAATTTTTATAAAATAGTTCAGAAAAATTAGAAAGCCTGTTATAAAACTGGAAGGTTAATAAATCCACCACCATAACTATATCAGACCCAATCATGCACCCTCAACTCTCACTGAAATCAATGGCAGCTGAGGGTACAAAAGATCTCACAGAACTGGGCCTAAAATTAGTGAATACAAAGAGCAAATCCAAGTGGCTTAATGATGAAAACAGACTAGAATGGTGGAAGGATTATTATTTATTTTGAACTTCCAAATAACTTTTCAACAAGCTTTATTCAAAGTGAGGAGCATACTCCCAACAAAGTACCAGAGCTACATATTATATGCATTCAAAACAAGCAAGACAACTTAATTGTGTCTGCAGTGATTGAACTCTGTAGCTGCTTATCATTCCTTAATTAAAAAAATAGTGCATCAAAAAGCAGTAGAAAATAATTTTAAAAGGAAGTCAGGCAATTATAAAATCCCTTTTCTTTGAAGAAAAAACATTCAGATTCAGCAAGTTCTCACTAGAAATATTGCTATAAAGTATTGATTTTTGCCAGACTCAATTGACTGAAAAGTTGTTTGTATAGCAATATTGGCCAAGCCAATATACTGGAACAGTTTTGCTACACACAGTAATCAAGTGCATTTCTGAAGTATAATTATACTGTCATAAAAATAAAGCCAAGATACCCATTCTCCAAGCAATAAAATAGTGGAGGATGTAAAAAACCTAAATAAATGAAATATATATATTTTCTAATGAAACACAGTGTCTTCCAAAGAGAATGAAAACACTTCCTCTCTCTTCCCTTAAGCCAAGGTTAGCATGAAAAGTGATCAATACTTCAATCTCAATAAACTATTTCAATAATAGTTAATTCACGTGGAAACAGAGGCTGAAAATTTCTGCTCAGCGACCTGCAACATGCTATCTTGTTTGCTGAATGCTGATAATATATCATTGCCATAATGGAAATGACTCAGTATGAAGTGATAGAAAGACAAAAATTGAACAAGGAAAAGATACCCACAAATACCCGCTCATTCTTTACATTCAAATCAATACCATGTATGCTGCCTTCTGAAACAAACCTATGGCATGGAATGCTGGTAGGCTGAAAGAGTCAAACATTTGTAATTAATTTTATCTGACAAATGTTCATTGATCTACTAGAATAAAATACTTGTGGGTTGCTATCCATTACTGTAGTGCAGTCCAGCCACCTGTACGTATTTCATTTTGCAATTTCTTATTGGCTCATACAACATGTATGCTTCTTTGACCAGGAAAATCCAATTCCCACTACAGAGAGGCAAATGCTCCAATATAAGAAAGTTTTATTGGCTTTATACTGAACATATCACAGGACCATAGTCAAACACCCCAAAATATACATCCAAACAATATTAATATTCATTTCTATATTCATTCTATCTTTTCATGACTTTGAAATTCTTTCAAAATTTTTAGTTTTGAAAAACTAAGACCAGCTTTACATCAACCTCCGTATAAAGATGCAGAGTTCACTCTGCTGACTTTTTATAACAGCAGTCGCTAGTAACTCCCCCAGAACGAAAGAGTACGTGGGGAGAAATAGGAGCAAACAATGGGAGAGCCTACGGGAATTAATATCTTAGCAACAGTTGGGCTTGGGGAGGAAACTTGGGCTGAGGTTTATGCTCTGTTATTTGGGTGTCTGGTAAAACCAAACCTTAGGAATGGTAAGCCTGATCTAAGACGGCATGGGTAGACTTTCTCTGGAGCAAGATGAAATGCCGCTGGCTCATGAGAAAAAAAAAATCAACTAGCTACTACAGTGAGCATTTTTTATATTTTAAAACACACACACACACACGACAATGAAAAAAGGAAAACAAAAAAAGTATGTTCTCCTAGGCTCAGAGGAGGTCTAAAGTTTGTCCTCCCAAAAAAACATAATTCCTTGGAAAGCCAGTTTATATCAAATCAAGACAGCCCAAAACCCTTAACAAGACAGACATTGGGATCATCACAGCCCACCCACGAACTAACATGCAGAGGAGCTGCCAGAAGTGCCACCCCTTCCCTTTCACACCATTTTTGCTTTATCTGTCCTTTCGTAACGTAGAAGAGTAAAGAACGTGAAAGGCATGCCAGGCAGGATTGACACTGCCTAGCGTTTTATCCAAGTTTCCTATACGGATTCTATGGCGCACATGTTGTACACATGGCAAATACAAATATTTGACGTGTATATAGAAGCTTCCGTCTCTAGGGATATCACAATTCTTTATAAACTATATACACACATTGGGCCTAAAATCCAGCCATCCCTTAGAAGCAGGGCAGCAGCTAGGTACACCATTAGGTCCTAATGCAAAGCTCACTAATGTCAACTTCAGTGGGCTATGGATCAAGCCTTTAGTTATGCTAACACCTCATAGCAGTTCCCACTCCCATCTCACCATGCCACTTTCATCCTCTCTTCTTTCTACTTTTCCATCACTTCTTTCCCTTCTCCACACTCTATTTAGCCTCTGTCCTTCCCCACTGGTGCCAACCATGTTTCTTCCATCACTATCTTCTTCTTCTGCCTTCTCTTAGCGGGGCAGTAGTAGGATTTCAGTCTCTTTAATCAACTCCATAACACACTTTCTCATGTGATGCACAAACAGCTTGGGCGTGAAGACCACAGCACAACCAAGGTATATGTATAACATACATACAAGGTATCTGTGTGTGACAAGTGCACTACCTGTTCTATGTTCAGGATGCAGAAGCAAGAGAGATACAGACATATCTGTATTTTTGAAACAGCATTAAGCAAATATGGTGAGATCAGCAGGGCTATGTCCTTGGTTAACAAGGCCATTGCCAAGGTGTCATTTTGAAGTTATGTACCATGCAACCATCCTGCCAATTTGTACTAGACAATCACGCTGAGGCTCCAATCAGATCTTAGAAAATGATGACAATGGTAAATCTTCTATCCTGCACAAGGCTAAGAATAGTGCCTGCTGACAATATCTCCTTCCTTGCTCCTTATTAGATCCACTTCTTCCAAGAAGGTGATCTAATATTGGGGAACAATGAGAGATGTGGTTTTAATGAGTGGGACTTGCATGCTAAGATTTTCCTTGTTAAAATGGTCCTCCATGCCCTCCACAAGCAACAAAACATGAGTTCTCCTTCACTATGTCTGGTCCTGACCTTGAAGTTCCAATCCCCCCCAACACCCTTCGTCCATTCTCTCTCTAAGAACAATCCTTGCTCCAGAATGGGTTGTGCTCTTGTCCTCCAGCTGAGAAACAGAAGCAACTCTTTCCAAAGAAGCAGCAGTCATAGACTGATTTGTAGGTGCAACAATCCACAATCTCTCCCCAGTATAAAGAGAAAAAGCACATCATGACTACAAAACATATGTTTGAAATCTATAGCTCTAGAGAATAAGTAATATCCAGAAGACAAATAAGAGAACTTGATAGAAGGTCTTTGTACCACCTTCCATGTACCAGGTTGACTTGATTTTGGAAATCTGTTAAGATTTATAACAAATCTGCATTTACTCTGATAACAACTCCAAAACCCATTTTTATTAAAATTCATGTTAGGAGACAGAAAGCAGGAGCTTAGGGAAGTTGGCAGCCAATTCAAAAATAAAATAAATGTGTTGTGGTTTTAAAAACATTTTTTAAAAAACGTTACTATCCAAGTTAAAATGTGTAAGGTATAAACAAGATCAAAATGGGATGCCATGTTACTGTATAGGGTAAATAGCTCTCTGGAGGAAACCTTTATTACTCCCTCAGGGCTTTCTTACAAAGTATGGATTTTTTAATTCCTAGCGGAATATTTTTCATACACCACTGCAGACTATTAAGTACCAGATATTACATTATGTGGTTTAAACTTTGCACTACGCATGAGAAAGACTTTCCCATTGAGAAAACTATTTCTTTGCTATTATAATCTTTACAATATTAAAATTAAAACTGGCTTCAGGGTATAAGCATCACTATCAAAATTTGGGGGAGTTTATAACTTAACATATTCATCAGTCTGTGTGTGTGTGGAGCTTCTTACAGGGGAAAGAAGTGAATACAACAGAAAGGGGGGATGTTACTAATTTTGTAGTGCTGCAGAAAAGCAGAGCAATGGTATCATAACATCTTTGCATCCAACTGGTGTCAGTGCAAGCAATGAACTAGCAACGTGTATGATAAGCAAGCAAGAACAACAGTATTAAAAAGAGGGAAGGAAAAATTATGCTTTATGCTTCAGGCCAGTTAAACTTGCACTTGTGGACCATTAACTTGTCACCCAGGAGGGATTCAACTCTAAATATGAAGAAGATAAAAAACACACCAGTCCTCATAGCACCTAGAAACCAATATTTCAAAAGATCTGGAAGGCAAATGTGAAAGAGAATTTCTAGAAAAGCCTAAATTACATATATTGTATTTTATGGTCTTTTACCATATGTCAGCAAAGGCCGTCCACCATCATATTGCACACCTGAGAGAGAAAGATTTACTAAATTTTGCTTTCAAGAAGTTTAAGCGAAATGCAACACTCACTTGTAGACCGTGCCTCCATTGCCATGACCGAGGACGTCTCGATACTGTATGTCTTGTTCATTCATCTCCACAAGAAAGAAAGAAAAACAAGAAAGATGTCATGCTGTGGATGGAAATGTCAAGGAAAAGCAACTCTAGGCCATAAACAACAAGCAGTCTGGGTCATTTCAAGTTCAGCTGCAAGAACGAGAAGATCAATACAACATTTGCTGTCCAATTTATAAAAGACGATACCAAGGGAAAAAGTGATGGAAAGTTTAATGACAATTTGTTTGCCTGGGTCATTTCATTAAAGTTTGATAAAAGGTGTCAAAATGGAATGATATAACATAGCTCAAGAGGGTCAGGTCATAGATACTGAGAGGAAAGGGGTTTCCAGCACCACACATAGCCAAATCCAAAGTTGTCAGGGGGAGGAAGCAAATCAGCCAAAGCGGTCATCTTAAATATGGCCAGAAAAGTTTACTTGGATCCATTTACAGTTTAGTGTAGAATTGGCATAATTGATACTAATTGGATGATATGTTTGTATCAGTAGAATTGCTACAATTTATATACAAATGCTTAATTAAGGCCACAATTCTGCAACAAATGAAAATGCAGTTTTAAATAGTGCTGAACAAACACCATTTTCTTTGAGTTATACAATAAATTGCTATCTTGGATGCTTAGTGCTCCCGGGGGCAAGTTTCCAGACAGGGTGGTGGGTATCAGAGCATGTGAACATCCCTGAAGTCACATGGAGCTTTAGGGTCTGCTCTCCCCTGACCAGGGCCGGCTCCAGGCACCAGCCCAGGAGGCAGGTGCTTGGGGTGGCCAATGGAAAGGAGCGGCTTCGGTGGCAATTCAGTGGTGGGTCCCCCAGTCCCTGTCGGAGGGAAGGACCAGCCACCGAATTGCTGCCAAAGAATGAAGTGGCACGGTAGAGCTGCCGCCAAAGTGCCGCCGATAGCAGCTTTATCTTTGTTTGGTTTTTTTGCCGCTTGAGGAAGCAAAAAAGCTGGAGCTGGCCCTGGCCCTCACACCAGCAAATTTTGTACGCTGTGAACATGGGGGTTTTATATTGTATACAAGCTTAGCTCACTTTTGTTTGTTGGCTTACTGGTTCAGATTGAAAACCAGGAACCTCACTTCTATACAAAAGTGAATATTATGCTGAACATCGTAAATAAGGCAATTTATTATTCAAAAGCGCCAAAGCCATTTTTAACAATAGTGTATGTCCACTTTAAAACAACTCTTTCAATTATGATAAATTTTGGTCCACAGTAATGTCTCCTAAACTAAGATAGGGAGGCTAAATTGACTAATACTTATAGAAAGTAATCAGATATTAAATTATATTGTTAGCAATCTACCACAAAATCTTTAAAAGACTCATTTCTTGGATTATTTATATTATATTTGATGCCAAGTTATTAATTTTGTGCAAATTGTTCCAGCTGCCAAAAAACTTCCTGCTAATTTTATTAACCAACAGTGAGATTTTCAAAAACACCGAAGCAACTCAGAAGCACAAGTCCCACCAAAACTCAAATGGGACTTGTGCTCTTATGTCACATAACAGGGTATCTTGCTCTATGTGGGTTGGAAAGCCTGGGGCTAAGCCAACCTTGGTTAAAGAATGGGCCTGAGAGGAATCAGGTGATTCCTGTGTAAAAGGAGCCAGGTTTAAGTAGGGATAAAGCCCAGCTGGGGAAAGAGCTGATGGGAGGTTCCTATAAAGGCAGGAAGTTCAGAGCAGGAAGGGACAGTGAAAGGGGTGAAGCCCAGGCAACTGCCACTATATCTGCAGTGACTGCAGGGAGCAAGAAGGGGAGGGGAGAAGGTCTTCAGGCCAGGAGGCCTGGGAGAGACCCTGATCAAACAGGAGGGAGGCTGAGGAATAGTTCCCCGGAGGGCAGACGGTTCTGTTTTTGTGGTAAGACATTTTTGGGGAATCTTTAATTTGGACAACTGTGACCCCAGAAGGGGTGGACTAAAGACAGTGACCTAGCCAGAGGGCTGAATCATTGACAGAGAATTCACCACAGCGTCAGAGTGACCATCAGTAGGGGGCGCTAACCTGGTGAGAGCTGTGATGCCATGCCTGGCCACAAGAGGGCATACAGCAGTGAGTGGACCTCAGTTTCTAGTCGCTTCTGCACTTTTGAAAATCCCACTCCAAGAGCCTTATCCTGCATCACTGAAGACAGGAGCAGTCTCGGGCCTTAAGTGCTACATGCAATAAAAACCTCTAAAAAGTCAACTTTCAGCAAGTTTCAACAGCAAAAAATGGAGTTTTTAATTGACTAAAAATAACTGTTTCCGAATCACTAACAGTGAAGCTTTAAATATTTTGTTCTGCTCTTCAACCAACTGAAGAAAATCCAGCACTCGCTTATCAAAGGAAATATTTATTCTCCTATATATTTCCAAGGTTGAAGCTTTTGAGATCCGAGATAACTGGAAGTACATTGTAGCAGAAGTTACAGCCACATAAATTGTCTATTTGCAGTTAAGTCTGCACCGTAAATCTTCAAGGTATATAAAGATTAGTACCCAAAGACCAATTGAGTATTAAGGCTGAAAAACTCTGATAATTATATTTCACCAGAAAATGAAAATCAAGAGGAAAAAATTGTAAGGAATTCTCCCCTTAAAATATTAGGTTGGCACCTCACACAGAGTGAGATAGTAGGCGAGTGGGGCTTACGTGATAGACGCCTAATATCAGGCCCCCGCACAAAACTGAATTTCACCCACATTGTTCGACTCGTCAGCTTAGAACACACACAAACACTGAGATTTTTGCCCCAAAACTACAGAACTCTGCACTTCACTGACTTTGTAATAACAGAATAAGACATCTTTAGACTCTATTGTAAACAAAGATCTCTGAGAAACACGGCAAACCTACATAGCCATAACTAAACCCACATCATTAACTATACATTAGCTCTTCTGGGAGGTTTTTTTCTTCTTCTTTAATTATGCAAGCTTATTCTGCAAGAAACAGCAAAGGGTTATTTTATACCAGTGCTTTCCCTTTTCTTCTGCATTTGGCTAACTGGTAAAAAGTGAATCAGCTTAGCCAAATCTTTGCTGTGATGTTACACGACTTTCACTCTGCATGCCTTTCACTGCCAATCTGGTACCATTCCTTGACAGGTATGCACAAAGGATCAGCACAGAACTGATAGTGAAACGGATATTGGGGTGGAGCAAATATACACCAGAAACCTTACCGACATAAAGCTTGATTTATTGAATCAAATAAAGATGCCAAAAAATACCCAGTGAGTTATGTATTTTACTGGGAAAACTGAATCCTCAGTCACAAAATGATAACATAAAAACAAGGACTCCACAGCAAAGACTGGAATATTAAACTTTCAAAGCCAAATTTCATTGGATGCCGATATTAACAGAATTAATGAAAAAGTGAAAACAGAATTCAATTATGGGTCAGCAAACAAAACACTCTTTGTTTATACCTGCTGTCTCTGAAAGACTCAGTATCTATTCTCTTGTAAATCATGATAAGCAAAATGCTCAATTAATCCTTATTTTATATGTAAAGCTCTGACAGAAGCAAAGTCCTATAGCTGTACCTTTGCTTTACAAATCGAAGTAGTAATGGTTTCAGAAAGCAGTCACACTCTATGAGCAGACAATTGAAGAGATTTAGTAAATCCCACTTTATAGAGCAGAGACTAATCGGAAAACACAAGCCAGTCAAATGTTTCTTATGAACTGTTGACACTATATCAATGCTGAATCAATTGGTGGCATTTACTCTGAGTGACAGAAAAGAAATAAATATTTATATCACATAACCTATATCAATGAACCTAGGCAGAAAGCTATTTCTAACCTGCCAATATTTGATTATCTTGAAGAATCATGTTCCCTTCTTTTAATGATTAATATGAATTTCTTATTAAATCTAAGTGGAGGCTAGTGGAAAGGAATATCATCATTAATGCTTGAAAACATAAACCACACAAAAAAACTATTAAACTAATGCTAAGGGTGACAAACTCCAAAAAGAAAGGAAGTCAAAGTTAAAACAAAAATCTGTCCCCGGTTTATATAGTTGTGCCTAATTACTGAATAACAAAAGGTATGCAATATAAGAGAGAGCATTTCCTCTTTGGAGATTGGCAGTCTAGTCCCTTATTACAGAATGGTGAATTAAGGGTAGCATTAAAACACTAATTCTGAAATTCCTTTCTTTGATGGGCATAAGTCAAATCTTTACTATCACTAATAGATTTTAGCTATTTTATTTCCTTACATCAAGAATTTTTAAAATCGGTAACCTTTACCTTTCTAAAATCCAGCAGAGCAAAATGTCTATTTCTTTCAACAAGTCAAAATGTCAAATTCAGGTTAGTCACCCATTCGTGATAATGTAACCTTATTCATGTTCAGTTATTCCATTTTCTAAAAATTATCCCCAAATGGATCTCTTATATTATGGATTAGTATTTGCCAAATTTCACTAAAAAGCTCAAAAGCATGTTTTTGATACTCACATAATTTAAAGTTATCTGTTTAGATATTTTTAAAATTATAAACAGACCTTCCTGGCAAGAATTAATTTGTTCAAATATGGCTTTGTATAAAGAATGCTGACAAGCCTAAAAATATATTCCAAGCTGTATTCAAAGGATTCAGTGCCAAATAAGCAAGGCTGCCGTGCTGATGCTGTTAGAATCACCTTTTAAAGAGGCACTCTCATTTATTAAATCACCATGTTACAGGTGATACTGAAGGACAAGCATGAAGACCAGCCTTTATCTTCTTGACACGCACAACTACAACTACTTGATTCATGAAATGCCAATGAGACTTGGAGAGGTCACTGTGTGAAGGCACTGAATACGCATCTCAGATAATTAAGGTTTCAGCCTTCGAAACGTGGAGGGGAAGTGAACAACAGTTAAGAAAATCAATAAGAGTCTTTTATTTGCGTGACACAGATGTCTCAGTCAATAGAGTCTAATAGGCAAGCTTGATGGCAATGGACAAGTGCCTGCCTCCAAGGCTATCAAAGGGGTTTCACTATGACAAACATTAAAACTTATTTATGTTGCTACTGAAGAATCCGGTATTCTTTTAGGTAGCTTAATTGAGCAGGGTATATTTAAAGTCATTATACAACTTTGGATCTGTCTGTTTATTTGAACCAAAACTGGTGAGAAATGAGTGCCCTAAAGGGTCCATTTGTCCATCAACTGAATGAAAGTGTAAACTATTCAGGTCTGTATATCAGGATCTGAATGCCTGGAGCAGAGAAGAGTAGGTGATAAGGAAGTCTTCTACAACTTTGCTCTGATAATGCAGCATATGACGCAGCTTGAAACAATAAAAGAAGGAATTTTCTCTTACCACTTGCAAAAGCCTGCTAAATATTTACATGCCTACTGCCCTGAAAATACTAAGGTACATTCTAGCAACTGAGCAGCTGATTTAGTTATTCAACGCTGATTAACTTTCTTCCCCTAAATTGTGGCCACACTGCAACATGTGTGTGAGGTGCTTAAATCTATTTGGGGCTAAAACTGATTCTCACCTTTTGAGAAATGGGAAGCAAATTGCTATGGCAATCAAGGTAAATCAAGACACATAACTCAATCATATCATGAAGATTTTCATGGTCTCTCCACTTCAGTATTAAAAAGGATACATTACAACTAAATGAGCAGTAACCATCTCTCCACTTATATATAGTATGTCAATCACTGTGGTTTATAGGCAGTAACAAGTCATACATGTACCCAAGTATGAATTTAATGCACCTACCTGGCCATTAGCTAATATTTTCTTCAGTTCTGCAGAAGACTTCTTTAAGCTGAAAAATACAAAAATTCTTTTCCATGACTACAGTTTCAGTCTATGAAATGGAGTTTAAAAGGTATCCCCCAACAAAACAGCACCTTTGCTTATGGTTAGGCATGCTGAGTATGTTTTACTTATGCAATACAGACTGAGCCTGGTATTTCTCAAACAGCATATGACAGAAGTCCAGAAAGATTGAAAATTCAAGATTATCAAGACTTATTTCACTTTTACAAAGCAGTTTAGATAACGACAGACATTTGACCATTCCACTCTTCAAAATACAGCCTAACATTTGTCAATAACTCAAAGCTACCCTCATCAGCAAGTGTTTTATAATAAAGTACCAAAAAAACCCAAGGTTTTACTTCGTTATAATAGATCAAGCATCTCAACCAAACATCTCTGAACTTGTGAACTAATTAAAAGTCAACAGGGTGGCAGGGGTGTACAGTGATGGAGGGCACAATTTAATCCTTCGACTAGAAAAAAAAATTAAAAGCCAAACATTTAAGAGGAAGGATGGTCTTGGGGTTAAGGCAAGACTTAAGGTTAGACTGGGACTCAGGAGATTAAGTTTCAATTCCTAGCTCTGACATGAACTTCATTTGGGCAAATCACTAAATTTCTCAATGTCTCACTTCCTCATTCACAAAATCGGGAACACATCCTTCCGGTGACTGTTTTATTTATTGAGACTGTAAGCTCTTCAGGACAGGGACTGTCCTCCTATGTGTATGTACAATGGGGCCCCAACATTGGTTGGAGTCTCTTGGCACCACTGTTATATAAATAAAGTATTACCAAAACTCCAGAAAGCCAGAGGAAGTCGCAATTCATTTTTATCCTTCCTCTTGATTTCATTACCAATCTAGCAAGGGAAGTGCCCTGAAAGCTGTTGTTATAAATTTGTTTGGAGCACTCTTTGTTGTATTTCACCATAAAATATAAGTCAAAATATTTAAAAACATTGGGGGTGATATAGTGGAACCTGCATCTGAAGCTTCTAAAATATATATTTGGTGCAGTCACGGAAACTTGGAGATGTCAGGGCAAGTTTAAGAAAATACAAATAAAAAAAATTAAGAACAATATTGGTACCATTTCATGCAGAGCCATAAACTTAAATTCTTAATTGAAGCTCGTAGCTTTTGGAAACTTGACTACATTAAATAAATGAAAGAGCAGTGAACAAGTACTAGCATGATGCACAGCTTGAACACTGATGCCTTTCTAAAGAGCGCGCCCATTTTATTAGAATATATAAGAAGTTCAGATTATATATATATATATATATATGTAATGATTGGTCTGTCAAGAATTAAGTAAAATATGGACTACCAAGGAGGGCTAAAGAGATAAAACTTCTGACTGGATTATAATTTTTTTTAAATACTTGAAAATAAGGATAAAAGTGGTGCTTTGTCTGTGGTAAAAATTAAATCCATATTTAGCACCTAAACAAAACTAGGTGGATTTTCTGAGAACCGAGAACCTCCAACACCCACTGATTTTATGAGAACAGCAGGTGGTCAGCACCCAATTTAATATAGGTGTCTTAGACACTCTAATTGGAAAGTGTTTGCCAGAATCTAATTAATTAACCCACCCTCTACATGCATAGGTACTGGAACTAGGTGTGTTGCGGGTGCTACCACACATGCCGGCTTGAAGTGGTTTCATTATATACACAGTTTACAGTTTGGTTAAATGGCTCTCAGCACCCCTACTATAAAAATTGTTCCAGCACTCCAGTCTGTGTGTGTAGAAGGAAGAAATTTTATTTCCACCTCAATTTGTTTTTGTAGCCTCTCCCTTTTTCAGCACAATTGTCTCATGTACCAGATATAGTCACTGACATTACACTTCTATTGGGATATTCACAACTAACTGCTGCAGCTGTGTTTGTGTTTTTGGTAACCGAAGACTATGGGTATGTCTACACTATGGGATTATTCCGATTTTACATAAACCGGTTTTGTAAAACAGATTGTATAAAGTCGAGTGCACGTGGCTACACTAAGCACATTAATTCGGCAGTGTGCGTCCATGTACCGAGGCTAGCATCGATTTCCGGAGCGTTGCACTATGAGTAGCTATCCCGTAGCTATCCCACAGTTCCCGCAGTCTCCCCCGCCCATTGGAATTCTGGGTTGAGATCCCAATGCAAAAACAGTGTCGCAGGTGATTCTGGGTAAATGTCGTCACTCAATCCTTCCTCCGTGAAAGCAACGATGAAAGCAACAATGAAAGCTGCATGCCATTCTAGGGGGTGCCCCTGCAACAACCCCACCCGTTGCTTCCCTCCTCCCTCAACCCTCCGGGGCTACCGTGGCAGTGTCCCCCCATTTGTGTGATGATGTAATAAAGAATGCAGGAATAAGAAACACTGACTTTTTAGTGAGGTAAAATGAGGGGGAGGAAGCCTCCAGCTGCTATTATAGTCCAGGCAGGACATGAAAGGGTGGCAGGGGAGAGGAGCCCAGCATCCCGCTGCTATGATAGTCCAGATACTACAGAATCTTTTCTTTAGACATGAAAGGGGTGGGGCTGATGGAGCTCAGCCTCCAGTTGCTCTGATGAAGACAGTTACCAGCTGTTCTGTAGCATCTGCCTGGAATGACCAGGAGTCATTCCCATTTTTACCCAGGTGCCCCTGGCCGACCTCACCGAGGCCAGCCAGGAGCACTCACAGGCCGATGATGACAATGGATAGTAGTCATATTGTACCATCTGCCACCGGGAAGGGGATGCTGGTGTTCAGCGCTGAAGCACCCCGTCTACTAGCAGCATGCAGTAGACATAGGGTGACATTGAAAAAAGGCGAGAAACATTTTTTTTCCCTTTTCTTTCAGGGGGGAAGGGTGTAAATTGACGACATATACCCTGAAACACCCAGGAAAACGTTTTTGACCCTACAGGCATTGGGAGCTCAGCCAAAAATGCAAATGCTTTTCAGAGACAGAGGGGATTGTGGGATAGCTGGAGTCCTCAGTACCCCCTCCCTCCTTCCATGAGCGTCCATTTGATTCTTTGGCTTTCCGTTACGCTTGTCACACAGCACTGTGCTGTGGCCTCTGTATCATAGCCTGGAGATTTTTTCAAACGCTTTGTCATTTCATCTTCTGTAATGGAGCTCTGATAGAACAGATTTGTCTCCCCATACAGCGATCAGATCCATATCTCCCGTACGGTCCATGCTGGAGCTCTTTTTGGATTTGGGACTGCATCACCACCCGTGCTCATCAGAGCTCCACGCTGGGCAAATAGGAAATGATATTTAAAAGTTTGCGGGACTTTTCCTGTCTACCTGGCCAGTGCATCCGAGTTCAGATTGCTTTCCAGAGTGGTAACAATGGTGCACTGTGGGATACCGCACGGAGGCCAATATCGTTGATTTGCAGCCACACTAATCCTAATCTGACATGGCAATACCGATTTCAGCGCTACTCCTCTCGTCGGGAAGGAGTACAGAAATCAGTTTAAAGAGCCCTTTATATCGATATAAAGGGCCTCGTTGTGTGGACGGGTGCAGGCTTAAATCGGTTTAACGCTGCTAAATTCAGTTTAAACGCGTAGTGTAGACCAGCCCTGTCTTGCAAAAGTGAAATATGCATTGCTATCATTGATTCCAAGGTAATTTCCTTTCCCAAAATATCAAGACCTCCTTCTGTTTTCCTGACAACCTGATCTCCTCATCCTCCCACAGAACATGCTGCCTAGACAACAGTACCACTAGAAAAATCCTCTCTGGCAGAGTAGTGAATTTTTTTTAAAAAAAACAACCAAACACAATAATATAGTCTTGATAGGTGCATGTGTCTTGATCATAGATCACTACTAACAGGAACAGTGAAAATAGGGACTTAATATTTGGTGGCTTTGTTCTTCAATAGGCCTTTTGTTCCCAGACTACTTTAAAGAAAGATTAAGTTTTCCAAGGAAACACAAGTTGATCTTGTCATCTCTCAGGACTAACAATTTGTGAACATGAAACAAACGGAGACTTTCAATTACTTCAAAAACACAACTCCTAGTGCAAAAGGTTTTGGAAAAGGAATGGCAATTAATCAAGACATAAGATGATGCAATCTTCTAGAAGACTCATTTTCAGTGCACTTTGAGAACCCTCTCAAAGTACATGGCGCACTGAAAACTACTGAATGCTAAGGAGAGGAAGAGTATTTATTTAGCTTAGGGCTTGGCTACACTGGAGAGTTGCAGAGCTGGTGGTGGGTTTACAGCGCTGCAACTTAGTAACTGTCCACACCTGCAAGGCACAGCCAGCGCTGCAACTCCCTGGCTGCAGCGCTGGCTGTACACCTGGTCTGCTTGGGGTGTAACGATTGCAGCGCTGGTGATGCAGTGCTGCTCATCAAGTGTGGCCACCAAAAGTGCTGTTATTGCCCTCCAGGGTATTAGGAGGTATCCCAGAATTCCTGTCCACAACAAACAGGAAGAATGGCTGAACTCTGAGCTCCCCGGAGCTACTGATCTAAAAAACAAACACAGCTGCTCTTTGCTCCAGCGAGCGAGCAGAGGCAGGGGAATTGCTTTGGAATGTTCACAGCTGTTTGCTTGAGGAGAGAGGGGAGTCCGTGTTGAGCAGCTGCTTATGTGGTCTGAAGGCTATTTAGGAGTGCATAATTTGCATTTAGTGAATAAGAGAGGGGTGGGGGAAGGGGTCGAAACTTTTAAAATGATTGAAGGTTGGTGCTGTGTATCTTCCAGTCCTTAGAACTTGCAAGGCAGGGAGCTGAGAACAGTGTTAGCTCCAAAAATCCACTCTCTGTCTCCCCCACGCTCCCTGTCACACTCCACCCCACTCCCCTCTTTTGAAAAGCACGTTGAAGCCACTTGAACGCTGGGATAGCTGCCCACAATGCACCACTCCCAACAGCGCTGCAAATGCTGCAAATGTGGCCACACTGCAGCGCTGGTAGCTGTCAGTGTGGCCACACTGCAGCGCTTTCCCTACACAGCTGTACGAAGACAGCTGTAACTCCCAGCGCTGTATAACTGTAAGTGTAGCCATACTCTTAGTGTACAACGTAGCCTAGTGAAAACAGTAAATATTTTCTTCCAAAGAACGTGGATAGCATCTTCACAACTGTGATACTCAGCATACCTCACCGAGTTACTGGAGCCAAGATTTCTCCAACGCAGACTTGTCTAAAGTGCTTGATTTCTCTTTTGTCAAGGTCTCTAGCAGTGCTCACTGACTGGGGCACCTTAAGTGGTTTAGGTGCTTGCAGAGTCTGTATCATGATCTCTGCATTGCCTCCAATGTTGTAATGCACTTCTGCTCTCCTCAGTGGATAACTAGGTGGCACCACAAATATCAAGCAAATGGGACTGCAATGTTAGCAGGTACCAATAGAAAACTGCTTCCATTCAAGTGTGAACACATCGTATTTTAACATGCTTGTATCACTCTTTGTCAACTTGTTTAAAAGAGGGTTTTTAAAAAGAGAAGTGGACACATTTGGTGCAGGGCTATGTAGAAAGGGCACTCATAAAATGTATAAATTCCAATTAAAATACTGAGCCTTTGAATTACAAGGCTCTACTGTGGTGCACTAGAAGCTACCTTTCCGATATTAAATAGTTCTCTTATATACACAGGCAATAAGAAGTAATATTAAATCCATAGCTAGAATTTTGAAAGAAATCTAAGGGAGTTAGGCAGCCAAATCACATTGAATTTTGGTGGTATCTGGGAGTTTAATACCCTTAGACATATCCCAGCCCATGCTAGCAAAGCTATTAAATTGACCATCAAACTTAACAGGACCAAATTTTTCAGCAAAATCACTTTGCATTCGATATCCAGTGAATGACTAAACCTGCTAAATAACTAAAAACTCTGTGATGGACAATGATTATTAGATCAATTAAAATAAATGAACTTCCGGCTCAACTATATACTGTAGTCAAAGTCATACGAAGGATGAAACCATCTGAAATATCCCATAAAGGCAGAGTTCTATCGGCAGAAAATAGGTTTACTGAACACCTGTAATAGGAGTGTAAGAAGTTCTACAGGGCAGGTTAGATTGTTTTTTCTTTCCCATTGTACTCCTTCGCTCCCAACAGTCATACAGATAAAGTTATCTGACATTTCAAGTTTGATACCATTAATTACTATACACCAATCACTTCTCATGTTCCATTTTGTTTTAATAAAAAACATCCACATCCACTATTGACTCTTACCTATTGCTTGGAAGGGAATCCGAGACTGCCGAGCTGCTATTATTAGCAGACCCTGCTCGTGTATTTACCTGCAGGCAGGGAAAGAATCTCTATCAGTCGTTTGTGTTCAGAGGACACCGTTCTAATTAACCTGTAATTTGTCATGAATTTCTCATTTCACTATGAAGGTTAATTAGCTTGTTGCTAGGCATACCCATCATTGAGGTCTTGTCTGTATGTAGGTTAGGATACTAGACAACTGATGGGTTTCAGTATACTATTTCCTTACATTTTAAATCCTTAATTAAATAATATAGAAAAACGGAAATACACAGTAAGACTGCCATTTTATTCCCCTTTAAGACATGCATTAAGAGATAAACAATCATTTTATACAAATTATCCGATAGGTTCCTGAAATTCAGAATGGAGAACATATGTATGATTACAGTAGAAAGTTAATAAGTATATATGAATGAATTGAATAAATGTCCTGAAAGGATTTCATTGCAACTTGGCTGTGTGCTTAACGGGTTATATAAATTAATTAAATCAAATGAATATGGTGTTTCTCCCTTCAAAAGACCTGTTTGCAAATTGGTACTAATAGCAGAGTTAATATTTAAGAAGCTTATTAACAAAAGGAAGAAACAAAATGCATTTCAGTTTTTAATACAACTGTTTACAACACTCAGATATTGCAGCCAATACCAAGCAGATGAATCTTTGTCCCACACTCATAAAAAAAAAATTCTGCTTGTCAGAACTCAAAGAAGTGCAGTTTTATTTGACATTTCAATAAGTGGAACACAGCATTACAAATCCATCTAACTTTACTGAAACAATTATTGAAATTCGTACCTTCAGGCCATGTATGTTGCGTTTCCCAGGAGGCTTGCAGGCTGAAACAGTAATTGACTAAATTGTAGAACACATCAGGGCCATTTACAAATTTGCTCAAAATGAATCTTTTAAAAAGAAATGAGGGTGACACCAAAATTAGCAGCGAGAAATGATTGAAAAGTGCCGCCTAAGACCTAGAGTGGGAATTGTGAGCCAGGATTTTTAACTTGCAGGGACTATACATTTATAAATGCTAAGAGCTTTCTGACATTGTCTAATATAAATTATAATTTCTGCTTAAAATACAGCAAAATCAAGATAACTAGGCTAAAATGATTAGATTCATTTCTTAATTCAAATGCCTTCACTATCTTCTTTTGTTTACCTACATGATGTACCGCAATTAACTACATTCTTTTAAAGAGACTTTTTTTTAAGTCATGTTGACAAACAGGCCACTGTGTGTTTTAATGTGGGAAAACCTGGTTGGGGAACAAAGATCAAAGACCAAGGAAGCAGAAGATTGACTGCATTAAATATAGAACAAAAGATGATGCATTATTTGTTTACATGCAAATCCTGACATCTTTTTATGATGTCTAGCTTTAAAGATGAAGTACTATTTGGGAAAAGGTATTTTCGTAAAGCCTCTTAAACAATATATTACCACATTTTTTCCATTCAGTGGATGTGCCTTTGTCAAATGTTAAACCCACACAGGCTTCTAGCTACATGTTACAGACAATTCCCATTTTAAAACTACAGTACGTTAAAGGGCCTGTCAATTTTGATTGATTGTCTGGGAAGGGATGAATTTGATTTTTCTCTCTCTCAGATGCACATGTATTTCACTCCATTTTTTGACAGCAGGAAACAGAGCTATTTATTAGTCAAAAGGACACAGATGATAGTTATTAAACACATCAGTTAGGCCAGGCTGTGTGCATTAAAAATTACTATGATATTCTTAAAGAAGCTAAATATTATTTCATCCAGGATTGGGGAGGAGGGAAATAGATATTTTTTTAGCAAAATTTTAAAGTTTACCTACCATTTTAGTTTACATTTCTTCAGAAATGGAAATATGGAAATTAACATTTTGAACAAACAATAGAAGACATGTAAAATGTCATTTGCCCTGATGCCTGTAACAAAATGCTTTTGTAACAAAATTCATAGTGTTTGAATAAGAAGCACAGTGTCCAGAAACACTGTAATAAGTGATTTGTTTACCATGAATTAAAGAATGGATAGTATTTATTTAAAATATTTTTCTCCTGAGCTACCACCATAAGCAGAATTAAGACAACTATTATGAAAGGCTGAAGCATTCTTCAAAGAAACCCTTTATCTAGGTTTTTGCTGAAGAAATGATCGGACCTTAAAACACAAACATATATAATCAGTGGGGATTATGGAAAATGTAAGCTTTCAGAACAGTTTAAAAAATGACAAAAAAGAGTCACTCACTGGCAAAAAATATATATATTTTTGATGGGTTTGAAAAAAATCAGGCAATTATTATTTATATATAATATAAAATATACTAAATACAAATGTGTTACCCCCAAGAGCTTATAATATGAAACAGGTACAGCACAGTTAAGGCAACAATGCATGGCACATGGACATCAGTGCTGGCTGGTTTCATGGAACAGGTTGGTTTTCAGAAACTATTTGATTACAGAGTAAGTAGCACTGGAGAGCCTTCCTCAAAAAGATTAAAATGGTGTCAGGAAAAGATATGTATGTACTGTATGTATAGAATCTAGTGTGGGCAGTAAGGTAGGGAGGAGTGGAACTGTGAAGAATTTTGAAAGAAAGAGAGAAGCTCCAATCACATGCAGAAAAGGTAGATGACACTAAGAGGATTCAAAAAACAGTGGGAAGGGAGACATGGCCAAAATGATGAGAAAGGAAAGTGTTTTTGCTAGAACAGTTTTGGACAGATGGAAGAGAAGAGCCTGGGCTAGAGCTCTGGTTGAAAAAACAAGAGAGGAAAGGGCACTTGTTCAGATACTGTAGAGGAAGAAGCAGCAGGACTTAGTGGGAGCTTGGATGTGAGAGAAGCAGAAAAATTAGTCAGAGATGACGGCAAGGGTACAAGCATAGCAACAGGGAGAACAGAGGGGTTAACAGAGAAAGTTTGGGAGGAAGGCGAAGAAACTCGGCTTTGGACTGGTTCAGCCTGAGGTGGTGGCAAGCCATCTAAAAGGAGATGGCATGACTGGACAAGGGTGAAAGATCACAGGTAGAAATGGAGATTGGCAAATCATCAGCACAGAGGAGATAACTGAATCCATATGATCAAAGAAGATCGCCCAAGGAGGGCATACATGGAAGAGAGAAGGGGCACTCCCATGGAGAGAGAGAGCAGGAACCACAAGGCAGGTACTGAAGGAATGGACCAAAAGGCAAACTTACAGAATGCAAAGTCTGATTTTGAACCTCCGTGTGTCCCTCTGGGGACTCAGCCGTGAAAGGTTCTGAACAACTTCCAAGCAACAACCACTGATTTTGGAAGTGAAATGACAGTGCTCAGCCCTTTTGAGCTGTTCAGCCCCTTGAAGGCTAGCTGTCAAAGCAGCATATACTCTGGCCACGTGAGATTTCAATATTTTCTCTTTTGCAATTGGATATCACAAAATATGCAATAAGGAGCTCTTGAACCTTCTTTACACAACTCCAGACAAGGAGGTTTGTCATGGGTGCTCTAATCTCCCAAGATATTATGTAGGCCTGTGGTTTTGTACAGGGAACACACTAGATGCTATACTACCCTGATACCTCATCATTACAATGAGTTTGAATGCAAACACAGCTATAAAGAGGCAAGAGTGAATGTGTGTGTTTATGTATTACACACACATATTCTCTCTCACACACACACACACACACACACACACACATTTCCTTCTTTATAACTGCACTCGGAAAACCCACTGTAACAGCGAGGAATTAATCTAGTGATGTACGAGCTTTTTCCATGGCTAGAATCTACAAGAATCCCTATGCTATTTCAGCCCCTGCTCTGCTGAGATGCAAAAGTCTCAATATTTCTCCTTTAAGCATCTTCCCATAGCAGCTCACTAACTTACCACCAGAGACAGCCTCCTTTTGAGACCTTAATAGTATGTGTTAGAAAGGCCTATTGGTTAGCTGCCCAATTAAAACTTCAGAGTTATAAGTAATGAAAGTCTAGAATATTTAATTGGGAAACTCACAGTATGATTATTTGTCTAGTATCAGTTAACAGAGAAGATTTTAATTCTTAATTATTTCAATTAATTTATTGCTGGAAGATTTACTTGGAGAATTTAAACCTTATCCATTTCATCAATTAAGAACCACAGATGCAGAGACTGGATACTGAGAACATTTGAATTAGAAGGGTTATGTAATATCCTATTCTTTTTAACCATTACCTGAGTTCTCAGACAAAAGTACGTATCCAAAATCCAAGTAGTTGCCTATGATTTTGTTTAGGAGCTAGTAAATCCTATTTTAATAGCAACCCAGCACAAAAAAATGTGATTAAGTCTTCTGAATTCAGGAGAGCACTTGAGCACATACTAAGGTAGTTAAACACTGGAATAGATTGCCTAGGGAAGTTGTGGAATCTCCATCTCTGGAGATATTTAAGAGTAGGTTAGATAAATGTCTATCAGGGATGGTCTAGACAGTATTTGGTCCTGCCATGAGGGCAGGGGACTGGACTCGATGACCTCTCGAGGTCCCTTCCAGTCCTAGAGTCTATGAGTCTATAAGTGCTGTCCTGAACAGAGATACTTTCTTCAATCAGTGCCTACATAACTGGGTATTATCTGTGTATAAGAAGCCATTATTTTGATTCTGTTACAAATTGCCAACAGCTCAAATAAAATTCCTCTCTATGCTGGACATATCTCCAATTTCAACACAGATTGACAGATCATATCCCCTGAACATATTCTGTTGATTAAAAACTTTAGAGGAGCAAGGGTCGTAAGAAGCATCCAGAACCTGAGTTATTCAACTGCTTTGGCTTTGAATACACACAAACTACACCACCACCAATGAGTTTTTTTAAATGCACGTAAATATGTACCATGCAAACTAAATCTGGTTAGTTTAATTACTCCAGTAAACAAGCTATTTTATGTGCAATAACTGTAGTTTCACTACAATCCTGACAATACTGAATTTTATCTAAATTAAGAAGTAAACATCATGTTATCTGCATTTAAACCTTCTGAAAACTTAACTATGGATGAAACATCTTACTGATATAATCATTGCTAATAAATATTTGCTAAGCATTACCTCTTGGATATATCTGCAAAGGTTCTATTAACTGTCCATTTACTTGCTGTTCCATTACAGTGGTATAATACTGCAAAGAGATTAGAGGAGATTATTCAGTAACATATGAATAGTAGTTATAGTGTTATAGATTGTTGAAATCATGGTATTTTTTAGGGTTGAAAAAATTGCTGTTACACGTATCAGCCTCCAAAATACATTCCTACTGTTTGTACTGTCCACACAACAAAACAACTATGAAGGAACATTAAACAAAGGGTAATGATAATCAGTAATATACTGACTTCAGGGGAGCGGTCTACTACTGTACCGTGACCATCACAGGCTCAGACTTATCCGACATCTACATTATTATCAAATAAAGGGAACATTAACAAAATTTGCAGCAGTAAGTAGTAAGAGCCAGAAATAATACAAAGAAACCAAGATCGATTAGAAACAAAATACAATGAAATTCAGCCTGGAAAGATACCAACTACTACATTTGTGAAAAAATAATTCAAGACAGAAAGAGTCAATGAGGAAGAGAAACCTGGAAAGCAGTCATTCTGAATGAGACCAGTGGATGAAAATAGACAGACAATTGAAAGTTAGTCATGAATTGCCAATATGATAAGGTAGAAACAATGAATGTGGCTTTGGGCTGCATATCCAAAGGTATGACACAAATCAGAGTGGTAATATGGTCCCAGTGCAATGGCATCTACAACATAATGTCCACAGCTCTTGGCATTTCATTACCAGAAAGACACTGTCACATTATGGGGACTTCAGACCACAGCCCCTGACATTTTAGTGGCTGGTGGCTGTAGCTGATTAAAAAATCCAAGGAAGCTATCATGGATACATAAATACAAGTTTGGCGAAGAGAAGACAAAAGGCTACATAACAGTCTGTAAATATCTGAAGGGCGTGAATACAAGGACGGAAAGAAAATAGCATGGTAGGAGAAGAGTTACTGAGTAATGGGTGAAAAATAAGGAAAGGGAACATTTAGGCTGGAGATCTGGAATATCTATTTGCCTTTAGAAAAATTTCCCCTGGGAAACATTGGAAACTGCATTACATGGGACACTGAACACTAGACAAAACACCGGAACATGTACTTTAACAAACAATCCTGCTATGGTGAGGAGATGGACCTCACTGGTTTGCCAATACATCTCTCTGACTATGGGAAGTGTTGAGAATTCAAAGCACAGTACGAAGAATCTTCCAACTGCACCTTACCTAGCTTAAGAACAAAAATGTTGACTACGAGTCAGATCTTCAGCCAGTGAAAGTCAGCACAGCTCCACTGACTCTGATGCTCATTTTCACCACCTGAGGATCTGGCCCGAAGATTTTAGATATATAGTGTTCTCAGATAAATATTTTATGATACTGTTACCTATGCTGACATTACTTAACCTAAACAGTGAATACTGCATATCTGTATGGTGTCAAGTACGAGTGTTCTGATCATACCAATGACTTACCATAAAACAAACTTTTTTGACATCTACATAATGCAAATCAACATAAGGACTGGCTTATTAATTGTTATGTAAATAGTTTTCTTTCATCTTGTTATGGAATGACATGAAATTAAATATACAAAGGGAGCAACTACACAAATATAGTGGGCACAGGCTGTAGGACAGGTCACTAAGATTGCTTTAGTGTACAATACATGCTTTCATTGTGTAAAATCACACATGCATTCACAAAACTGAATTCTGGAAGCTTCAAGTCTTCTAGCTTCGCCTTGAGGCACAGATTTCTTTACAACTGATTACAAACTTGGTCCTGTTCTCAATGTGGCTCTGTGTGAACACAAAAGTCTGCATGTGCAGATCCACTTGAAGGACTGGGGCCCTATTTTAATGTTCCTTTACTGTTCTAAGATTTTAACCAGCTAAGAAAGAAAAGGCATTTGATATCTCCACATTTTTCATATATGAGAATGGACAGGAAGAACAGTCCTCCTGTAAAGTGTTAGTAGGGGAGAAAACTATTGGGGGTGTTGGGTTCTTGTTAGCCCCCATACACGCATGATATAAAAGCATGTTTGAAGGGCTATCTGGGTCATGATTACTGTACACTTCTCTTAAATAATCCCGCTACACATGCTCCCACTGTGCTTATACAGAGTAAAGTTATTAATCACAAAAATATACTATTTTAAAATGATCAAGAGATGTTTGCAGGAAGAAAGGGTGCTATCCCTGTAGACTTATTTTATATCGTGGGGTAATGAATAACAAGCTAAGATCTTTGCCTCCCACCACAAAAAAGGCAGCTAGCATTTAATAGCTATGGGGCTATAAAAGAATGCACTGCTTTCTAGCAGACCAAGCTGTAAAGAAAATGTTTCCTTATTTTTAGTAATATGCCCAGACCCCAAGACATATACATATAGTATAAATACATACTACATACTCTCTGGAATAATAAACTAAAGCAAATGTTCAAGAGACTATGTTTCTTTAGAAAAAAATAGTAATGTGGCCTTCTCCATTACTCAGTGATGACAAGTAAATGAAATATCAATCATGTCAGCTGTCAACCTTTTGGGACAGCAATAACTGTTAACAAGTAGTCTGGAAAAATTCTCCGAAAATGATTTGTCCTCCACATACAAGTATTTCAGTTTCCATGGAAAATTAAGATGCCAGTGGCTATTTGGAACATTGTTCAGGTACTTTTAAATGGAAAATTTGCCAGTTATTGATCCAGAGCATGTACCCCTTGCTTCCAGAAGGCTGCAAGCAACTTTCCAATCAGTGGCTGTCAAAAAAATTACTGCCTTTTTATACTGATACAAGACAACAGTGGTAGTGTAGCTCCACTGCTACTTAATATCTTTCTTTAATTAACTGCTATGTATAATAAGAAAATAATTTCAATTACCATCTTACAATATTTCCATAAATATAATGCAAAATCTCTTTGTGTATTACAAAGCAAATTAATTACAGAGCTGATTGAAAACTGTGCTGATGGCCAAGTTCACAAACAAATAACCTCAATGATATGAGGGTTATAACAGATACAAAGCATCTTTTCCTACCACAAAACCTTGCATGCATGGAAGGGACCTGTATTCTCATTTCATTATTTAATTTTAATTATAAAAAATTCACTCACTTTCCTTTTGCAAAACCTTCAGCATGTTCATGGCAAAATGCACCATGTCAGCATTCTTGGAAAGACGTTAGCAGCTTCCCAAACCTACAAACATTTGCTACCAGGCCCAACCACTACCATGAGTGACTTCGAATGTATGCTATAACAGAACTATTCTCTGCAGTCCATTCTCCCAGCATGCAACTTACAAGAACTCTCACAATTTCAGTATTTTAAGGTAGCTAAATCTTACATACATCAGTTGGTAATCAGCCCCAGTGATGATGATGGCCAGCAGCCCCTCTAACCATCAGGGTTTTGGGGGTTTTTTTTGTTTGTTTGTTTGTTTTTGAGGGATTTTTTGCTTTGGTTGTTTGTTTTTGTTTTATTGTATTACTTTTTGAGAAAAAGGTAGAAAGCCCTGCAAAAAGATTATCCCCAACTCTGCCGGGAAGGCAGATGGATGTCGACAGAGTTATAACAACCTCACTTCAAGGAACAAGAACAAGTAATTTTATTGTCTCAACTATTTTCTTCAAGATTATGGCAGATTCATTCCCACATTTGGAGACTAAAAAGCTCCAGGATCTTTCTATAAGCCACCAAACGACATGAAGACTGCTAGAACATGAAACCATCATGTGCATCATTGAAACAGCCAACTGGTGTAAAACATCTGAGACAAAACACGTAGAAACAAAATGGCTCAGACTGGAACAAGATTATTTATAGGCATCCCATAAATCTTAAGGCATTTGAGAGGACAAAACAATTGGGCACTTACAATTGCTCACATGCTGAAATTTCAAAAATCGGCCTGGATTCATGCCAGAATGATGACTCTGCAAAGTAGTGATTTGTAAAACTGTGCTGGAAAAAAATGCAAGTATCCTTATCGTATCATGTCTTGAGGATTATCAATGAATAGATTGGTTATAGACTGATCCCATGGGAAAGTATCATTATTGAGCCAGTAGAATAATAAAGAAAAAGCTGTAGAGAGTCTAAAAATGTCACCCCACTGCAGATAAAATTCTTTTAATATCAGACTTGCACTAAGATGGTCTGGTCTCTTCAGAATGGAAAGGCAAGTGAGGGAAAGTTGGGTGGGGAAAAGGTTTAATTCATCATCTCTGTAAAAGATCTGAACCTTACAAATAGGTGAATCAGCATCTGGAACCTGAAGGTTTTTTTTTTTTTACTCTCATGGCTTAAATCACTGACATTAAGAATAACATCTCACAGTGAAACTGGAGCACGTGGTATTTGGTAATTCTGTCATAAACAGATAGTTAAGGGTTAATGCCTCTTTTACCTGTAAAGGGTTAAGAAGCTCAGTGAACCTGGCTGACACCTGACCAGAGGACCAATAAGGGGACAAGATACTTTCAAATCTTGGTGGAGGGAAGTCTTTGTTTGTGCTCTTTGTTTTGGGTGTTGTTCGCTCTTGGGACTAAGAGGGACCAGACGTCAATCCAGGCTCTCCAAATCTTTCTGAATCAGTCTCTCGTGTTTCAAAATTGTAAGTAACAGCCAGGCAAGGCAGATTAGTCTTATTTTTGTTTTCTCAACTTGTAAATGTCCTTTTATTTTGCTGAGAGGATTTTACCTCTGCTTGCTGTAACTTTGAACCTAAGGCCAGAGGGGGCTCCTCTGGGCTATACGAATTTGATTACCCTGTAAAGTATTTTCCATCCTGATTTTACAGAGATGATTTTTATCTTTCTTCTTTAATTAAAAGCTTTCTTTTTAAGAACCTGATTGATTTTTCCTTGTTTTAAGATCCAAGGGGATTGGATCTGGACTCACCAGGGATTGGTGGGGGAAAGGAGGGGGGATGGTTTATTTCTCCTTGTTTTAAGATCCAAGGGGTTTGGATCTGTGTTCACCAGCGAATTGGTGAAGTCCCTCAAGGCCAACCAGGAAGGGGAGAGTTTTGGGGGGACAGGAAGTGCTCCAGACACTGAAATTTCTGGATGGTGGCAGAGTTAGCAGATCTAAGCTAGTAAATAAGCTTAGAAGTGTCCATGCAGGTCCCCACATTTGTACCCTAAAGTTCAGTGTGGGGAAGGAACCTTGACAAATACAAGGAATGCTTAACAAGGAACACTGTGTAGAAGTTCCAAGGCAGTAATCTCCTCCGATATCAGAAGATCATGGCCTAGAAAAGAAAGGCTTCTGCACGTTACTAAAATGAACAGGGCAATGAATGCTTATGTCTGAAGTCTGTAACCCGCACAGAGACAGGCATAGGAACATGATTTATGCTGACAAGTCTTCCATCATATGTTCTCACAGTCTAATTCCTGGCAATTGTAATTAGAAATGACTGAAGTGATTTTCAAAAACTGTTCTGATCTGATGATTTTAAGGCATTTTGATCTTGAGCAAGACTCCAAGGGAACACAGTGCAGAAGACTGGGTAAACAGCTTTTGTAGTGCTGAAACCACACTGGCTTGCTAATTCCCTGTGGCACTGGGAACTACATCCAGCTATCTTCATCTGGTAATACTTGGAAACTCCAGTGTCATCACACACTGAGGATCAAAGCTACAATACAAGTGCAACAACATTACCCATTTAACAAGTTTCTTACTTCTACTGTATTCAAATATCTCTAGATAAATTAGGATGAACAATGTCTATGCTATCCATTCATCACTCTGCATGCAACTCCTAATGCTGTCCTATATTCTCATTGGCTTGCATTCAGCAAGAAACACAGATAAAAAAAAATCAGTGTTTTGATCAGTGTTGAAAAACTAAACAGACAGGGAGAGAGACATTCTTTCTTCAAGCTTCTTGGAGAATATTACAGATCAATAGAGGAAAAGGCCGTTTTAAATCACAAAGGCTATATCAAAAGAATGCTTGACATTGTCCTTCATTTAATTAGCAATGATCAGAATATGTAGGTTTGCAATATTTTAATCAGGCAGTCATATCAGAGAAAAAGCCTTAGTTCCATTGGTGTCCTAAAAGTATCTTGAAAGAAAACAGGTTGTTGATTGACACTCGTTCCTAAAACAGCTGTCACAGCAGCATTTTCAACATGAGTTGGCTGAAGAATTCCTTCAGTACGAGTCTGTGTGGCAAAAAAATGACTATATTGTTTTACAGGACAATTTATTACAATTTTGGTTTTCTTCTCACTATCCCTTAAAAATATACAAAGTGAACAAAAAGCTCAAAAACACAGAATGGTCCCATTGTAGCTTAGTATCCTGCACACTTATCTACATAACTTCGGTGACAAAATTCTTATGCACTAGATATCCTTCATGTCACATGCAGCACATAAATGTGCACCATTAACAGCCCAGGGTTGCTCAGCAATTTAAATAATTGATAAGACTTCAGTTATAAAAAGGAAACATTTTCAGTTCTAATACAAAATTTGTTTATATCACTGATAAAAATGCATGATTTTGAAATGTTGCCAGAAAACATTGAGATGTCAACAAATACTAGGATATTTCCACTTTAGTTTAAGCCTAAGGAGCAGGCATTCTCAACTTTTGTTATACATGTTTGGGCTAGGAAAAAAATAAACATGACCTTCTCCACCATTAAACCCAAGTGTAAAAATGTTTGCTGTATTCTAGTCCTCCATTTATTTCTGTCTAAATATATAAAAGCCATGTTTCTCTGTCTGCCCTCCCCCAAACCACTTCACTAAGCTGACAACACACACACACCTCAATGGTGAGCTATGCCATTCAAAAGACAGCAAGAGAGAGAGAAAAGAGGAGAAGGAAACAAGAGGGACTCTGTGTCATTTTACCCATGAGCACAACAATACTGAGAAGTTTTGTGAAAGATAAAAAGTGAAATCATTCTAGTTTTCACTCTATTTATGAAACAGAAGGCATCTCTTTCCCACAAAACGAGAATGTTACCCTCTGCTAACGGCAAGAGACAGGGCAGATGATACAATTTCTCACACATGAATCTGGTCACAGATGGAGCAGGGAAGCAAGCAGGGCTGCAAGAAGACCACTCTGGGGTTCACAGTGAAAAAGCAATAAACCCTAATTAAGAGATCCCTACTTTAGGTATTAATTTAGATGGAACATATGGGCCAAAGGTGTTAATACAACCTAGTCACTCTCCAACATTAAACAGTGTTAAACAAGGTTCAGGGTGTGGTATACAGAGACCTGAGCCTGCTTAGTACCATGGTGAATGCATCATTAAACATCTTCTTAAGCTTTTATTAATGATAAAGTAAAAACGTAAAAATAGTTAAAATGTTTGAAATATAAAGTATTAAGTAGGGGTTTTATTCATTTTAATAACATCCCTTGTTCCCTCTCCTTTTAGCTGGAGAGAGTTTTCAGAAGGAAAACGTCTTTGTTTGACAGTCTCAGATAGTATCGAAGTCGGTAATAATTGTCCTTTAGGGAAAAGAGAAGAGGTTAGTTGAGATTAGCATTATTGTAGGTTATTCTAGCATCTTATGACCTTTTACGTACTTTTTACAGCTGAGTTTACAATTAGTGTACATTTGTCAGCCCCATTACACACTGAAGTAGCCACAAATGTTGTCACATTATACTAAAAGAATAATCCCCAAACCTCTTGCAGTAGTACTAACAATGAAACAATGTGTTGTTATAGGAGCACACATGATCATTCCTTTCACTTTACCAGAGACACACACTGGAAGTTTCAAATAATCAGGTCATTTGATTAGCTGAACATTTCTAGATGTGCTTATTTAGTCCTACATTAAATTGTAAGATGTGTGACTAGAGATCAGAGACTAAACATGCCGTTTTTCAACTCAGCAGCATGTGTATCTGGTAACTGTACTTTTAAAAGCACTAAGTACTTACCTGCATCAAATCTTTGCATTAGATTTTTGTATCAAATCACTAATATGTCCCAGCCTCTGTTGTTATATCAGGCATACTTACTTTGAACTCTCATCAGCCAATCAGATTCCACCTACAAAGCAAATCATGCAGTCTTTGCAATCCACAGACGTTCTGGATAGCGAGAGTCTACAGGATCAGGTCTTTAAAAATATTTTCCTTTTTCAATTTTTGCTACCATATGTTCAAAAACCAGTAAAAACATCCAAACATTCTGCCTATCACCTACTGGAAATGATGGATCAGGCCTTTAGCCATTTTATTGCTACACATGAGTCCGCATCTGTACACAAACACTTATATGAAAAGATGTGGATTCATGCACACACATGCATACAAGCACACAATGTTTTACAAAACAGCCAGTCACAAAATCCAGTCTGTGGATATATATAGGTACCTTATAATGTCTTTCATTCAAACTCATACTAAATGTTTGTTTATTTTAAAGCCTTCAGCAAAGATAATATACTTAGCTACTAACAATTTTACAGTAGCAAAATAAAAGACATCTTCTAACTGGAGTTGCAGCTAGCAAGGGATGTGAAGGGTAACAAGAAGAGTTTCCTAGGTATGTTAGCAGCAAGAAGGTGGTCAGGGAAAGTGTGGGCTCCTTACTGAATGGGGGAGGGAACCGAGTGACAGAGGATGTGGAAAAAGCTAATGTACTCAATGCTTTTTTTTGCCTCTGTCTTCACGAACAAGGTCAGCTCCCAGACTGCTGCACTGGGCAGCACAGCAGGGGAGGAGGTTACCAGCCCTCTGTGGAGAAAGAAGTGGTTCAGGACTATTTAGAAAAGCTGGATGAGCACAAGTTCATGGGGCCGGATGCGCTGCATCCAAGGGTGCTAAAGGAGTTGGTGAATGTGATTGCAGAGCCATTGGCCATTATCTTCGAAAACTTGTGGCGACTAGGGGAGGTCCTGGATGACTGGAAAAAGGCAAATATAGTGCACATCTTTAAAAAAGGGAAGGAGGAGAATCTAGGGAACTACAGACCAGTCAGCCTCACCTCAGTCCCTGGAAAAATCATGCAGCGGGTCCTCAAGGAATCCATTTTGAAGCATTTGAAGGAAAGGAAGGTGATCAGGAACGGTCAACATGGATTCACCAAGGACAAGTCATGTCTGACCAACCTGATTGCCTTCTATGATGAGATAACTGGCTCTGTGGATATGGGGAAAGCAGTCAACCTGACATACCTTGACTTTAGCAAAGCTTTTGATATTCACAGTATTCTTGACAGCAAATTAAAGAAGTTTGGATTGGATGAATGGACTGCAAAGTGGACAGAAAGCTGGCTAGATCGTCAGGCTCAGTGGGTAGTGGTCAATGGCTTGATGTCTAGTTGGCAGCCGGTCTCAAGCGGAGTGCCATAGGGGTTGGTTTTGTTCAACATCTTCATAAATGATCTGGATGATGGGATGGATTTCACCCTCAGCAAGTTCGCAGATGACACTAAGCTGGGGGTAGAGGTAGATATGCTGGAGGGTAGGGATAGGGTCCAGAGTGACCTAGACAAATTGGAGGATTGGCCAAAAGAAAGCTGATGAGGTTCAACAAGGACAAGTGAAGAGTCTTGCACTTATAACGGAAGAATCCCATGCACTGCTACAGGCTGGGAACCGACTGGCTAAGTGGCAGTTCTGAAGAAAAGTACCTGGGGACTACAGTGGACAAGACGCTGGATATGAGTCAACAGTGTGCCCTTGTTGTCAAGAAGGCTAACAGCATATTGGGCTGTATTAGTAGGAGCATTGCCAGCAGACTGAAGGAAGTGATTATACCCCTCCATTCGGCACGGGTGAATCCTCATCTGTAGTATTGGAATGGGTTACCTAGGGAGATGGTGGAATCTCTATCCGCAGAAGTTTTTAAGGCCTGGCTTGACAAAGCCCTGGCTGGGATGATTTAGTTGGGGATAGTCATGCTTTGAGCAGGGGGTTGGACTAGATGATCTCCTGAGGTCTCTTCCAACCATAATCTTCTATGATTCTATGCTTTGGGGAAAATAGTTGCCACCTAAAATAAGCCTTGATAACAAAGGAGCACCCTGTATATTTTTTATGACAAATTCTAAACTAAGCTAAAGCATTATATCCCACACAAAAGGCCTCCACAGTCAGATGATTAATACTTCAATGGCTGTACAGTAGTTAATTTTGCAACATTCAAAGTTAAGAAATAAACAGAAAACAAAAAAAACTTTTTTGGCAAAAAAGTGGATTTTAGCACTTAATATCCATCTTAAAAGAAGAGAATAGAAAACTATTGGTTATTTTCCTGTTCATCCATTTCATTTGAAAGCAACCGTTAAATGGAAATTTTCACTAAAATTTACAATAGGAAAGATAAATATAGCTAATAATGAGTTAAAATAACTGAGATTCAATAAGTTACTGGTTTTGCTTTGTTTTTTTGTACATATTAAAAAAAAGAACAACAACCAGAAATACATCTTTAAATCTTCTGTGCATATTGAGCCTGAAGCTACAATGTAACTCTTCTGTTAGGAGGGGTGAAATAGTCTCCAGATGAAAGTAGATTCTGAAAATTTTTTAGAGCCCAGGGGTTCATTTTTAATGAGCCGTTACTTTAAGTACTGAATAAAAAATACAAGAAATTGATAGTCCATTTAGCCTGCACTATACCTAATGCAAAAGTCATTAAGATGCATTATTCTTAATGTTCATCGTATGATCAGTAAGTGTACAACTCTTTTTAAAAATGTCAAGCATGCCCACAACTTCATGTGATTTTCAAAAAAAACTAACAAAAAAACCCCACCACCTCCACTTAATACAGGAATATATTATGATCATTGTCATTTATTTTTAACACTTCAATACGAGCAGAATAATGGACAAAATTACAGGAAAATTGAAAACCATGAAAAATATTCCCCATTTGTTACAATATACCTACATAGGATAGCATGGCTTTCATTTCTTCATCACTTCTAACAGTAATCCGATCACCGTCCTCATCTTCATCTGATAAAAAAGTATTACATTCATTAAGTGAAAAGCCATTTACAGTTTTTAATAAATCAATGATGCCTGTTTACTCCACCTGAACAACGGAATTTCTACAAACAAATGAAAATAAACTCAACGAGCAAGCCAATTATACAAAAAACCCTGAACCTTGAAATGACTGTTGACATCATCATCGTCTGGGGCCTAGACATGTGACGTGGAAAAAACAAGTGAGGAAAACAAGACCAAGCAGCTGAAGAACTTGAGACACAAAAGCACAAAAGGAGGACAGCAGATCATTCTCTAACCGCATATACCAAAGTAATCCCAAATGCACATAAACAGAGGCTATAATTACATTTTAAGAGCGGGGACAAGAACAAAGCACTCGAAACTTTGCTCTCTCAATTTACAATGCTAGCAGAACCTCCCTGTGGAATTCCAGTCTATGCACAGTATATTACTCCTTATGCAAATCCAGTAAGTCATTCTGGTGACACTGTAAACTCAGAGTGAAGATTGAGTGGTTTCTTAATGGGTCTAGGTCTCCCAAGATGGAATTAAGTTTATTCAGTTTTGTTGAAAGAAAGAACATAATATCAAAAACCTGATGTGTTTTCTTACCGCTACATCCTTCTTAGTCTAAAATCTTCTGTCTTTACATCAATTCTTTCCTGTCTCATGCTCATCTGCCTCCTGTCATGCTTCTTCCTCCTGATACCTGTCAGGAAGCACAGGTTTCTACCACACCTAATAACAACAGTAGCTTTACCTTTAAACAAAATTAAACCAGCACATGATCATTCATTTGTATGTCCATATATACACACATCAATTTAGACTAGTGCCAAACTTCATGTGCACGCATGTATGTCTGGGAGGATTTGTGCACAGTACAACTGTAGGAAAAGAGAGTGAGTGGTTCACGAACAGTGCAATGTAATCACACCTTTGTAATAAGAGCTAAGGTACAGACATGCATACACACAGCACTGCATACCTTGTGACACAAGGAAAGATGCTGATGTAGATTTGAAGGCAGAGGAAAGAACAAGAAGATCCAGAAAGGCTTATGTAAAGCAAGAGATTTTAAAATATATATATTTTAAATTAGGATCTAACATTGGAATAAGTTTTCCAAAGGCATTAGGCAGGATTTGATCTCCATTAACAATTGTGAGGTACTCAGACACTCTTATGATGTGAGACGCACAAGTAATCAGATAAATTGATCAGAACCCCACTCTCAATCTGTAGCAAAATATAAGTTTTTACTGATTTACCTTTTTATTGATTTGTTTCCCATCTTTGCCCGCCATGATTTAAATTCCTCTTTCTTTCTGAAGTTTGTACAATAAAGATACAATATTCCTTTAACATTTATGTTTCCTCAGATTTGGAAATTGGATTTTCCTTTTACTATATCTACAGTGTGACTCAGGGGTATGATTCCCCTGCTCATATTTATTTAAGGCAGTACAAGCATAAATAGCAGTATAAATAGTATAGCTGCAGTATTATGGGTGGTGGCAGCAGAGGCATGGCTGAGCTCTGCTGAGTACATACAAACCCATCTGAAACCAGTGGGTTTGTATCATGGGAATGCTGCTATTTATACTCATGCTAGCTCAGAGAGCGCTAGCAAACATGAGGACATGAGCAAGGGAATTATACACCTAGCTCATAGCACAGATAGCGCCTCAGACTCGGTGATCTTTCTAAACTGCATTCCATAAGACATTTAAATTTTAAGCTAAAAAATGAGGCAGTGTTAAAGGCATGTATATTTGTAGGCTGTGTGTGGGGGGCGGGGGAGAGATCAACCACACATGTGGTTTTGGGCTGGGATTTTCAAAGAGACCTAGGCACCCAATTCTCATTGGAAGCTGATGGGAGATGGGTGTCTGACTTGCTTAAGTCCCTTTAAAAAAAAAAAATTAAAAAAAAATCACAGCCTTGGCACAGAACATCACACAAAATGTGTGACTATTTCCCTGGATGAAAATTAACCTCTACTCATAATTACACACATTAGTTCAGCAACAGATATAAATTAGTTGGGCAAAGGAATGTGTTCATTCTTTTTTGAAAATCTAGCAGAAAACTCCAAAGCAATAAGGAAAAAGAGCAAAAAGAGCTCAGAGGGGAAGAAATAACAGGGTAATAGTATGTAACTGAAAATACTTAGAACACTAGAGTTTATAAATCTACCAGAGCAGGCTCACAAGACACTGGAAAGATGCTTTGAACGGAGACATGGTTGGCACGTAACAGTCTGTAACAGTCTTGAGGATGCATGGAGATTTAACTGGCAAGTTGCCAGGCTGTTAACAATGCTCTCTAGAGCGACCAACCTGTACCAACTTGTTTTATCAAGAACAATGAAAAGATTTGGAAGAGTTAGTGAGCTGAAACTGAATGTTTCCTTGCCTGAAAACATATAAGAAACAGAAAAGTGAGGAGAGGTTTGTAAAACTACAACTTGGCTGAAAACAAAGTTGTTCAAGCATGAGAATCAAACACTGAAGAAAGCTGCCAGAGTAACGACCGCAATGTAAGCAGAGAGGGGATCAGAAGTAAAAGTAGATGAGCAAAAAATATATTTAAAAAAGACAGAGGAAGACCAGAGTTGTTAAACAATTCAGGCTTAAGAGAAAAATAAAAACAAGTGACGCTAGAAACATCCAAGGGTGTGTAGCTGACGAACTCACACAGCCCACTGGAAAAACATCCTCGGATCTCCAGGGTCATTCAGGAGTAGATTCAAATGATATGAAAATAGCTCCAGAGTATCAGAACTGTCAAAACTCGTTACAGTTGCATGAAGAATACAGGAAAGATACAAACATACTGATGAAAAACAGAAGATATTAAAAGAAAGCAAGTCTAAAACAATCCGGGCAATTTTTTCTTAATTGGAGAATATATTTCTTATGTTAAATAAGGAGATTCTTTTGCCATCCTACCAAAAAATATAACTGGGAATATCCCCCAAACTGGCTATAGATGATGCACTGATTCAGAGAGAAGAACTCCAGGCTTGTCTACTTGCCTAGAGCACAACAATATGATTTTCCAGCACATTAGGGAAGCAAAAGTAGAACCAAAAAGCCTATGTACTGGCTGGATTTTGCTAATGTCACTTAAAATGGAGGAAAAAATCCTAGCAAGATACCAAATAGAGTGCAGCAGATGGTAAACAAATATTATGAAGCAATCTTCACAAAATCTGCAGTGTGTCACAAATACACAAAATGGCAGAGTTTGGATAAAAGGATCATAACAGGCCATATGGTGTTAGTCATTTTATTTGTAGCAACATGTAATACAATGATGAAATCCGCATAAAAGTCCAATGGTAGAAGAAGCACAGCCCCAGGTAGAGGCTGCAATGGATGATACACTGTAGATAACAATAACTAAACAAACAGTAGAGGAGGCTATACTAGCTGGCAATTATCTATGTCTGGAAAGTAATCAAGCAGGTGAGAACGACATTTATGCCAGTAAAATCTAGGCATCTGATATGGCTAGAGTAACCAGGAAATCAAGCATCAACATACATAACATATTTTAGATGCCAGTTAAATGGCAGGGGAAATAGTTTTGTGCAGATGTAAATGACAGACTAGAGACATGAACTGAAAGCACAGCAGCAGATGTGTATTTCCAGGAAAGTTCTACACATGGTACCATTAATATGGGCTACTGCTCTGATTGCAGGGACTCTTACTGGTGCATGAAGTTCAAACAAAGCTAATGTGTGATATGGGAAATAGGTAACAAAAATCAAAACATTATAAAAGAAATGATAAGGTCTGGAGCCTGGTTTTTCTCAGGTCCCTATCGCAAGTCCTAGGTTTTACAATGGGGAAGGGCACATGTCCCAGGCTCGGGGGAAATGGACGTTTACAAATACAGTTCTTACCCACAGGACATGTTTTTTAGTCGAAAACAAACATGCGGATGTAAAAGCAACAAAACCACTCGAAGACTCACAAAACAATTATTTCCTTTAATTTTCTATGCCCGTGATTATCGATCAAGCATAATACAACCAAGTACTCTGCGCCTTACCTTCTATCATATACACTCTCTCACTTCCAGCATTAATATACATCATGCAGATTCACAAACCAGATGCCACATCCCATGGCTCTTTTTGTAGACCCACCTCTACCAGGGCAAACCTTTTGCAGAAAATTGGTGGAACCTTTCCTCTAGCACAGACTCGTGGCACCCATAATAATTGAAATATTAGAAAGGAGCGGTAGAAAGCCTATCCACTCTTAAATAGACTACTGATCTTATTGCCTGAGGCAGAGAATTTTGACTGCCCTTCACAAATTCTTCTTGAAAACAATGCCATAGGAGCCAAAAAAAGATTTAAAAAGTGCAAAGAGTTACAAAAAGAAAGAAAGAAATTAAGCAATTCGTTATCGGTCCCAAGTATGCATCAATGGAGTAAATGAGTGCTTTGTTACAGACTTCAGTTACAGTAGGATCTTAGCCTATTTATAGAACCCTGTGAACTTTGTATTTTTTGCAATTTTTCATTTTGGGGCGGGGGGGGTTCCTATTACATTTTATCCATTAAAAATCTTTTTACTTATTACATTTACATTAATAAAATACCTCAAATGATCCCATATAAAAAAACCCTATGTCTAAACCATGTAAAAAAACCCAGTTTATTTAGACTACACCATTTTCTTAAGCATTATTGCATGGTATTAAAAAGTTTTAGGAATTAAAGGCAAGCATAGATTAGTACTCCTTAAATATTCCCTATGCCCTCTTCAGCCCCCATGTCTCAGCCTCCCATTGGTTCAAAGGACCCCTCCCCTAGCCTCCTTTACATATTCCCCCAACCCTACTGAAATCAAGGTCCTTGGGGAGGGTGGCAGGCCCTGTCCCCAAGGGGTGGGAGGCCCTAGAGGGGATGTTGCAGACCAACCTTGCCTTGCACGCACCCTGCAGTGGCAGCGCCTGTCCTGTGGGGCTGAGCCCAGCTCCCCACTCCAGGTGTTGTGACCTGGAGCACGGGATCATAGCACTGCCCAGGTTTGGCCCAGCCACCATCACAACAAAGAAAAGAAAAAGGAAGAATGTAGATAAGTTGGCCAACATCTTTAACTTGTAGAGGAAGGAAGGAAAATAAAAAACTTGGCATCTCGTAAGTATGCTTCTAATGGCAGAAACTGCTCCCTCCTCCCAAGAGCATTCTCTGTTCTCTAGGGCAGGGAAAATGCAGACTCCAGTCCTCCCATCACCACAGAAACTTGTTTAAAACAAAACCAAATCTTTCTCTGTTATTAGGGAGTCGTGTGGCCCTCAACACCTGTGGTACAACTGTCAAATCCAGCCTTATGAACATGGGATATCATCTTCCTAGACCCAAAGAAACAACTGATCTCAAAGACAGATAATAGAGGCAGTCACCCCACCACAACAATACATGCACTGTACCTGACTGTCATGTTATGACACTTATCGTCACATGTCAGAAAAGAGATCATCTCCTCATACAAGAGCGTAAGTAGGATAAGATCTCAGCAATCATTATTCTTCTCCAGCCTCACCAACCTACAGCGGCTATAGTATGCAGAAAACTCCTTTTCCAGTGGAAACCAAGGGTTCATCCTCCATAATATGGTCAGTCTCCACTGAATTACAAAGGAAAGGTCCCAAATCTAGTTGAGCCGGTGTTTCAATGCAGCAGTTGCTATGCTCCCATGCCTGGTATTATTCTACACTTTGTAGCATATTTCTTTTAAAATCTGCACTCTGCAGCTCTTTTGTTTTTTAAAGTGAGAATTAAATTTTCAAATTACAATCATAGCTCTACAGGTACTTTATACTTTTCATTTAATTCAAGCCGTATAATTGCAGTGAGGAGTCAGAGCATGATAAGGTCACGTTAGTAATTAAAGCTATATTGTAGAGATATGCTCACTCAAGATGTAATTAAATAATAAAATATTACTTAGCTCAGTATCATCATTAAACTTGCATTAATGTATAAATATTTAACTGTAACATATAATGAACATAAAGATTATTTATTTAAAAAATGACAACTGCATAATGTGAGCAGAGGAGCCCGTACCAGACATACTGCAGACAGAAGTTAAATAAGCAGTACTTACATTCAAATGCTGTTGTCGTTGCATCAGGCAAAACTTGTCCAATGACATCCTAAACAATGACATAGGACAGAATAAGCCATATTTCTAACTAGAAGTGCTCAAGACATTTCAGAGTACATTAAACTTAACTGTTCCTCTATTACAGAGAAAAGAGACTTTAAACCCCTCTCCCCCAAATTTTAGCATAGGATTCAAAGCAGTTTCAATCAGTCCCTCACTTCCTCCTCCCTATGCCCCCTAGAGGGAAGAATAGTATTCCATTTTGCTTTTTCTTGCAATATAAAGAGTTTATTTTGTCCTTAGGGCATGAAAAATGCATGTGGAACTCTTCTTCAAGGCAAGTCGCATAAACGGCAGTTTATAAATCATTTCTGTACTTGAGAAGGCGCACACTCTCTGTCTTTCTACCCTAAAGCATCCCGACTGTTGGGGAGAGAATGTTCCATTATTTTATAACTTGCTCAGCTTCTGTTTTCTGGTCCTTCTCCCCCACCATAAGTAGATTTGTGCCTACCTCTGCAGCCCACGTGGCTCTGAACAGCGGTGCTGGAATAACTTTTATAATGGGGGTGCTAAGAGCCATTGACTCAAACTGTACACTCTGTATATGATGGAAAACACTTGAATCCAGGGGGTGCAACAGCTCCTCCAGTACCAGCATCTATAGATCTGAACAGCAGGAGGGACAATGACTAAAATCTTGTTGATTTCACTCTGCTCCTGCACAGGAAAGCTTTGAAGGATAGGGATGCACTCGAGATGCTTGCTGCAGGCTCACCAGAAAGCTCTGGTTTACATTTGGAACAGTCTCTCTGCAACCATATGAGCTATAAAGTTTTTAGTATTAGTATTTTATTTTAATTGAAGTTTAAATCCTGCATAAATACATGAGCGGATTCATAGTTGGTCTGAAATAAGAAAAACACCCTGGTTGTCCAGTAAGAAATGAGGCCAAAGCATCAAAGAAGTGTAAATATTTCTCATCTACACACTGGGCAGCGTGTTTTATTTTAAGAAGTTTTTTCGCCCTTGCCTGAACTACTTCCACAACAATGATTTCTAAGGACAGGATCAAACTGTATATAGCAGAAGGCCCAGAAATGTAGAATTTCTGTGTATGTTACATATTTCTGTCCCAAATGGTGCATTTTTATGTCTAATATTTTAAACACATTTTCTATGCTATAACTTTTTTTTAAGATCAAAAACTGCAAGAATGTTTTTACCCTGGGTATATCAAAGTTACTCAAAATTCAGTGGAAGATCAGTTCATGCAGACCTTCTAGTCTACAATGTGTCATCAGCCAACAGTGAGTTTGCATTATGTCACGTGGGGTATGGCATAAATGCATAGCATGATCTTTCCTTCCTGCTGTCTCATTTCTCATGTCAGGCAAGCTTTTCACTGACAATGTCACAAACTGGTCAGGAAATAATAAATAAAGCTATTTATTGCAAATAAATTTTATGCACCTTGGAGTGCTCAGCATGTCACATTATGGGACCCTCAGTGACCCCTGTCCCACTATTTTTCTTTTTTCCCTCTGAATAAAACTAAGAAATGAAATATGAGATGCAATATTAAAATAGAATAATTAATATAATGAAAAAGCAGCAAATATAACAGTGAAGAGTTAACTGGGCCAAATTATAGATATAGAATTATTTCTTGCTCTTTTTATCTGAGATGCGTTAAAATAAATTACCTTTATATACTACAGTTTAAATAACAGAGGATGTGCAACACAGATGACAATGATTCTGTGGAAACTTTGCACCGTCAAAAAGAAATTACAAAATGTAGGCAACACAAAGCTCAGTATAGTGTTAAGAGAATTATTTGTGGTGTTGTTATTTCTAGAGACTGGTAGATGTTCTATAGAACACTTGAGAAGATATAATCCCTGTCTGCAAGAGGTTACAGTCTAACTGCACAAATTCAGTACAAAGAACTAAGGTCTTGTCTACACACAAAACTTACACTGGTTTAACTAAAATTGGTTTTTAAAAAGAGATACTTAAACCCTGCAAATCCCTGCATAGGCACATTTCAATTGAGTCAATATAAAATATATTTTAGTTAAGCCATCACAAGCTTTGGGAATCGACCAGCAGCGTATATGTGAGGAGAAGATGTGTGGGCTATGAGAAAGGACCATGTTTGAGGGCTCAGAGAACTCCAACTCAGGCTCTAAACTCCCAAAATTATGATTTACCATCACTCTCAGGTTACTAGCCTGCTTTATATTTTCACCTTAAAGTTCACATTTTACATTACCATTTGGGGGGGAAAAAAAACAAAAAACCTAAAAAATCTAAATCTATTAATTTAAGATCTGTAAAAGTGGAGCAGACCACAAAACTGTCTCATAGTGAATTACGGGTAAGGTATCTTTACTCGGCTCAGTGTTCCACCTTGCTATTAAGTCAATGCACCAGATGAAACACCGAACTTTAAAACATGAATTCATAAAATTAATCTGGGGTTAAGAACATAAACTTTTCACCCAATGCATAGGAACCCTTACCCTCTAACATTTTGGAGGTCTCTCACTGACCCAAATTCAGGATATCCTAACTTTCAGCAGGCTACCATAAGTGATGTTAGAATGGAGAATCCCCACAACTCACAAACAATAAAATCCTATAAATCTTGCAGACAAATGTTCAAGCAAATCAGTGTATAGAACAACTGGTGTTTTATCCAACAAAACAGAAGGCCATTAACTACAGAGAGAAAAGTCAGATAATAGTAGACTAAACAAGAAATCTGTCAGAACTGTTCTGTGGAAGACTGTAAAACAATTTGTATATGTAGGAAAGAAAACTGAACGTTTAAAACCTATTGCTTGTAGCCGGGTTTGCCTGGCTGCCAGTGGCCTTATTCACCTCACACTTACACCAGCTTTTACACCAGTGTAATTCTGTGGAATTCACATCAGTGTAAGTGAGAGAAGTGTAAGACCCGCTCCTCCAGGTGTTCAGACTCCATGGTGATGGGACAGCATGTGAATCTAGACAGATTAATGAAAAAAATCAGTGCACTGTAATCCACTTACTAGTGAAAAATCTTTAAATAAATCTGTTTACTGATCACTTCAAAGTCTGCAAAACTGATATACACACAAAATCATCAAAGTGGTGTTGCAAACAGTAGCACTTAGGTCCCAATTCAGCAAGGTGCTTAAGTAGGAGTCTAATTTTAATCATGTGAGTAGTCCCAATTCTGTATAACTACTTAGTGCCAAAAGATAGGCACAACTTAAGCACCTTTCTGAATTAAGGCCTTAATGATTTTTTAAACAAACATATCTGTACCTTTCAGCTAATTATCAGTTCTCCTCCAAGATGCAATTCTTAAGAAGGAATATAACTGAATATTAAACTTAATGGAGGCGTAGATTAGTGTGTAGAACAGCACACTAGGCACTAGGACTCAGATTTTTAAAGATATTAAGGTGTTTCTGCACTCAGCATTGCAATGCCAAACTGATTTAAGAACTTAAATCTCATTTGCAAAAAGGGATTTAAATACTAAAGAGACAGCTTTGGATTTCAAAGAGTAAAGATGTTAAATTCAAGAAAAAAATCATTTTATTTCACAAAATAAAGATCCTGCAGCATCCTGTGTTAAATAACCTGATATACTGTGTTCTGATTTGTTTTTCTTCTACAAATTTTTAACCTCCTTAGGGTACGAACCTAGCCTCAATCTGTTTTGTACCATACCCAGCAGATTCACAATGCACATTAAATTAACAGTTTTCTGATTATGCATCTGCAGCTCCTGCTTACTTCATCTGGAGTTTTGCATGCCCAACACCTCTGAGAAAGAGATCCTATAAATGTTATTGTTATTATTATTCAAGGTGTCCACTTGACCACTTAATTTCAGCTCCTTAAGGGCTTGTCTACACATAAAAGTTGTACCACTTTAATAATACCGATATAGCTAAAGCGATATAACCTCCATAGTGCGAACAAAAAGTGCTTACATAACTTATTCCAATATGAGAAGGTGAATAAGGGATACAGATAAAAGGCATCTTTATATTTGTAAAACTGTGTCCATTCTAGGACTTTTCCTCGTATAAATATTTTGGTTAAAAAAAATCATACCCCTAAAAGGAAAGTTATATATGTGTTGACTAATATATGCCGACTAGCATATAAATATATATAATTAATAATATGTATTGTCTGCACCATCTATATATATGAGTATGCATTAAGCACTGATACTGGTAAGCACAAATACTGTAACAGTGACATAGCCTAAAACTTATGCTAAGTTTCCCATAGCACCTTGCATTTGCTGAAGTAAGCATTTGGCACAAGCAGATAGGAAACTTGTCAAAATCAAGATACATTTGTTCTATGTCTCAGTACAAGCTAGAGAAGTACCTTCACAGACCAGTACCTGAATCAGTAGTATCCAAAACAAAAATAAGAAAGGAACAGAACAAGAAGTTACGGACCTGGAACAAACTGATAGGCTGGATTTTAGTGACATGTAAAGAAATATGTAACTTGTAAAATCATATAAATTATACCAGCTGAAATGTGTAACTTGGGGAACACACCTTCTGCGTAAGGTGAATGTAACCCCGCTCCATGGAAATGCTCTTTGGAACTGGTATTGTATAGAATCTTTTTCCTGTACCATATTAACCTGACAGACACTGGTTATTTGGACTCTTGAGTATTTGTCATAATGAAATAACAAACCAAAGCGTGATCAAGCAATTGACTATACAGTGTATCAACAATCAGTAAAACTTCCAAACCTAGACCTGGCCTCAGAATGCCCTGCCCTGGAAAATACCTATCCCTTCCCACTGAGCTTCAACAGTGTGTCTGTTTACAAACTGGTTTAAGTTACAATAATTTGACTGAAGAGACATTTAAAATTACTGTAAATATTGTTGGATGCAGGGTTGTTGTAGCCACGTCAGTCCCAGGATATTAGAGAGACCGGGTGTGTGTGTGTGTGTGATACTATAAAAATTGTCTAATTAATCAGTGTTTCCATCTGTCAAATCCCATGTGTCCTGAGTAAGGCAGCTTCCAGATCAATGTTCCTCCAACTGAGACCTAAACTCCCTTTACATTAATAAAGAATCTTTTAGCTACTGCACCCAACTTCATCACCCTAATTTTCCTACGGACAGTCAGGGGAAGGATAGAGAATCTGCACCCACAGTGCAACGCTGCTTGCTGATGCTAAGGGACATTTATGCTTTAGTGCAGTGGGTTTCAACCTTATTTCATTTGCAGACCCCTAAAAAATTTCCAGTGGTGATGTGGACCCCTTTGGAAATCTTAGCCATAGTCTGCGGCCCCGCAGGGCTCTGTGGCCCCAGGCTGAAAACCACTGCTCCAGTGCCCTGGGGGAAGGGAAAGGCACAGCCAGGCATGGGGCGGCAGGGGAGGGAAGCCGGGCACCCCGGGGGCGGAGGGGGCGACTCACCAGCACGTCCCTGAAGAGCAGCTGCGGCGCGGGGTGGACTGTCCAGTCCACGGCGCCGCCGTCCGGGATGGTGATGCGGATGACGAGCGGCGGGCTCTCCATGGCGCGGGGCGGGCCGCCGCCGGGTACGAGCATCCCCCCGCGGCGCCTCACATGCTGGGGGCCCGCAGCCCGGCCCGGGGGCGACACTCGCCGGGGTCGATGCGCCGCTGGCCGGAGCTGCCACCTCCCGTCCCCGAGCGGTGACCGGCCTGCCCCGGAACCAAACCGCGGGAGCCGGAAAAGCGGGGAGGCGGCGCCAGGCTGGGGAGGGGCGGCCCAGAGCCCCTGTGCCCCTCGCGCCCCTCGGCCCCGGGGGGCCCACAGCCCCCTCCCCGCTGCGCCCCTCGGCCCCAGGGGAGGCCCAGACCCCGCCTCCCCGCTGCTCCCCTCGGCCCCGGGGGGCCCACAGCCCCCTCCCTACTGCTCCCCTCGGCCCCGGGGGGCCCACAGCCCCCTCCCTACTGCGCCCCTCTGCCCCGGGGGCGGCCCAGACCCCGCCTCCCCACTGCTCCCCTCGGGCCCGGGGCGGCCCAGACCCCGCCTCCCCACTGCTCCCCTCGGGCCCGGGGGGCCCACAGCCCCCTCCCCACTGCTCCCCTCGGCCCCAGGGGCGGCCCAGACCCCGCCTCCCCACTGCTCCCCTCGGGCCCGGGGCGGCCCAGAGCCCCCTCCCCGCTGCTCCCCTCGGCCCCGGGGGGCCCACAGCCCCCTCCCCGCTGCTCCCCTCGGCCCCGGGGGCGGCCCAGACCCCGCCTCCCCACTGCGCCCCTCGGCCAGACCCAGACCCCCTCTCCCTCTTGTGCACCCCAGGGATACCCCGCCCCCCAGGGCTCCTCCTCAGCCCCTGAGTCCCCCTTCCCGCACCCTGATGGCTCCCCTTCAGATCCTGATTCTCCTTCCCCTCTACCCCACAGACACCCCATTAAACCCCAAGGGCTGCCCCAACCCTGAGTCCCCACCTCACCCCGAGACCCACCCTGCCCCACATGGTCCCATTCCCCCAGGCCCAGCACCCCAAACATGGACATTTTTGCACAGGTGTCTTTCCTCTGATGATTTCCTCCTTCCCAGCCCCACATGCGAGTCCTTGATCTGTGCCCCTCGCTAGTTCAGAGTTAGTTAGAACATTCCCAAAGGTTTTCTTGTCCCCAGTATTGCCAAACTCAAATGGTCAGGGGTCACACATCAGCCCCCAAAATCATGAGATAATTGTAAAAAGGTGTATGGGTGGTTAACCCATCTTCTGCTTTTTAAACTCCCCATGCCCATCCACAGAGTGTGTGTGATAATTACAATGTTGTCAACTCCTACGCATTTATAGTAGGGCAATTTTTTGCTCCCTGCTGCCAGAACTCTCACTAGTACAAATACATAGTAAGAGACAGTTATAATCTAGAACAAAGTACACTAGTGAGTTTGTGACGTAGGAACTGGGACTACACTACAGTGTCCAGATATCTCCATTTTATAGGGACAGTCCCGATTTTTGGGTCTTTCTTATATAGGCCCCACCCCCGTCCCGATTTTTCACATTTGCGGTCTGGTCACCCTAGACTCATATAGGAGCTACCTATCGTCCATGAGTTAGGAACAATTAATAATTCCTGATGAGCTGAGCTCAGGATTCAAACTAGTAACCTGCAAGTAAAAGGCAAGATAGCTCATCAGCAATAACCTGAGGCATTTAGCCAGCACAACATCCAACATTACACTTGGAGGGTGAAACTTGCTTTGTGGAAAGATAAATTTATTAAATCAAGTTCTGACCATTTTGAAGCTTCCATAGGCAAGATCATCCACTCTTTGCATTCATCAGCATATTTTTCCACAAACACTTCAGACTCAATCACATTCTCAGGATATGTCTACATTGCAAAAAAAAAGTGTGCTCCTAACTCAAGTTAGCTAATCTGCATTAGGCAAATTGGGGTAAAAGAGCAATGAATGAAGACAACAGTTTGGCTTTTAATTGATGTTAGAACTTGGAGTTAAAACCTACAGGCAGCAGGGATTGTACTCGAGCCGCAAACCTGAGTTAAAAACCGAGTTGTTTTGTCTTCACTGCTATTTTATCCCAAGTTGGCTAATTGAGGTTACCTAAACCAAGTTAAGGACATACCTTTTTTTCAGTGTAGACGTACTCTTAGTCTGCCACCTCCTATTTTATGAGGGGCAGACTTTATAAAAATACAAGAGTAAAAACATATGAACGAAATATAAATACGTTTTGCAATATAGAATCATTTCAGCAATTACTTCAGGGTACATAAGCTTTTATACATATGTATTTTTTACCCCCTCATAAATTATCAACAGAATTGGATCCCACAACCTTGAAACTTCACTTACAGGAGCAACTAGCACAGAGGAAAGCATGCTGTTATCCTCTGTCAGGAGACATACCACCCACATTGCCAGTGAGTTACAACACAACTATTTGTGAAACATTACTACTCTGGAGATGAGATTTTGGGTTTCCCCTCTTGGCTGCAGGAGCAGATCACGGATCTAGAAGTTAAAGGCAGCATAGTCAAATGTAACAATACTCCTATTTGAGTAGTCTTTGGGGAATGAACCTGGGATCTCTGCAAAAAGCATGAGCCTTAAGCACTTGAGCTCAAAGAATCAGATCTCTTAAGAAGTTAGGAACAGCAAGAGTCATACGACTGCAGCTGCATAAAGCTGCAATGTCCTTCCTTTTCTACAAACAATAACAAAACCCAATCACCAGTCATCACACATCACACTCAACTATACCAAAAAAATCTTATGCACAACACATCTCTGCTTATTTCTCATTGGATTGATGATACAAGGCTGTCCACCCTGCAGAACCATGAGCACAACCTTCCCTCACTGATTTCGGTGGGAGCTGTGCATGAGGAAAACTGAATGTTGTCCTCTATAACCTGATTACACCTGTTAATATTAGTTATTCATTACAAGTGACAAGCTGGACAATTTGACTTACATGTTCAATAAAAATAATAATGCCAACTATATTCAATTTAATTCCTAAAACAGTCTCCCTCTTAGGGTGACCAGATAGCAAGTGTGAAAAATTGGAATGGGGGTGGGAGGTAATAGGCACTTTTATAAAACAAATCCCTGAATATCGGGACAGTCCCTATAAAATCAGTATATCTGGTCACCATACTCCAGCTCCCCGTTATTAGGATTTGATGTTGTCTGGCCTTTCTGAAAAAAATCATCTTTGGCCATTAGCAGAGATAAGTTCTCTCTCTGTTCAATAACTTTATAATTTAACTGCTACGGTAGAAATTTAATATAGTCCCATGTCAGGAATATCTCAGGAACTGCTATTTCCCACATGAACCTCATTTATGTTCAAATGAACTTTTTCCCTGAAGTCCCTGTGCACCTTTCAATGATGAATCATCTTCTGTTAAGTTTTAAAAACTAGGATACAAAATCAAAGAACTACTATGGCTTTATGATTTTTTTCAAATATATTTTTCATTCATAGGGCTTCAGGGAGAACCAACTCAATTTACCAAATTTGCATAAACACTGGGAACTTAAGTTCTAAATATACCAAAATTTGATAAAATAACGGAGATCTATTATTTCACACTTTCAATTATATTATCGTGCAGAATTTTTGCTCTGTCAGAATTAGTGAGATTTTCATTTATTTGTATTTTTGCCCAGATCAGATAAGGAATGTTCCAAGACTGTTTTCAGCACAGAAAAATTTGTAAACAGTTAGAGAATGGAATAATAAAGTATTCAGATGTCATATTGTCAACAAGGAATATGCATGTAATTAATTCCCTTGTTAATAATTTGTCCATATTTATAGTGTACTCCCCCTCTGCTTGGGTGACCAGACTGTCCCGATATCTAGGTGTTTGTCCTGATATTTTGCGGTACTCCCGCTTTTTTTTTTTTTCCTCCACCGGTGATCTCCCTGTCATGTGTCCTGATTTTTTCTTCCTCTCATCTGGTCACCCTACCCTCTGCAGAACATTTAAGCAACATTATATTTGAAAGATTTCTACTACTAAAGTTCCGTGCTGCTATAAAAGGGAAGTCTAGCATAGTGATTCTCAATCTTTTCCATACCATGAACATGTTACAGTACAACAAAAGAGTTGACCTGTCTCTCCCCTTTTCCATATAGCCATAGAGAAAGAGGGAGGAGGGGTTGGATTGTGACTCTACTGGATCTGTTTGTTACCCTTGGAGTATAAATCCAAGATCTAGTAGCTTCTTTGTCTCCCAGCCAACAGTGGACTATGTGAGTTGACTTTCTGTAGGGGCTCAAGCAAGTGCCTGTGCTTAAGGCCAGTGCAGGCAATAAAAATGATGCTTAGCACTTATATAGTCTTTTCCTCAAGATGTATTTCTCTATATGTGCACATTCATCTTCAGAGTGCTACCCCCTATGTTAATCTTCACAACATTCTTGTTGTAAATATTATTCAGTGGAAATTGAGGCAGAAAACTTGCCCTAGGCCACAAAGGGAGTTGGAGTCAGTGCCAGACCTAAGATTAGAAAACAGAATTATTTGCATCCAGCCCTGTGTGGGGATTACTGGATAAGAGAAAACCTCAGAAATCAAATTTATGAAGAAAACTAGAGGGGAATATAGTTGGGAGTCAGCAAGTGCTAAATTTTCATTCTGGTTCTGTGTGCCTCTGGGCAAATTATTTCACCTCTGCTGCAATTTCCCCAACTTTAAGACCGCAATAATAGTACATATTTACTACCTTACAGGAGCATGGAGATTAAAGAGTTAACATCTGTGCTAAAAGTTATTTAATACATTAAATGTTAAAAAAAAATGTAGATCTCCAATACCATGCATACAGTATGTCTGATTAGAGAGAGCCAGATTCAAATATATCAGTGATTTTCATACTGTGGCTCGCGATCCTATTTTGATGTGGTAACCAGGGCAGAGAACCCCTGCCCAGAGCCTCTCCCCCACAACCCAGAGGGGGGCTGAAGCCCCGAGCTGGGCTGAAGGTAAGGGATCACAATTTTTTCTAGTGGGGGGGGAGGTTCACAATTTTGTTAAAGTCCAAATGGGGTTGACAACACAAAAAGTTTGAGAAACACTGAAATATATAGGCCACGAAGTCCAGTATATTACCTCTGGCTATGGCCAATATTTGATCCTAAAGAGGACAAAAAACATCTATAAAGTGTGGGTGGGAAGAGCTCCTTGCTTCCTGCAAGAAATGGCTCATTATTCCAGTGACATATTTTCATGGCTATGTTTCCTTCTGATTTAAAGAGGTAGGTGAACGTGTAAGAAACATTTCTGCATGGATAAATAGCAACCTAAAGTTACACTGGGGTGCAATTCACTCCTCCCTGCCCATATTCCAAAAATCAGACTGTGTGTGGTGAACTAAAAGCATTTGTGAAGGAATTTACTCAGCCATACAGATAGGAGCAGAGTCTCCAGCTCTTATGTGTCTACTCTTCCACACTATGGGCCTTCCCCTGTATCAGAGTAGCCACAGCAAGGGTACAGATCCTCTACAATGCATACAGGGCTTGCAGAGTTACCTCTACATGCCTTTGCCACTACTCCTTGTAACTCTTTTGCACTGGTTTAAGGCATGCAGAAGGTTTGCACAGACCTTCTATACCTTAGTCAATTTTACAATTATCACTGTAAGTGGGAAACTTCAAATGATTTCAGTTCAGTGGGACCAGAATTGGGCCCCAAATGAAACTTTTAAACTTGTTTCTTCCTCAGGATACAGAGTATTTGGAATTTTTTTATAAACTTTAAGGAAATGATCCTCTTGATTTAGGCCGGGTAATGAAATGTTTAAGTCTTGTTTTAAATGATGTACCTATTTTAAAAATAAGAAAAAACATAATCAAAATATTGTTATGCTTAATAAAATTAATATTATTCCAATGCTACATATGCTGCACAATTACTGAAAAATTACAGCATGAACATTACAAATGAAAGTGATCAAAAATAAGTCTATACAGTGTTAATGTTACTGTACCTTACCAGACCAGCTTCAGGGGCTGCATAATTGTTTCTGCCAACCTATAAATTTTTGAGTAACAACAAAATCATTGTGATTTTTCTTACTAAATAATTCATATATTACAAAGCATGTATGTAACAAGACCCATGAATCACTAAGCATATACAGATCATATCTAATGGCATTTCTTCTTATAAAAATAATTCCAATAGATTTATATATTTGGATTAACTACAACACATTGGGGTTTTTTGGATAAAATTATATATGTTATAGAGTCAATTTAAAGAGTTCTTTAGGAAGTGTTGTGTTTTTAAATTTGCATTTTAAAATTGAAAGTGTTCCCTGATCAGACTACTTGTGTAAAGAACTGCTTTGCATCATGTTTTACAGATTGATTCTATTGGGATTATTAATATCACTGAAAGTAATAAATTGGGTTTTATAATGAACTAGTACAGTGCTCATAAACTGTGCTTAAAGTGATGCAATCATTTTAAAAATAACTCTTAACCATACATATTCTACCTTACGAAACAAATAATGATTCCAAACTGGCTGACTTTACAATGCAAAGTATTCCATCATTTCAAAATCTTAATAGCTTCTTCACATTTTTAAATGCTGACTAGATACACATTTGTGTTCCATGCAACAATTTCCTCATTCAAACTTTGCGTATCTGCATGGTTTATAATTTGAACATGCCAAAAATCATGGGTTTTACCCAACTTCTCAGCAGACGTTTAATAGCTATTTGCTATACAAAGACTTAATATTTTATAAACTATACCACAGTGCATTGACTAGTATTAGCATAAATAATTAAGACTAAACACTTGTCTAAGGAGCAATGTACATTTTATGATGCATTATCCTAACTTATTTAAGCTTCATTTTTTCAACATACTAATTCACAAGGGTCAATAATTTGCCATGAGTATCCTAATCATTAATGAAAATTAGTGAGGTTGTACTATACACGTATTACAGGTTTTATTTAAAGGAATTTTTTTAATCCCTACATTAAGATGCCACTACTGTCTCTCAAAGTCCACTTTGCTGTAGTTATCAAGTTGATTTAAATTGAATTATAATGCCCAAAAGGTATGTACAGCTAAGTACTTCTGTACAAATGTACGGTTTGAGAAATGCACCGATTTTAGATCGAGTTCTATTATCTTATGTTTCTATAGCTAGCAAGATTATAGAGGAAGATTAAGGCATGTTACAGTAAACAATTTACTATACATGGCCAAGTAAAACAAAGTAGAAACCCAAGGAGAATGAAGCCAAGTTGGTTCAAGACATAGGTCCACAAGCAAGAAATCTAAGTAAGCCAGGGGGTACAGTATAGCTGCATGTGGGTTTTGTTAAATTTGGTCTTTTAAATGGCTTGCTCTTTTTCATATTTAGAGGCAGCATGGCCTAGAGAACTAAGCCAAGTGACTGGCTGGAGCTAGGGACTACTGATTTCTAATTGTGGTGTTGCCACTAACTCTCTGTGGGCTTGTCATCATTAGTTTTAATTTAGTTATTTTTATTTTATCTTCAAGTTCTTCATTTCATATAGCTTAAAGCCAGAAGGGGCCATTAGATCATTTCGTGTGACCTCCTGTAATGCCACAGGCTGTTAAATTTCACCCATTTACCACTGAATTGAGCCCCATAACTCATGTGTCCCTAAAGCAGATCCTGCATTTAGCTAAAGCATATCTTCCAGAAAGGCATCTTGTCTTGGTTTGAGGACATCAAGAGATGGAGACTCCACCACTTCTCTCAGCAGTTTGTTCCTGTGGTTACAAATGTATGCCTTATTTCCAATTTGAAATTTTTCTGGCTAAATCTAGGTTAAAAAAAGGTTAGGCGATCCCTAGAATAAACCAGAAATGATTGTAGCATAGAATAAATGTTTTGGATTGTCCTGAAGAGCCTTCACAGACATGTTAACTAAACTACTTCAATATAATCAATTAATTTAGAGATTAAAAAACAAAACGAAACACTATGTGACACTGGGGAAAAATCAACACTCCGTAAAATGGGGATATTTACTCACTTAATGGGGATGTTGTGGAAGTTAGCTAGTTAATGTCTGTAAAATAAGTGCTAAATATTACTATGAACATGGTTGTTTTTACAGGTAACCCTTTTATGCAGCTGATCTATGCTTTTTTTAGTTTGGCTGTCTTTGTACCTGCCAAATGGTTCTGGTCAGTTTTATATTATTGAAAGGTTTAAGATTAACTGTCTGTGTCACAATGTAGCAGCACTTACTTCTCAGTACATGAAAGATTAACTTCAACTTCCAGTTCCCTTGCTGTCCCGGAGTGCTTTTGCAAATGGAACGGCTATAACAGAGCCAGACCCAGAAGAATGCTTGCAACAAGTTAGGGTGCCCTAAATTAGGGAAACTTATGTTGTTCATGTCTAAGCGATTGTCTACACTGCAAATTTATTGAAAAAACTTTTGCCTTTCACGGGTACTTAAAAAAGCCCCCCCACGAAAGACAACAGTTTTGCCAACGCAAATGGCAGCGTGAACATGGCTTGCCGACAAAGCTAATGCTGCTCACAGGGCTGGAAGTCTATTGTAGGCAAAAGTGCCAACAAAGTACCGATAAAGCGTGTTTACACACACTGACTTTTAGCGACAAGGCTGTGTCAACACAGCCTTGTCGCTAAAAGCTGCGCGGTATAGACAAGCCCTAATTCTTTTTGCTAGATTTACTTTGGCCCCGTTCACAATAATGAAATTTGCACACATGAATGTAGTGGCACCAGTGTAAACCCATAATATAGACACACTGGACCAATGCAATCCCTACATTAGGGATGTGCACCTTTGTAGCTACTTTGATGTAGTTACACCAGTGGAAGTTACCTTAACATGGCCAGAGCCCTTGTTTGACTTATGTTTAAAAAGATTCTCTTGCATTTAATGGACTTTACAGCCTGTTGCAATATTTTGTTTCTACTCATCCATTCCATCAGCTTACACTGCCTTTTTGAAACTGGTTAAAGGGACATTTAATTAACACTGAGCGTCAGTCCCCCATCTATAAAATGGGGAATAGTACTTTCCTATCTGACAGGAGTGTTGTGAGGAAAAAATGTATTAATGATTGAGGCACCAGGATACTATGGTAATGAGGTCAGATAAGTACTTAGTTTTTTTTAATCGCTTCTGCTAGAAATTTTTCTATTTACTGTTGTATAACTAACACCTAAGATTATTGTACTGAAAGATGAGAAAAATCTCTTAGTTCGTTTACTTTGTGATTTTAACAGTGTTCTAAATACAGTCTGTTCCACTGTGTTTTTTATATAGTAAGTACAGGCTGACTCCAGCTCTCACTAAAATCAGTAAGCATTGGATTAGGCCCTTCATTTTGCTTGCAGCTGGTGTGAGTTTTTCCATTACAGCAATAAGGGAAGAATAAAATATTGTCAATAAAGTGGAAAACGTTATTAATTGCCCACAAAATTAGCAGGGAGACTTAGGGGCAGGTGCAATATACAAACCTACTGTTAACATTTTATTTACAAAAAATGATGGATTTCAAGTTGATAATGTCTCTAACTGACAGCCTACAGGTTACAGATAGCTTTAGATCAGCAGTAAAAGGAGCTGCCATCAGATACAGAAACTGATCTTTATATACAGTTAGATGCCTAGGAGATTATAAGTTTGCTTTATTGGATATTTAGCCAAGAAGTTTCCATTAAAACAAATACACAAAACATCTAGATTTAGCAATTTGGATTAGTAAACAGTACTCCAAGGAATATAGTCTCTGTTAATAATACCTCTTATTGGTGGGAAATCTCTAGTGAAACAAATTTGTCAAACACACACAAGGTATAAAAGTGAAATATAGTAATTAAGACTTGTGCTTTATTGTGTAGCTTAAGCAATTTTTCATTACTAACATAAGATTTAATAAGTATAAGTAGTTAAAGATTCTGACTTGGCACTAGTCATTAGCATGTAATTGAACTAGTAAAAAAGATCAGTTAAACCTATGTTGATTACCACCTTATCTTTGAAAGGCAATTAAGGACCTCAATCATTGCAACAAGATTTGATTGTGCAGCCTTTATTGGACATTGATCTTTCAGCAAAGTGCAGTTACATTTTCCATTAATTTACAGTAACACAGTTTAACTCTGATACCCTAGACTGTTGACCCAGGTAAGATGTAATGCTAAGCACTCATTTAGGTTAAGATGCCCCCAGTAGTCATTACTGTTTAAAAGGCTAGTGCTGAAAACGTAGCTACCTGATCTATTGGGTTTAGAGTGAGGTTTCAGTTATCTGCATTAGTTGTTAAGTGAGGTGAAACAAAGCTCCTTGCCTTCTTATGTCATCTCACTCATTTAAACATCATCCTTGTATTCAATGAAGAGATAATTAAAGCAAGAGTTACAAGGTAGATTGTACTTTGTTTCAAATGAGAACAGAGCAGACCAAGTCAGCCGAAAGTTGAAGGGTAATTTTGTATTTTAATCATCTGTGACAAAGTATTGATATATAAGCATACGCATGTGTGTGCACATATAATTTAGTAGGTACAAAAAGGAGCCTGTCAATTAAAAACAGTCACATAAAAAATGAAAGCATCTTCACCTAGCTCCCAAATCAAAAAATAATTAACCAAAGATTAAGTCAAACCCTAGCCAGAGCCACATAAAAAAGGTCTTCCTACAAGCTACTGCTGTATGCCGTTCTAACAGCAACTTAGGATCTTCTAATATCCCCAAATTGCAAACTAACAAATGGAGGCCACTCTTCTTACTCCAATTTACCATCGTCCCCTCTGTTTTATCTGGACTGGATTTCAACCAGCTAATATCTATGCTCCAATCTCAACAACACACTAGGTAGAACATTTAACTGCACTTATTGGGTTGGATGAGATGTAGTACTCTGTGTCACCAGCATACTAAAAGCACAACAGCACTGTGCCTCCTCACTAACTTTCCCACAGGCCCATAAATACACTGAAGAGGAGAAGAGGCAAATTGAACTCAACATTAGTGCACCCTGCAGGACAGCAAGCAAGTGCCCAACACCAGCAGCCATATTCTCCACGTGTTAATTAGATCTGAGCCCTCTAGCTCTCCAGGGCTGGTCTTTAGCCTATTGAAATCAACAGACACTCATTTGCTTCAGTGAGTTTTGGATAGCATAGTGGATAGCATTCCCAACCCATTGGCCCTGCCATAATACCAATATCGCCCTTCTCATGCATATGGACCCAGTCAACTTTAGACAGATGAATTCTGGAAACAGTGCACTTTGGATATTCTCTGCAATGGCAGACTAATCTACATTCTTTCTTCATGCCCTATCCAGTATCAAGAGGTGCCAAGAAACTTCAAATTATCCTAAAAGAGATTTCACTGGTCTTTCAAGACAAGAGATGTTCACCACTCTATAGTATGGAAAAGGGGTTTGGAGGACTTAGGGCCATTTTAGACCTCAATTGCTCAAACAGCTAGATGAGGAAGACAAAATTCTGAACGGAGACTCTAGATTTCACTCTCAGTAGACCTTCTAAAATTAGTGACCTGATAAAAGCTTCTCTGCATGTTTCCATCAGGCTCTGTCATGAGCAATTTCATGAATTCACCTGTCCTCAATGTCAATACAACACATCTTCCAGTCTGTTTGCTATACCAAGATATTCCCAAAGGGATAGGTAGTGATAGCAACCAGGCTACAGAGTCTAGGAATTCATCTATGCCCACTTTTAGATGACACACTCATCAGAACCTTGTCCCTAAGGTGTAACCCGATCTATAGATTATGTATTAATTATATTGATAACTGGGAATTCTTTAGTAATCACTTTGAGGGTTAACAGGTTCCTGTCTCAAAAGCAGGCCAAATATTATTAAAATCACTATATAGTTCTATGCAAGAAGGCAAAGCAGTGAATATAATAAAGGCAAGTTACGGACTACAAAGGTCCCTTACAGGAAACAACCCAGAGGACCTTCCACATGTTTCAGGCACATGGATTTGCAATAGCCTTACAATATAACTCCCTGGTTCCTTCTCAGATGATTGTCTATGTAGGAGGTGACTTAGATTCAAGGAGAACCAGAACTGATGGTGATGGGAACTAGACAAGTATCTAAATTGATGGTTTTCCGTCAATTGAAGCAAAGGTTTGATAAGATGCCAATGCCAAGATGTCATAGAATTCAGTATTATCCATCCATCCTTACCTGCCATTTCTATGATTTCTAGTCTCCTAATAAAGATCATTTCATGGGCAGGACTGCACAAGAGAGCTCCAGAAGTTCCTCTTTGGGCCTGGAACTCTACCCAAAGTCATCACCAAGGTCACCAGCCTTTCCAGATGAGGAGTACTCTTGGGACATAGCTTGTCCCTCAACAGTGTTTTCATTTTTAACTCATGACTAAAGAATAAATCTTGGTCAAAGACTGACCAGAAGAACCCCACAAATAAAGAAAGAGAATTTATTCAAAGAAAGAGAACAAGAGACAATTTAATCTTTAACTTTTGATTAAAGTTAATTAAAATAGTTATTCACCATTACTTAATAAATGTCTCAAACATTTTGTGTAAATGAAAGCATTACCCTTTATGAATAGCATATTTTCCTCTAAGTATTCCAACAGCTCTTACACAAGTCTTAATGAATCCAATGAATATTATATTTGAACTTTGCCCTCAGCCATCTTCCAGTTCATCCTTCACCATGATCAACTCCACAAGAGCAAGAGGTCTATTGATTTTCATGTAATACAAGAAAATATTACATTTGCTTAATTGTTACACAGTGAGAGCATTGAACAAGAAATCAAGTCTCTATTTAATGCTGCTAGCAGCACAGAATTGCAGTGATCAATAGGGTAGTTTGTCAAAGATGTTCTCTAAGGAGACTTGCCCATCACTGTATGGACAAGGAGTCACATTGCCTGCATTTATTGAAAAACAGGTAAGCAAAGTCAGCAGTACACATTATCAGAAATCAAACAAGCTGCAGTGAATGGAGGTGCAACTCCAATGAAAAGCTGTATTTATAGTCTGGTAATTAAAAACCATTTTATCAGCCTCATGTTGAGACCAAACCTTTACCGCAAAGTATTGACAAGATCAGTAGCAATGAATGAGCAGTATTTGACTTCAAACTTATGAGCTGTAGTTATTTAACTTTTGCTCATTACAAAGGAAATCAGTTCTAGCAATTCTAGCAAAATGCTAATAGTGATTTTTATTATTAATGAAGCTTAATGTAACACTGTCTCTTCTTCTGTGAAAGCTATTTATTCAACTTGTGTCAAGAATATTCTTCAGTACTAAATATACTAGAATAAGTGCTCCTTTGACTAAAGTTTTATTTAGTGTTGCTTTTAGACAAGGAGACACACTTCTTTCATAAAGCATGGAACAGTTCACTGCTTACAAATAATTTTCAATAAGAATATGTATGTTGTATTTTGCATCAGTTAATTATATTGGTCATATTAGTGATTTTATCCTTTCAAGTCTTTTACACGTTGTAACATGCTGCTGGGGATACCGAGAGTTGTGAGACACTGTGTGCCACCCCTTGCCCTCAGCAAGAGTGAGTTTTGCTGATGATCAGACTTGTCAGCCCCCAGCCATACCAGTTTATCTTCCTCACCAGCAAACTCCTCAAGGCTCTCTCAGGCCAAAGTTCATCCATTGTGCTAGTAAGATAAACTGTAAGGTTTTGTGTTGACTATAGAAAACTCAATGCTGTAAGTGTTTCAGATGTTTATTTTATGCCCAGAATTAACGTTTGATATTTTGAGCAAACCTAGATGTCTTAAGCATGTTTGATCTCGCAAAAGAGTATTGGTGGATCTCTTTAGAAAAAAATGAATAGAAAAAATACCTGCTTTTATTACTGATATGGGACACTATGAATTCTAAGTGTTATAATTTGGGTTATTTAATGCAGGAGCCACTTTTCACAGGTTTGTCAACCACGTGCTAAGCGGTTTACAAAATTTCACAAGAGCATATGTCGAGGATAAAGCGGTGTTTAGCAACTCTTGGTCTGATCACAATAAACACTGTTAATGGGATCAATAGCCTCAGACCTGTAAAGCAGCGTGGGGAACTGCTTCTTTTAGACTGCTTTAGACGTGAGAGATTAAACCAACTATAGCCAAAAAAACCACAGAATTGTGAATTCAGATATTGAAAGAAAAAGGTGGAACCAGTTTTCAGATTTTTTCTTTTAAAATATGTTTAGATGTGAATGTTCAGTTGACACATACTATGTATTCCATTAATATGGATTTTAATTTGTGGGGTGTGGTTAAAAGAGCATTTCAATATATCTGCATAAAAGAAGGGTGCTATTACAGATTCCTTCAGATTCTGATTAGGTACTAGGACAATTTATATATTGTTGAATACCTAGGCACAGAGTCTAAAACTCTTGTCATTTACAATTACACCTCTACCCCGATATAACGCAACCCAATATAACACTGGTTCGCATATAACATGGTAAAGCTCTGACATGCTGCTCTGAGCAGCGTGTTAAGGGTGGCAGACCAGGCCAGGGCCAAGGGGTTTGATAAGGGGCAGAGGGTCTCAGGGGTGGTCAGGGGCTCCCCCCCAAGAACTGGGGGGCAGGAACTGTGGGAGGGCACTTTTGGGGACCCCACAGTTCCAGAGTGGTCCAGGGGATTGGCGGGGGGCCAGCAGCAGCTCGCTCTGCTCCCCTCACCCTGGCCCCAGCTGTGTCGCTCGGGGGAGGGGTTTGGGGGAAGGGATCCCCCCCGCACTCACCAGCAGCGGCAGAGGTGGAACAGCTCGGCCCCAGCCCGCTCCACTCCGCCAGCTCCCAGCCACAGAGCTCCGCTGCCCGCCGCAGGTGAGTGCGGGGGGGGGGGGGGCGTCCTTTCCCCAACCTCCCCATGTTCACAGATGGTGGGAAGCAGAGCACCGTGGCTGGGAGCTGGCGGAGTAGAGCAGACTGGGGCCGGGCTGCTCTGCTTCCTGCTGCTGCCAGTGAGTGACTGTCACGGAGTGGGGGGTGGTGGATAGGGGTCAGAGCACTTAGGGGACAGGAGGGTTGGGCAGGGGGTGAGGTCCTGGGGGTGATTAGGGAGGGAGCAGTCAGGGAACAAGGGAGGGGTGGGGCAAAGCAAGTTTGATATAACATGGTGTCATAGACAGATAGTAGGAGTTAACAGGAGTACTTCATGTCTCTTTTGACTGTAAAGGGTTAACAAGTTCAGTGAGCCTGGCTGTCACCTGACCAGAGGACCAATCAGGGACAGGATACTTTCAAATCTTGAGGGAGGGAAGTTTTTGTGTGTGCTGTTAGTGTTTGGTGGTAGTTCTCTCTGGGTTCTGAGAGTGACCAGACGTGTAACTAGGTTTCTCTCCAATCTCCCTGATACAGGTTCTTATAGATTCAAAGTAGTAAGTACTAGGTGATAAGGCGAGTTAGGCTTATGTTTGTTTTCTTTATTTGCAAATGTGTATTTGGCTGGAAGGAGTTCAAATCTGTATTTTGCTGAAAGGATTTTAATTTGTACTTGTATACTTAGGCTGGGAGGGTATTCCCAGTGTCTATAGCTGAAAGACCTTGTAACATATTCCATCTTAAATTTACAAAGATAATTTTTACTGTTTTTTCTTTCTTTAATTAAAAGCTTTTCTTGTTTAACAACCTGATTGTTTTTTTATTCTGGTGAGACCCCAGGGGATGGGGTCTGGATTCACCAGGGAATTGGTGGGGAGAAAAGAGGGAAGGGAGAGAGAAAGGTTGGTTTCTCTCTATGTTAGGATTACTTTCTCTCTCAGGGAGAGTCTGGGAGGGGGAGAGAGAAGGAGGGGGGAAGGTGGATTTTCCTCTCTGTTTCAAGATTCAAGGAGTTTGAATCACAGCGATCTTCCAGGGTAACCCAGGGAGGGGAAGCCTGGGAGAGGCAACGGTGAGGGAAAGGGTTTACTTTCCTTATGTTAAGATACAGAGGGACTGGGTCTTGGGGGTCCCCGGGCCAGGTTTTGGGGGGACCAGAGTGTACCAGGCACTGGAATTCCTGGTTGGTGGCAGCGCTACAAGTACTAAGCTGGTAATTGAGCTTCGAGGAATTCATGCTGGTACCCCATCTTTTGGACGCTAAGGTTCACAGTGGGGAATTATACCGTGACACATGGTCTCACCTATAATGGGGTGAGATTTTTTTGTCTCCTGACGACCGCATTATATCGGGGTAGAGGTGTATGTGTAACGTTTTTGGAGATGTGTTCCTTGCCTTCAGGTTAAATTACAAATATCATAACCTATCCGATGTATATAAATAAAGAGTTTTTTTTAAATAAATAATCAGAAATTTCTTCTCAGCAATAAGCATTTCAATCACTGTCTTTAGAGCTAATGCTTTTGAGGACAGTAGAAAAGTCAATTCATTTTCCAAAGCTGCTAACAGCTTATCTTCATTGACTCCAATATTCATTTCATGCCTCCGCTGAAACAGGAACAGTTTTTGTAACTGAAAAAAGGAAAATGAATTCTTTTGAGGACACCATCACATTAAAAAGGAACACATTGAAAACAAAGGTTTGCTTTTAAGTTGTTTATATTTTAAAGCAGCAGGAATATATAAATACCCACAGCTGTGAAAACCCACCAAATGAGTGCTTGAAAGCACAATTTCAGTACATGGCACCTTCATCTTCTTTATTCAGAAAATAAATAGTAACTGGGCCACAACTTGTGTGAACAGTCTCTGTGACACTAACAAGAAACCAGGAGCCAATTCCATATAATAAAGTTGGGATGCCTACAAAAGAGAAATACTTGTTACATACAACCATTACAAACCAAGAGAACTAAAACTAACACAGTAATAGCTAAAAATAATGGGGAAGGCAATTATTATTGTTTATTATTTGTATTATAGTAATATGTAAGATACAAAGTGGATAAGTAGTAAGGGGCTAAACTCAGAAGGGCCTTAAACTGTAAGAAGCTTGTATTTGATGCAGTGAAGGAGTCTGCAGATGGACTCAGGCACTTCATTCAATGCCTATGCATGCATGTGCCTAATTTTAAGCATATGAATAGTCCAACTATAGTTCAGTGGGATTATTCAATGTTTAAAGTGAGGTATGTGCTTCAGTACCTTACTGAACTGAACCCTCAAACAATGCAGGGGATAAGAGTCTGACTGGAGCACTAGAAAGACAGTCTTAAGCAGCAGTGGTTTAAAAGGACATGTGAGGGCTGTCATAGTCAAGACAGGAGATGATGAGGACCTGGATAAGAGTTTTGACTATGCAGACAGAGAGCAATCTTAATGCTATTACAGAGGAAGCAGCGGCAAGATTTGGACAGTAGAGCCAAGCATCAAGGCAGAGAGAGGACAGAATCAAAGATAACACCCAGACAGCATTTCTAATACAAATTATGTAAAATTTGCAGTGATTATTGTAGCGTAAATCACTTTACTGGTAACAGCCAGAGCCAAAACCAATAAAATTTGTTAATGAGATTACAATCCTCATAACAACCAACATTTAAATATGAAATGTCTATTATCCGCATACTATTTTAAAAAAAATTACAATGTAATAGATTAATGTTATGTTCAACAAGTTTGGGGGATAGATTGCTTCTTCATCTAAATCACTGACAAATGTTATACCAATATTTTCTTATTATTAAACAATTAGGCTGCTGATGTGCTAAGACTACGGCCTATCATGCTGACCAATATTGTCTCTTTTTTTGTACTGTATCCAACCATTGTGTCACCTTATACTTAGATTGGAAGCTCTGTGGGGCAGTGACTGTCTTTTTTTTTTTAGTGTTAGTGTTAGTACAGAGACAAACATAATGAGTCTCTGGTCCATGACTAGGGCTACTAGGCACTACAGTAGTATGAATAATAAATAAAAATGAGTATTGTGGTAGTGTCTGAAGACCACCACCAGGCTGGGTCTCATTGTGCTAGGTACTGTGCAAACAAGTAATAAATGGCAGACCCAGTACTTATTTTCAAGAGCCAAATTCTGCTCTCTTATGTCTATGCAATCATGTTGACATCAGTAAATCCAATGGCAAGAGCAGCCGTTTAACTGAGGGCAGAGTTTAGCCCATGTTCGAAATGATTTGTAATAAGATAGGTACATTTTCTCAGGGTATGCCATTTTACTTCAGTTGATGTCCCATGATTTGTTTTCAGTGATAAATTAATTTGTTTTTTATAGTCTCTGAAAGTTCATACACACCGGCAATCAGGAGATAGGAAAAAAATCCCCTGTTGTACCCTCCTGTACAGCTCATATCCCAGTCAATACATCTGCTTACAAAGAAAAGTTAAAGCTGCTAAAATGTGTCAAATATAGTTTTTAAAATACTTAAAAATCAAGTAGGGTGCAAATATTTTCCTTGATAGTCTGACAGTTAGTAGGCAGGAAATGCTCCTTAGAAGCAGAATGAATGAGCAACTGGGTATTTTAAACACTAGTATTCAAAACTTGTTAAATAGGCAATTTTTAAAAGGCCAGTTAATATTCTTGTACTAGACAAGTTTATCTTAAAAACACAACCGCCACCATCAGTTACCGCGATTAACAGTGATGAGGTGGAGCTCAGTGCAGTGTGGGGGCCCTGATCTTAGCCAGGAGCCACTGGTGCGCTGGCACAAGACTAAGCAATGGCTCAGGGCCCCACAGCTCGGGGGGGGGGGGGCGATTCTGTATGATCCCCTCCCCCCGGTATCACTGATTGTATCTACCCCGCGCGTGTTACCGAGCGCGTTGGGCCGCGCTGCCTGGTTGGCGGCAGTCGTGCCAATGGCCACCAGCACTGCTGGGGGCGGGGGCGCCCCGCCTCTGACAAGGGCCACGCGCGGGCTGAGGGAGACTCCTGAGCCCGCCCCGGCCGGGGCGCGCGCGGCGCGGGGGCGCGCGGCTCACCCGCGTTGAGGAGCTTGAGGGCCGTGAAGGCGGCGTTCTGCAGCGCCAGGTCGCGGCGCGGGGCCCGCGAGCAGTGGTACTTGATGAAGGGGAAGCAGCCCGTGCGCAGGACGTGGTAGTTGGCGCCGTCCACCTGCCAGTTGAAGTGCGAGAGGCCGAACTGGTCGTTGCGCACGGCGCTGTACTTCACGCAGTACGAGGTCCAGTGGGGCAGGCCCCGCTGCCGCAGGTGGCGGCTCAGCACCTCGGAGGCCTTGGGCTTGGCGGCGGGCCCCCCGGCGGGCGCGAGCAGCCGCCTCAGGGCCGCCTCGTGCAGCTGCCGCAAGAGCAGCATGCTACCGGCGGAGACCCCTCAGCGCCGGGCCCGCGCGCCCCCGACACCCGCCCGCCGGACCCCGCCCCCCGCGTGCTCGGCCGTGCGCGCCCCTTGCGCTGTGCGCGCGCGCCCACCAGAGGGGTGTTGGCACGGCTCGCTCCCGCAGCTGGTGGGCACGCGGGCGGGTCTGCTGAATGGGGAGAAGGGTGTCACGTGGCAGGCTCCCTGGTTATAGGGGTGTGTGAAGGGATAATGGGGTCACCTGGCAGCCCTGCTTCTGGGATCCCTGAGGGGGATGCTGGAGGTCACCTGAGGTCCCTGCTGGGCAGGTCCCTAATTACAGGGGGTCTCTGAAGGGGATGATAGGGGTCACCCAGCGCTATTGGGGGAGATCGTGGAAGCTTCTGATTATAGGGATCCCTGGGTGGATGTGGGGGGAGAGAGAATGCTAGGTCACCTGGGAGAGGCCCTGAGTCTGCACGGTCCCTGTGAGGAAAGTGGGGGTCCCTGCTGGAAACTGTGGAAGCGGGAGGGTGAGGGCATGAGAAATCCCACTCCAGAAAAATCAAGCTGTGCTGCTGCTGACGTGAGCGGTTGTGGGATACTGCTGTAGGAAGCGGCCAAAAAATAACTTCAGAAACTAAATGGAAATTAGACACACTTCCATGCCCTTTGTCACCTCCCTGTTCAAGACAGATAAATCAATAGCCAGTACTGAGAAAATGCTTTAATAATGTTCATTTACAAAAACTATCAGAAAGAACCCTGAGTGGGCCGATCGAGCTACTAATCGTTATGTTTTATCATGTATACACATTCAAGAGGCCACCCAATGATTTCTTGGCACATGTTGCAACTGGAGTATGAAAGAGATTAACCTGAGTGTGAGGGAGAAATTTGATTTAGGCCACGTTATATAAATACACTGATATTATTTGGTGAAGTTTGACAGCAACATCTGAAGTTGAAATTGCGTTGAATATTTTAAAGCTCTTGGAAGCGGAATATTTTAAAATCATAACTAAAAATTTTGTGATATGATTTATCTAAACAAAACCTAAGGTTTTGAACCATTAAACATTCTGTTTGAGAAAAAATGACTGTACAGAAGGGTAAACTGAGAAATGGGAACAGATTTATTTTCTTTTAATAATTATGAGCAATATCTCAAACTCAGCAATCTTAGACCATTGAGCTGTGTAGTATGAAAGTGCTAATTAATCAATTACTATCCAACAATGTACCATGTTTATTTACTGTAATGCACTACATGACTATGTTGCAGAACCAGTAATTATTAATCATTGTCAGTAACAAATTTGACTCAAGTTCACCTTCCTATAATTAATAGAGCATATAGTTTGCTTTAATATCTTTCTTTATTAGCAGCAACAATGACAGGATAAAAAGAAAGTGGAACCTGATGCTGTGGTTCATTGAAATGCAGGATTGGACTAATGCATCATACTCCAACAGCACTATTTGTGTTATTACAGTTCATGGTCAGTCGGTGTTTACATTTTAAATTTATGCTAGACTGAAATCTATTGAATGTATTCAAAAATAATTGCTTCTAATTTTTAAACTATATTAGTTTGGAGTTTCAAGATATTTTGCACTCATTAATTTAAATGCTTGCATCTGCTCTTCCTTGTAAAAATGCCTGTAGAGGAACAAAATAATCCTACAGCCTTTTAAGAGTAGCCTCTCATTAAACAAGTGAATGTATTGATATCCATATGTGTGTGGTCACATTGTATACTACAAACGGAGGGAGAGAAGCACCTGCATTTTCATAAAACCAGCAAAGCATCTCAGACCATTCACCAATGCAAAGGGTCATGGCTTGGTATGTATGTATATATGTATTTAAGATAAGCTTATGATAAAAAGTTGAGTATTTTTGGGCATCCATCTGAACATCATTCATTTAGAAAGAACAAACTACTCTTACAGCAGTGCTGCTGCATAATAAATGTTGGCTGGACAGTTTATGCTTTATATATTGAGGTCTCTATGTTTTGGAGTGCACTGTGCTTTTATATAATTGCTGTTCCAAAACCACCTCTTGAAATGTGACATGCCACTTCTCAAAGAGTCTTTGGGGTGAAGATGGAAGACACCAGACTATAAACATTCCATAGTTAAAGTGAGTCAATTGGTGCACGAGTTACCAGGCTGTAATTTTGTAGTAATTTGTTTTGGATCTTGCTATAAAATAGCAGAAGACTAAAAAAAAAACAACTATAATTTTGGAAATAGCATATTTATTGCTTTGGTCATTTCATCATGTACACAAAATCCCAGAAACTACCAGTTTAAAACCTGTAAGAGCCAGAGTCCTTCCCCAAATGTAATAGAAGTTCACAACCATGAGTCAGATTATTACAGTGAAAAATAAACTTCTGTATTTCATTATGAAGGCCTTGCTGAAGAAATGTTAGAGCATACCCACAAAACAATAGGATGACATTTGGTAATAATTCCTTGCTCTTTTAACCCCTTTTTATCAAAGCATCAAAACTGCCTTGTAGATATTAATGAAGTCTCACAACCTCAGTATGTGTGTCATATTATCCCCATTTTGTAGTTAAGGAAATGGAATCCCTGATTCTACATAGACTTACACACGTCCTCACTTTACACACCATGAATTGTCACATTAATTGTTATTAGTATTATTGTTATTATAGCACGTAAAGCTAGGCGTGTGCGTATGTTATTGCAGAATTACAGTCTCAGGGAGAGAGTTTAAATTACCTACTCCAGGTTATACAAGTCTGTAGACAGCATTCAAATACTGAAGTCCTGACTCACGGTCTCCCACCCTAATCAACAGACCACAATTATTCCCCAAAAAGAGGCACCAATATTTTATTATAGTTAATAAGAGGATTAGATCTTATCAAATGAAATGCAAGCTCCCAGTGTTATTCCATTCAGTACCATTATTTCAAGTACTTCACATTTCATAACAAATTATCTTGCAGGAACTGAAGTAAGAAAACATAAACCATATGCCGAACTGTAAGCACATGAATTGTCCCATTTAGCTGGTGCTTATGGCCAGAGGTCCCATTCACAATAACATTAATACAACTAAAAATATTTAAGTTTTTGAAAAAAAACATTTATAATTGGCATAGTTAGAGGGGATCATCTAGTCTAACCTACTGAATAGCACAGGCCATAGAATGTTCCCAAAATCATTCCTAAAAAGTAGATCTTTTAGAAAAACATCCAATCTTTTTAAATGGTCAGTGATGGAGAATCCACCATGACTCTTGTTAAATTGTTCCAATGTTTAATTACTCTCACTGTTAAAATGTTATGATTTATTTCAAGTCTGAATTTGTCTAGCTTCAACTTGTGGCCATTGAATCATGTTAGAAAGACGAGCCCATTATTCAATATTCGTTCCCCATGTAGGTACTAATAAACTGTAATCAAGTCATCCCTTAACCTTCTACTTGTTAAGCTAAATAGATTGAGCTCCTTGAGTCTCACTATACAACATGTTTTCTAGTCTTTTAATCATTCTCATGGTTCTACTCTGAAGCTTCTCAAATTTATCAAAATCCTTCATAGGGCACCAGAACTAGACCAGTATTCCAGCTGCTGCTCTCCGGCTGCCCAACTCTGAAGGCAGCGCCACTGCCAGCAGCTGTGCAGAAGTAAGGGTAGCTGTACTGCAAACCCCACCCCCCACTCCTTTTTGGTTTAGGACCCCTTTAATTACAACATTGTGAAATTTCAGATTTAAGTAGCTGAAATCATGAAATTTACAACTTTTAAAATCCTAGGACTGTGAAATTGACCAAAATGGACTGTGAATTTGGTAGGGTCCCACCGATAGCTGTCCAGACATGAGCCCCCTAATCTCAGATGCCATATTTTTCTGCCATCCTAGATCGGGATCATCATGGCCCTACAAATTCAATGTGCAAGCTATCTTTATTCAAAGGGTCATATTTTCCTGTAGTGGGAGGATGATAGAATGTAGCGGCATGATCATGGGATTAAAAGCACCATGAACACATTATGCTGAAATATATTTGGAATTTTTTTTTTAAATTGAAAATTGGCATTTTAGTTTATAACAGCCATATTAGTAGAAAATGACATTTTTTACACCAGCAGCATGAGAATTGAATGTGAGAGATTGTAAAGCAATTTCAATCCTGCCATCAACTCAAGGCTCAGAAGTGCTAATGTAATTAAAAACTTTTCCCTCCAAATACATTTCACACTTTGTACATGCTGAGAAATAACTCTCACCATGGGAACTTTCAGATCGCTTGTGCTGAGCAAAAACAGGTACAGTTTTCTTTTGTCAGAACAGAACAAAGACATAAAGAAGCAGAGGGTTTCATTTACTCCTAGGACACTGCAGTCTGCTGAGTGCCAGTGAACTAATGAGCCTCTCAGACCTTATGTTGTTCTGGCATGAATCAAGGCTTGATTCTTCTTAAGCCTTAGGAAACTAGCTAATTTCCAGGTTGATATCATCTGCAAAGTGGCTCCCCCTCCCCTGCCACTGTTTGAACAAGCAGAAGAAGAGGGAGGCGGCCCACCACCGACAAATGGAAAAACACCAAAAAGAAATGGAAAAACAACAAAAAGAAAATGAAGAGAAGGAAAAACAGAGAAAACATGAACTGGAGTTGGCAAAAAGCTGGGCTGCATGTGCCAGCCAACCCTAACAACCCGGCGCCAATTATTGCTCCACAGCACAGGAAATTTCCCACCGCTGCCACCATATCATAACCTTAGTCCCAGATTTGGACCTTAGCGTCCAAAATATGGGGGTTAGCATGAAAAACCTCCAAGCTTAGTTACCAGCTTGGACCTGGTACCTGCTGCCACCACCCAAAAAATTAGAGTGTTTTGGGGCACTCTGGTCCCCCTGAAAAACCTTCCCTGGGGACCCCAAGACCCAAATCCCTTGAGTCTTACAACAAAGGGAAATAATCCTTTTTCCCTTCCCCCCTCCAGGTGCTCCTGGAGAGATACACAGACACAAGCTCTGTGAAACTACACAGAGACTCCCCCCCTCTCTGTTCCCAATCCTGGAAACAAAAAGTACTTTCCTATTCCCCCAGAGGGAATGCAAAATCAGGCTAGCAATCCAACACACAGATCTCCCCGATTTCTTCCTCCCACCAATTCCCTGGTGAGTACAGACTCAATTTCCCTGAAGTAAAGAAAACTTCAACAGGTCTTAAAAGAAAGCTTTATATAAAAAGAAAGAAAAATACATACAAATGTGCTCTCTGTATTAAGATGATACAACACAGGGTCAATTGCTTAAAAGAATATTGAATAAACAGCCTTATTCAAAAAGAAGACAAATCAAAGCACTCCAGCACTTATATTCATGCAAATACCAAAGAAAAGAAACCATAGAACTTACTATCTGATCTCTTTGTCCTTACACTTAGAAACAGAAAATTAGAAAGTAGAGCTACTTCTCCAAAGCTTAGAGAAAGCAGGCAGGCAGACAAAAGACAAAAGACTCAGACACTCAATTCCCTCCACCCAAAGTTGAAAAAATCCGGTTTCCTGATTGGTCCTCTGGTCAGGTGCTTCAGGTGAAAGAGACATTAACCCTTAGCTATCTGTTTATGACAAGGTGGGGTTAGGTCAGAAATCTAGGAAGAGTCTCTTGTTAAGAGTAGGAAGTACACAGTATGTACCTTGGTTGCAGTGGGGAGGAAGTTAGGAGTTTACTATCTTCAGCATCAGAGAGAGAACAGAAAGTGAGTATTTCCATTGTCCTTGTTTTAAGGATTGATAGGCAAATAATGCTGTTTATTAGTTAAGTCTTTTGATAATGGACTTCTTGGAAGCAAGATCACTATTGCATCTATCAGGGGCAAGGAACCTGCTGATCTCATTTCCAGCTGCAGCAAAACAAAGGCTTCTAGAAAGGATGATTGTTGGCTGAATTCCACAGTAGAAAAGCCTGCTTGTGGTACTAGTGTATCCAAAACAGGAATTACTGAGACTACCTGACAAAAAGACCCAAACAATTTAAAATATATACAAATTTATATTTCATTTGAAGAGTAAATCAACATCTCAGATAAAGGTTCTCACTTCTATTTTTATTTCTTCAACCACTGTTGTGAATACACAGGCTGATCACAAGTTTACGCACCGAGTTCACAGATCGGTGGCTCATGAACGGCACTTGAGTATTTCAGTTAAACCTTTGGAAAAGAAAGGCACTGTACCCTGTAGTTCCATAGCGAATTTCATTACTGACTGCAAAGCCCTGGCTTTGGTATTCGCTGGAGATTTTTTTAGCCGTAGGATGGCAGAGACTTGGCATGTTCAGGAGATAATACATTCAATCTGCAGGAGGAAATAAATTGTAATTTAAAGCAAGAGCATAATCTGCCAGCAAGATAAATAATACAGCCTTGGTTGGGGAGACAGGTCTTCCCCTTTCCGTTGCCCTCCTGCCCTGAAGACAGCAAATGGCAAGTAATCTGATGCTAAGAAACACATAGGAAAGAAAAAGCGATTTTACCATCTATATCTAAATTACTTACACAAACCATTTCTGAGTGTACAAAACCTTCTTTTCACAATTTACAAATAGGGGCAGCAAAAGAATCCTCAAAAACGAAGAGAGAAAAACATATTTTAACAAATCTGGAAAGCTGAGGAATTCTAGAAGACTGAAAAAAAGTGAACGTGGTGATATTTAAAAAGGTTAAGTGTGATGACATGGGTTACTATTGGCCAGTTAGCCTGACATGGATCCCAGGCAAACTCATTGAAGGGCTGATATGGGATCCAGTCAATAAAGAATTAAAAGATGGTAGCATAATTAAAGCTAATCAACATGGTTTTATGGAAAATAGATATTGTCAAATAACCATATCTTTTATTGATGAGATTACAAGTTTCGTTGACAAAGGTAACTGTGCTGATATAATATACATAGATTGCTATATGGCATTTAACTTAATACCACATAGAATTTTGATTAAAAAGTTAGCACTATTACAAAATCAACAGAACATATTAAAATGGTTAAAAACTAGCTAACTGATTGATATAAAAATGTAATTGTACATTGGGAATCATAGTCCAATGAGGATTTTTTCGTGGGATCCCACAAGGATCTGTTCTTGGACCAATGCTATTCAGTATAATCATCAATGACTTGGAAGAAAATATAAAATCACTGCTGGTAAAGTTTGCAGCTCATACAAAAATTGGGGGAGTGTTAAACAACAATATAGGAAGGTCAGTGCTACAGAACAACCTGGATCTCTTGATAAACCGGGCCCACCTGAACAACATGCATTTCAATATAGCCAACTGCAAGATCACATGTCTAGGAACAAAGAACACAGGTCATACTTCCAGGATGGGGGACTGTATTTTGGAAAGCAATAACTCTGAAAGGGATTTAGGGGTCATGGTAGATAACCAGCTAAACATAAGCTCCTAGTGTAATGTGATGGCTAGAGTGCAAACACGATTCTTGGATGTATAAGCAGTGATACAGGTAAGAAGGTGGTATGACCACTGTATACAGCACTAGCGAGACCATTACTAGAATACTGTGCCTGGATCTGGTATCTACACTTTAAAAAGGATGTTGATGAATTAGAAAAGGTTCAGAGAAGAGGTACAAAAAAGAGCTGAGGATCAGAGAACCTGCCTTACCGTGGGAGACTGAAGAAGATCAGACTACTGAGTTTATGTAAAAAAACGTTTAAGATGTGACTTGATCACAGTTTATATCTATCTCCATGGAGAGTTTTCTCATAGTAGGGTGCTCTTGAATTTAGCAGGGTTTAACAAGATCCCACTGCTGGAAGCTGAAGCTAGACAGATTTAGATTAGAAATAAGGCACAGATTTTTAACAGTGAGGATCATTACCCATTGGAACAATTTATCCACGGATGTGCTGGATTCTTTTCCATTTGCAGTCTTCAAATCAAGACTGGGTGAATTTCTAAAAGAGATGCTCTAGCTCATGTCAGAAGTTATGGGCTTGATGCAGGAACCATTTAATGAAATTCTATAGTCTGTGCTATGCAGGTCAGACTAGAAGATCATTATGGTGCCTTCTGACTTTTAAAACTATGAGTCTACAAATAAGGTTTGAAAAAAAACATGCTGTACTCCAGTATTCCTAATATGAAGTTGGTGGACAGGTATAAGAAAATGGACATTTATTTTGTTCCTCTGTTCTTCACCAAGATTTCCCTTTGTACAACTGGGAATATTTTAGTTACTATTTTACTAATAATTTAAGCTCACTCAATAATCATTAAAATTTCCAGTCTAAGATAATATTCATTCAATTATCAATAGACAAGGACAACAAAACATGTAACTTATTTCTTTCTTGCATTCCTGAGAATGAGAAAGTTTTTCCTAGAGGCTTAAAGAAAAAGTTTTAAAATTTCAGTCAACTATTCTTGGGGAGCATCTTTGGAGGATTCCTCTTCTTCAAATTTCAGTTTGTTTTCTGCTGTTATTCCCAGAATTGCTTCAATATCTTGAACTGCTATCTGTAATAGATTGAAAAAGTGCAAGTTATTTAATGGATGTTATACTGGAATAAAGTTCCCCCAAAGTTTTCAGCTGGTTACATTTCCCCCATCCCCACCCCCCAAAGTAACCTGTGTTATTTAACAGAATGCACCAATGGAATCTTCCACTATTACTGTGTGATTGGGGGTGTATTTATTTAAAAATAAACACAAATACATATAAATCCGAGTTAAATGAGAATATATAGCTAGATACATTTTGTTATTCTAATTAACTAAGTTGTGTTTTATTATGCATATATAAATCATTGTTAATTCACTATAAATAAAATGAATTAAAATCCCCTTTTACATTTTTCTTCAATACTTGGTTTTGAGTCCCTCCCTCAGATCAGAAAAATAGTTTTTTCTATTTATTGTGTTACATGTTAAAATGTAATTATATTTTCCCCGAAAAATGCCGTTTGACACTACTTGTCACAAGAAAATACAGTTAGAGTTAAGATTTAGTCTGTTTTACATTCTCACCATATCAACTACAACACAAATTTCCAATATAGGGTTCTCTTCTTGCCTTTTAAGAAACTGTTTATAGTTCAAATTGTTAAAATCTTCTGTAGAGCTAGAGGGCCTCTGGGTTAGCAAAAGAACATTTGCTGAGGTTATGCTACTCTTTAGAATCAAAGGATAGCATCATTTATAATAAGCAGTTGTTTCCACTATAAACTAGTCGCTTTGTACTTTCTTATGGCCTGATCCAGTATTGGACATAGGGCTGGATTCATTATTGCCTGATGGATTCTTTTCACTAGCTATGCTGGTGCATAAGGGTTCCCTGCGGAACATTCCCAGAGTAGAAATGCCCAATGCCAGATGCAGAGCTCTGCAGGTGCTTTGAGTCCGTGAATAAGGTGAGCTCAGGTGTGGAGTGGGTACCCCCAGAAGAGGCAGTGTGAAGGACACAAAAATGAAACTGTACTAGTCTTTCAATGTTTAAGGTGACATGGAAAAAGTAAACCGATTGAGAGGTGAAAAATGAGTTGGATGTTTTAAATGTGATATTAATATTTTAAGTGGTCATTAGTAAAACAGGGAACTCCATTTTTTAAATTTAAGATCTTGATGGTATTCCTTTAAAAACAAAAGAGCTAATTGTGACAGAATTCCCTAAAGCAGCACGGTGGCCTCCTTTGCCTCTTACATTGGAAACTCAGAAGCTTTGTAGATTTGGTTTAAAAATGGTTCCAAGTTAAAGCATGTTTGTTTTCAAAGAAAAAGTTTCAAACTATTAAATTTAACTAACAGGTTCATTGGGAGACTTGCTATATTGACCTCCACACTGTGAAATATGTACTGCTAACAATGAAAAAGGAATGGTTTAGCACTTGTTTACAATACAGCATGAGGTATTTTCAGCCCTGGTACAGAAATTAACCAGGATCGTTAGTTAATTAACACCTCACCTTAAAATTGGTCTCGCCTTGCATATTAGGTGCTGATATTTCTTGATGGATGATGAAGAGATTGTGAGCAAAGGTCATGAGGACCCCCTGGAGATCCTCTCCGATTGTTCTGTTAATGATATCCAAACAAATGAGTTTACCAATGATTCCCTTCACATGCTTAAAAACAATCGGCCTCTCATTTGTGCCTGTCTGGTGATGGAATTTAATGAGTATTTTCAATCTCACAAGGTGGCAATCTTCAGGGAGATCTGAAAGATGAGGCTCCATTTTAACTTGTCAACAGAAAGGATTTGTGTAATAAATAATATTTATTAATCAACTTAGCAAAGGAGAGCAGTAGGTTCAGCTATTCCAAGCACAAGGCTACCACTGAGTTAGGACAGTGCCCTTAGCATATATTTTAACATTTAAATTAGTTTAAAAGAATTGTTGCTACTTCATGCATACACAAATACATTTCATGCGTTAACACTTCCTTTCTGTGATACACAGACACTCGAACTGCATCAGTACTACTTAGACTATTGCATTGTACTTAGAAATATTAGTATTAGTCTTTGGGGCTTTAATCTCTTGATAGTACATCCAGAGTCTCATGATAGCATATTTCACTGAGGGGGAATATGCCTCATTTAGTGCATGTCAGTTGCAATGCACATTAAGCACAATGCAGCAAAATGCAGGATGAATTATATGGCTGAGCTATTTAAAAACTGTTACAACCTGAACCAAACGGTTACATTTTTGGAACTTAGTTTCCAAATTAAAATGGTTGCCTGACATGTATTTAGCAGTCTTGTTTGAGGGAAAAGAAATATCAAACAGAAACTGTTAGAGATTCCACAGGATGTAAGTAAGGGCAAACTTTGGATGAGAGTCAGCTTCATTTCATAAGACCAGATCTGGAGGCAGCGATGCATAAGGTGGTGTGAGTTATACTTAGGAAGTGATTGTGAGTCCAAGATTCTAAGAGGGGTAGAAAAAAGATGTAAGGTTCACTAGGGTGGAACCAACACTAATTTAGGGATTAAATTTTCAAAAGGGCCAAAGTCCCACTTAGGAGACTACAGTTGCTAAGTGCCAAGTCACTTTTGAAAATTTTAGCCTAGATCCTCTACATCTTCCCTTCTGTTGAGTTTCTTGCTAACTCTCCTTCTAGCTCCTTGCTGTGTAAACTACACTATCACCCTTACACCCACTTACCAAACTCTTTCAACAGGCCAGTCTCACTGGAAGTCATCACATCACAACTAAATAGTGGGTGACAATCACTGAATTGCCAGATAATCTTCCAGTAAATCAACACTTCTATTAAAATCCATGAGGTAATACTTTGTATTTTCATCTTCTTCAGCTCAAATAACTGTCCACTTGCTTACTTAGCTATTTAACTTATACTGTCTACTTACATCATTCCCAATCTGTACCGCTTGCGATCTTCATACAGTATAAAAATTGTTCCTTGTTTTTCCTGTTATATTGAAAAAAAATTATTTTAACTGTTGCTTAGAACAGTGTCCATACTGATACTTACAATAAGAGATGCTAACATCTATTGTGCAAGGATGGTACGTACAAAATAATGTCATTAAAGAAAGGAGTTTTAAACTATATATACTGGATTATGACTCCGTGTAACCTAAGTAATTTGTACTGGAGAATGCAATATAATAATTCTATGTAAATCCAAATATACACATTTCAGAATTTGTTCAGAAACAAATATTTTGTGCCTTTTACAATGGTGGATGGTCACGGATATTTTATGTATACACTTTGATAATTCATTATGATAAAGAAGGCCCATAAGAGCATTACATTCTGTAACGTTGAGAGAAACTGAAAAGGTTTTTAGTCTTCATTATATCTTCTAATTCATTCTGGGCTAGACCTTGTTCCAAGGGAGTTAGTGGCAAAACTCACAGGGTCTGATTTTCAGAGGTGCTAAGCACCCATTATCATATCATTTGAAAACATGAGAAATGTCTCCTGATATGAAAGGCGAGTAGGAGAGCATGAAGTCTTTACTAAGTGACCAAATGGAAGACTTCTGCCCCAGGATCTAGATACTCTTTCCTTGTATTATTCCTTCTCTACATACCATCTCCTCCCCTTTTTTTCCATGTTCCACTATTACTATCTCATTGCTCTCTTCTCTTGCTCCATTCACAATCCTCTACCTCTTCCTTTTCCAGTGAAGTCTGTTTCTCTTCATCCTCCATCCATCCTTCTGTTCTCTGTTATCACCTGACATCTCTCAATCTCCTTCTTCTCATTCTTCACAGAACCACCCCCACTTTTAAGCCCACTCATACAGATCCTCAGGACAGTCGCCTACTAAGGAGTCAACTAAATATACTTAACCTAAAGGAAAACAACAGGAAACCTGTTGCAAAACCAGACTAATTTATATGGTTTCTGCTAAAGAACCCTTTGTAATTTGGCTTTCATACAATAGTCTTTGTAAATCTGTTAAAGAAGAGTTGTGTGTTAAAGTACTGCCAGGTCTGCCTTATGGCACAAACAAGATATTAGGACAATTTTATTGTGAATTTTGTCCGATATAACAGAACTCCTGCACATGGTATTGTGCTGTATGATTTCAGAGGGTTATAGTTGCCAGACAGAAGTTAGGCAGAGTAACTATTACACTTTTCTATACATATTTCTCCTTCCATACCTGGACATCAAATCCAATGCCATGAGCCTTACATATTTGGAGGAGAACACTATAGTAAATTACTGAAAGGTTGGAATGCCTCAGCTGACTGCTCATTACTGCACAGCGGCTGCTTACCGGAGACGGCTGGAAAAAAACAACAACATATGATTTTTCATTTCATATCATTTTATACAAAGCACCTACAATTTGCTATTTAAATATAAAGGACTTTTGGTGTTAGTTTTACTGGTGTAAATGTGGAGTAACTCCATTTCTATGCGCAGTGGTATTCCATTCAGATCAATATCAGTTGAACATATAACTCAGAAGTAATGTAGGTTTCTGTGGGGCTGATTCTACTCTCAGCTATACTGACGTAAATCTAGCGTAACTCCCCTGAAATGCTCTTTGTGAATCACCTGAAGATGTTTCAGTTACTTCACTGATGACTGAAGCATTAGGGAACCATTCTATCCGATTCTGGCTACAGTGGAGCCCCTCCAGATTTGCACTGCTATAGCTGAGAGCAGAATCTTCACACTGTGTACAAATCTGTATTGTTTTCAAGTTTTATACTCAACTGCTATTGATATGAATGGAAATCCAGTGTGACCATCAATGGAGTTTCGTGAGCTATGAACAGAGGATGGCATATAGATTCCCCAGAGCCAGATTTACAGCTGGCCTCGCTCCAGGTCTGCACATCCAGCCACTGTATTTGCATGCACATTTGGCTTTCTCTTTGTGTAAATCTTGTAACTTGATGCCTCACCCCCAATCTGCATTTGTTAAGAGTTTGTGTTTGAAAATGCAGAGGCCATTGAGTATTTATACCATAGCACGTAAAATGCAGTATTGTTTTTGTTATTACAGAGTATCACAAATCTAAAAAGTTTAAGCCAGTGTGACAGAGCAAAGCCAGCTAGAGATTCTTCTTCCCTGGCAAGGAGCTGAGGTCTGAAGGACCATTCTGCATTTTCAGGAATCTGGACACCATAAAATACAGCAAAACGAAGAAAACAAATACCAAAATTCAGAGCACCAGATGTGTGAAAGATGCAAACTGTTAAGGGTCTTGCAATCAATATATGTTTACTTTTAGAGTAACAGCATCCCAAAGCAGGATATGACCAACCTCTCTTCAATCTGATAGCATGGTTCTTCAGTATCTTCAGCAATCATCATCAAAGAAGTAATAAAACGGTCAACATGTTTCGGACAGGACAGCTCAACACCATCCCAGCTGTCAGTATCATATCTGCCACATCATGGTTTCTCACATAAAAAAGCAGAAGCCAGAACTATCGGTGTGTAGGAGACCATTGTGACTACTGAGCATGTTATTGCATGGTAATTACCATGAAGTCGCATCATAATTCCAGTCTTATTTTTGTCTTAAATTGCTACACTAAGAAAATTACAACAGCCAAGGGGGAAATTCTGCCCTGAGATGGGCACATATATCTCCTCGTTAAAATAGATATGGATGAGCTTTGTGGGTTCAGTTTGCAGTGGATGGCAATGAATCACTTGTTTGCTTGGAGTTTGGGGGTTTAGAAACTGAATTTCTAGAAATGCTGCAAGTCAGACTTTGTTTACCTACACATGACCAAAAGCTCTTAATGATTTAAACTGCTTTAAAGACGGATTCCCATTCACACTAAGGTCATTCTACATTATTATGGCCAGAGCAGCATAGAGGGGCTTTAGTGTAACTGAAAATCAGGCCTTCAGGGTATGATCCTGCAAGACGCTCAACTCGCTGGGATACATTCTCACCTGGTGCAGATCAACATATCTCTACTAAAGTCAATGGAGCGGAACTGATTTATACCACTGAAGTCAATGGAAGTTGGGGGACTTATTCTGTAAAGTAATTTGAGCTTTTAAGTCACAAGCACTGTGCAAACAACATTACTCAGGCCCACTGAATGTTTGCAGTAAAACCCCACATTCAACTTGATTGTAGGTGGTTTTGTGACTCCACGTGAACCTTTTGCACAGCATTACATTGACGTGAGTGGCGCCTAAGTACAGCACGTCCAAAAAGCAAAATGTGCTCCACTGATATATTGTTCAAGTTGGATGAGAAGTGCTTTCATTCTGCCATCACTTGTAGGCTGTGCTCACTCAGAAATCCATACACTCTACATGACTGTGCTGGTCAAGTAGCTTTAGAGCAAAAAGAGAGTATTCTGAATTTGGGAAAATATATTAGTCTTGGCCTTCTTCTCTATTATGCCTCGAGGGAGTAGGGTATCATATCCGTTCAGAAATGAAAACAGGAATTGTAGTTAAAAAGGGAAGTGGGATCAAAGAACAACGTTGCTCTGGGATGCATACGTTTGGGGAAAAAATACACCCATGGCATTGTAACTGTAAGCCCTTCAGTACTGGTCAACTGTCAAGGCAGGTATAGTTTTAGGGCTAATGAATTTGATAGCATCACTTTAAAGACATAGAAAATGGAAAACTTTAATGGCAATGAGAATGCAACTGCTAGATAAATCAAATCAGTTAGGGATAACAGAAGCATTGTGACCAATACTAAGAGGTGTGTTCTTCCACCCTTAATCAAGTAGCACCTTACTCATAAATAATCCCACAGATTTAGTTGACATATTTCATGAGAATGAGATGACATTCATTGGGTATAAGGTTGGCAGAATCTAAATGATTTAGCAAATATGGAACATAATATTCTAAAATATCCTTTACAGTCCACCCAAGCTCTGTGTTCAAAATGGACCTGAGTTCTGCTTACACATGCTGCCCAATCAATATCATTACACATTTCTCAGACTCAGACCCCATATTGATTTGTATTTCATTGTAGGTTTCAGCCAGTACAAGGGATCTGACTCAAATCTCTTTGAAGTCATTGACAGTCTTTCTAGTGAGCATAATGGGAAATGGACCAGATGCTTAATTTACTTTCAAAGGCTACAGTGTCAGAGCGTGGATTACCAATCCTGTGCTCAGATTACATCATCACTGCAAAGGGATGGACTATGAGGATTTAAAGGGGTGTTGTTAGAACACGTTGTAAACAGCACATTGTATAAGTGTAGACGAGGCAGCATTTACATTAGCACATGCTAGTGGACTCAGCTGAAGCCTGGAGACAGCCCTAACAACACACCTTTAAAACCTAATGAAGACAAACCTGTAGCTCTATAAGGAAGGGTGGGGGAGGTCTTTACCATCCCTTCCATGCCCGCATGTAAATCTAACGGCCAAGTTTTGTGCCTTACTGAGAGAAGAACCAGTCCCTTGTCCTTTTCAGAGTAGGCCTGATCTAGTAGTCCTTATAAAGCCATAGCTCCTACTTGACTTTTCCTGCCAGAGAACAGCAAAACTAGGGCCAGTAATTCAAGTGAGTTTTTTAAATCTTAGCCACATTGTAGCTTTGTTCTCATTAGAGGCCTGATACCAGAATCATCGTGCCCTCTGCTGTGCAATTCAACCTTGCAGTTAGGGGGAGCTTTGAATGTGCAGCTATTCCAGGATCAGTCCCTACATGAAAAACAATGTGGAACAAATGTATGGTTATAATTAATTCTAGGTCATCTTTCCTTAAAACACCCGAATCATCACAAAAATACTTAATGCTAAATATAGAAAACCTTAAATACCATTTTTCATGAATGATATTTTTCTGGGCACGGTTTAAAGTGACTATGGTCCAGATCCTCAAAGGTATTTAGGTGCCTAACTCCCACTGAAATCAACAGAAGTTAGGTGCCTAAATAGGCCGTATCCTGCCAAGGCTTATTAGAAGGGATGGTGCATATACTCCTATGAGTAGCCCTTAAAATCAACAGAGATAACACTATAGTTGAGATTCAGCAAAGCATTTGAGCACATACTTAAGTCCAGTCCTGACTGAGGATACTTTCCTGAACTGGGGGTTGTGTCCGGTTGTGTTTGCAGGACTGGGTTCTTAGTTCTTTGATTGGGGATACTGCACCTTGAAGCATGTAATTTACAGTATTTTTCCCAAAATATTGTTTTGACATTGATGCATTTAAGTTGACATAGTTGAAATCCTTATATAATACATCTCTGCCTGAAAATTAATCATGTTTATAATATTCTGAGAATTAATAACACCCATTGCTCAAGTCATTAACTTAAAAAAGGAGCTTCCAAAATCTGTTCTCTGCAGTAGGGGACCACAAATAAATGAATGCTTGATAAAATAATCCAAGTAGCAGTTTAACAAGCGTAAACTTGAATGTGGCTGCAATAACACAGAACTATTGTTTAAGGGTTGACATCAGGTTGATGAGGTGCTTATTTCAGCTACAAAGCATGCACACACATGCATAATGAACTGCAGGATGAATTATTAATGTGTTGCTTATTTAGCCTCATCTGTCTAGAAGATAATGTATCCTAACTATAATGAGTGATTGGTTTTCTACATAATTACAGTAGCAGCAGTATCTAGGAAATTTGTTCTTTCAAAGAAGAATTTCTAAAAATACAATCGTCACACAAACTCAGTCACTGCTCCATTTTATCAATATCAGCCCTAGCAGCACTGGGAATATATAATACATAAAGGGGACAGATTCATTATTAACATAATAATTTTACACAAAGTGCTTTACTTAATCATTCATTACAGCTCATGTGCTGTAAAAACATTTGTCTCTCTCCCTTTTTTTTTTTTTTAAGAAAGATCTTCAAAGATAGTACTTTTTTTCTAGTTAACTTTTAAGGAGGTAAGAATCCAGAGATATAAAGAGGAAAAAAATTAAGGATAGAGTGACAGTTTATGTTAATCCTGACAGCATTTTAATTCAAAAAGTTGCTACTTGATTACTTTTCATTTCTAGAACTACTGGGACTAATTCACTCCTCTCCAACTTAAAGTGGTTGCTTGACAAGCACAATAGATCAGGATCTCATTAACCTCTAAATTACAACTCTCTGACACTTTTTGTAATAGCACAACATCTCTCCTTTATAGACAGAAAAAGCGGTTTGTGCGTTTTCTAATAAAACACCTAAACACTGCAGTTGTTCTTCTGGCACCTCCTTTTAACTCACCCTGATTGTCTCAAAGGTTTCACCTTGTCTGTCCTTCTGCTGGTAATAGCCACCATCATAAGGACAATCTCAAGGCTGATAAGCCAAACAGTTTATCAAATTTAATAAGTTCAATAACCATAGTTTACACTTTAATAGCACTATCCATATGAGGATCTCAAAGCACTTTACTAATTGTGCCTTATTTAGGCTCACTACATCCATATGGGATAGGGCAGTATTATCAGCACTATCTTGCAGATGTGGAAGTTTAATTTACAGAACTGTTAAGTGTCATCCCAAAGTTTACATAGGAAGTAGAACACAGGGGTTCTGACTTCTAATCTTGGACCTCAGCCACAAGACCATGACTATCCTTCCTCCTTTTAGCTCTTGTGACACCGTGGTGCTATCCCTACAGTACCCCCTTTACCACCTGTTTGGTTATCTTGTTTCACAAAGTTTAAGAATTAAATGTCACAAGATTCCTTAAAACTTTGAGAACTATTTCAGAGTATTCACCATTTAATTAGTGCCATAAATAGAACCAATCCTGATGGGTGAAAAATGTGGCTAATCAGGGTGAACATAAATGGCCAATCACTTTCTTTTCATTTCTAAGGTGATGTCACATTTTTTTAACCTTCCGAAACGCAAGAGAAGTAGCTGCTCCGTTATTAGCCTATGGTGCTGGGTGGCTGCAGAGCAGCTGCTGGTTATGCTAAAGAAAACCCCAAACCTTGGAATCCACAAATTAACTGGTGTTGATGAATGTGAAGGTGCTGAACAGCCTTTTATACCCGAAGTAACTTAACAATGTTAGTTGGAAATGAAACATTACTTACAGTTTCTGCCTCCTCACTCTGAACACTGTGACTTTTTGTTTTCTTCCACGTAAGTGGTACTTCAAAGCAGCTAGAGCACCCATCCAGATTGCCATTTGTCACATACAACATGAGCTGAGTGAAGGCCAGCTGGTCACTATAGCAAAGATCAAGGTCTGTTACCCACACCTACCAAAACACAAGACGACAAAAAAAAAAGGTGAAATTCACCAAGTTTATTTAATGAAGCTGGGATTCCACTGGTTTATGAATGCTGGTACATCATTTACTTGACTGAGATAAAGAAACCATTTCCAAACTGGAACAATCAAAACTCTTACCTAATGTTAGAAAGCTGCCTACCAGAGAACATTGAAAGGCTGAGTAAAAGACTTACAAGAAAATAGCAAAACTCACTGCAAAGGTTTTAGCAGGAATTAAGGACATACATGTAGATGAGCTCATGCGGGGGAGCAGCTTATAAATGGAGCTAAAATGTACAACTGGGATTTTCTCCCCTAAAAATTTCGTACAGTTAAAAAACACTCTAGGTACAGAAAAACCCAACAATGTATTTTTGAGACGGTAACCACGAGGGCCTTGAGGGCAGAGTGATGTTGTGAGTGAAAGGGACAGTTTCACATAGAAAGCAATGCTATTTGTATATAACAAATGCATTAGTCATTGCATGATTTTAGTGACGGTGTTTTGCAATGCATATTCCTACTGAAGTATACAGCATTGTAAACAGCAGTTGCTTTGTCTTGTATGTAAGCAAGTAATGTGACTTGGGGCCTGCTTCTGCTTCTGCCTTTCACGGACTTTTTTGCAGGGTTAAGTTCCATGGAGTCACTCTCTAGATTTACATCTGTGTAACTGTGAGCAGAGAGTCAAGCCCTAAAATGTTAGGGCTGAGAGTGACACGTGCACCCATAAAGCCTTGCCTCTGCACAAACTGGCTCAGTGCACATTGAACTACCCACTGGCACACACATGCTAATGTGGGTGTTGTGAGGACACAAGTTGATCTCAATTCTGAAACTTTGGCTCTTTATGTCTAAGCCTATATATTATTAGAGATAAAAGTCCAAGTTACAAGGAATGTTAAATAAGCTGTCTGGTTACTAGCCTCTATCTACCATAGGAATTGATATGACCCTAAACAACCCTGTATTCACACACAATTGTAATAATCTTTGTACTAAACATGCCTTGTGAGGTATCATTTGAAAACTATTCACTCTCTGGTCAGTAATATCATGGTGAAGTGTGTGTAGCAACATTATATGTAAAGTTATAAATTCCGCCCGCACGATGTTATTACCCATGTTCACAACCAGACAGCCTTGCCTCGGTAAAGGTGTTAAATAGATCTATCCTAAACAAAGGAATGTGGGTTTACACAACCTTAAATATAAGCAGTAAATACGGCCATCAAACTAACAAGGGGAAGAGACTGTGGGAAACAGAACAATTTGCATTTTAGCAAACACCAGCGGGGGTGAGAAAGAGCATGGAGCTTCCTTTACCACCAGACTCCATGTCACCTTCCTCCCCATTTGAATAAACTCTTTACTTTGAGGGATCATTTCAAAGGTTCACTGGACTATAAAAGAAAGGGGCAGAAAACCCCAAGTTCTCTCTTTCACCTAAGACGACAAAAGAAACAGCACTTGGGGCTTCTGGAGGAGATCCTCACCAAAATGGGGGGTCAGTCACCTTGCAAGAAGACTGGGGGTGAGATAAAGACAACTTGAACAAGGCTGTATCTTGTGAGATTAAGTTTTAGAGTTTTAGATAGGTATTTTCACTTTTATTTGCTTGTAAGCATTTCTAATGTTCTTATACTTGAATTCACTTACAATCTTATCTTCTTTTGTTAATAACCTTATTTTACTTTTAATCTAAACCCACAGTGCTGTGTTTGATTAAAGTGAATGTTAACTCCAATTAATGTGGCAAGTTGTTGGGTTTTGTCTCTTTAAAGGAGCAAATGGATCTTATTCTTTTGAATATTGCAGGAGAGGGCTGGACATTGCAGAGCACAGGGGTGTGGGAAAGTATGGGACTGGGGGTGCGTTGAGGTCACCTGCTAATATTAACCAAGTCTACAGAGTGTGTCTGTGAGAACTGCTGGCAGGTTGTTGGACTCCGAGTGGTTGAATCAGAGCAGTACAGTTTACAAAACATAGTGTGCATGCTGGCTGCGTGTGTGGCCCAGGCTGGGAGCAGAAGCATTTTGGGGCACTCAGGGTAATGATACAAGCAGTGTCCTCTCGCTGGTCTGAATTGCAACTTGAAGTGTGTCACCGCCGTCATCCATATTTTTGGAGCACCCTCATGATCTTTAATGGATTTATCCTCACAGCACCTCTGCAAAGTAGGTCAGTGCTGTTAGCCCCCATTTTCCAGATGGGGAACTGAGTCCCAGAGATACATGCCCATGGTCATAGAGGAAGTCTGTGGCACAGTGGAGACTTGAACCAAGGTCTCCCAAGTCCTAGGTCTGAGCCCTAAGCATTCTTCCTCCCTGCACACCATTAACTGTATGAACAAGTATCTTGCGGAGCATCTATGAAGTCCTGCAGAGCTGATAATAGCAATATACTTGCACTAAAGGAAACTGAAATGTAATTGTATTTTCAGGAAGACTTGGGGCTCTTGTGCCTTTAAGAGCCATCACGCATTGGGATGCCACAGAGGTGCACTGTCCTAGCCGTAGCTCTTGGAAGCTTCATGCCTGACACTTGTACTATGCCTCCTGGAGCAAGGGGAGCACCCGGGCAGGGAGGGAGGGCACTGTGCCACACCTGAAGGGGGTGTAGCATCTATCCCCTTTGCTCTAGTGGCTAGTACGGAGTGTCGGGGGGGGGGGGAGGAGACTTTTGCCAACAGTGGCACTAGCTTCATCTTGCAATAAGGGGAGCACAAAGACCATGCTGTGGCTAGGGAACTCCTTGAATCCTCCTCTCCTCCAGCCTGTTGTACTCACAGAAGCCTGTACATAGTTTGCACTTACATTTTTCACATTTGGGGCTTATATGCACTAGCACTTACTTCCATATAACTGAAGTCACTCGGGTGTGAAAAAGCCACCCCCGAGTGACATAAGTTACACCAACCTAAGCACCGCTGTGGACAGCGCTATGTTGGCAGGAGAAGTTCTCTGCACTAGCAGCACTACAGTGGTACAGCTGCGCTGTTGTAGTGATTCTAGTCTAGACTAGCCCCCAAAATCCATGTGCCTAACCCTGCAATCAGATACATTAACATACATAAAATGTCTGCCCTAGAGTGGACTCCTTTAAAACAAATCTAGCAGTGAGTGACTTGAATAAGCCTTTGAATGGTAAATGGCATCATTATAAGGATATTAAGAGGTCAGGCAGCCAAGGCCTCTTGCTAAACTGGAGCTAATTTCTGAATCGTATTCACACAGTAATGCCCTTTTCATAACAGCAAATAAATCACATTTGTAACAGTTGTTAATAACTAACTGCCAAGTATCTGTTGCTGTATTAAATATGCTATTTGTCAACTTAAATATTTCCTGCTGCATGGTATAAAATGCAAATCAGTTGCTGATGGCGGGCTTTGCTTAACAATAGAGGGAACTTTCACCAATTACAATGTTTAATTTTCCCTAAGAATGTAGTCTTACATAGTCACTTTCTATGGAGGTGAGAAGGAGCTTTCAAAATACAATAGATTTAGACTATTTCAGCATGTGATAACCCTTCAAATGAGCTACATTTTTACAGCACATGTAGTTCATGATGAATTCATATTAAATGCATTTCATAAGTATTAGCAACAAATCAATAATAGCAAGTGTATCTTTAACTGTATGAAAATTAGGTTTAGAATCTAAAATAAGTATTCTACAAAGAGAGAGAGAACTGGATGGCTTGATTGAGAGGATCAAGGATTATGGAAAATATTTAGTCCATAGGTTCAAATCTGTCCCAAAATGGCAGTGACCAACCGTCATTAGTATCCAATGCCTGTTCAGTGACCCATGTGACATGAGTTGATGATCTCCCTCCAGTTTCTGGTGCCATAGCAGTAAAGCCACAATCAATGTCAGCAGTAAGTGAAAGCTTTGCTGGAAGAAGGGAAAGATCTCAAAAGCTGAGAGAGAATTAATCCCTCACCCCTAGAGGTGGTCCCTCCAAGATAGGCTTCCGACACAAAAGCAGGGAGTGTAAGCCACATTTATGCTGCCATTGCCCGTGCTGTACCTGATCAGTGGATAATTACATGGCTTTGGACAGTCAAAGTCATGTTCTGACAATGTGTAAAGAACCTGGCCTTCCACTTAACAACAGAGCAAAGAAATGCAACGATCTTGAAACAGACATTAGCAGATGACAAATTTATTAAAACATGCTAGAAATTCGAATAGACAACATAAAACATATGATGTTACATGTTTTATGTAACAAGTAATACAATCAAACAAGCTTTGTAAGCAGCTACTTTCCTGTAAGTTTTTACTGTGAAGTGTATGTAGGCCACTTTTATTTATGTTTAGATATACAGAAAAGACCCATCCAATTCAGCCTGGGCACACTTCATATAATTTTAATAAAATGCCCAGCATGTAACGCTGGCTCTAACAGACCCTCCAAAAGGTAAGCACCCACCACTCTGAGACCCAGGGGCATTACAGGGTCCTCAGTGAATGAGACGTTAGCCCAGCCCAGCCCAGCTCAGCTCTCTGCTCAGGGAAGGGCTATAAGATTGCATGCTAGTGACAGAAGGCCTTTGGGCAGGACAGCCTCCATACCCAGAGGTCATAGGACTGGGCTGAATGCTGGAGGCATTACTGTCCATCAACATTCCTTACATTCCATGCTTCATCATCCGATGATGATTTTAGCCTTGTGAAAAAGTGCTATAAAAATTAATGGATTAAATCAAGAGTTAGATTCTAAAAGCCTACAGCATGTAGCAGAGAATGACATCCATCACCTCTAATCCACAGTTGCCAACTTTCACGCAGTAAATAAGCACCCTGACTTTTACAATAAGCTAAAAATCAAGCTAATCCCATTTCAAAACAAGGCCAAAACAAGCCAATCCCTAAGAACCCCAATACTCTATGTGACTAGATCCCCCCAGCGTGCAGTCTGGGACTGTGGTGGGCCTGCTGTGCACCCCTGACTCTCTCCCCCGCTTGCCCCTGCTTGCCGGGAGCCACAAACTAGCCAACAAGCAACTCACAAGCCAATTAAGCCAAAACCAAGCCCAATTTCTGCATTTTCTTCTGCAGGTTTGGCATGTCTGCTCTGACCCTGGTTCTTTTAAGCTATTCTACAGAATGCTACAGCAGGGATATTGTTTTGTGTTACTACAGAATGGTGCCAAACCCCTGCAGAGAGTTTAAGTCATCATGACATTCCAGGGCTAAGAAGGGTGTCATTAAAGGTGCAGATTACCCAGTTTTTAAAATAGAGGGCATAGTCCTCAACAATACTGAGTTCAGGGAGAGGAAGGCAATGACAGCTCCAAGCCACCTTTTTACCTCCTCTGATCCTGGGCCTGAACCATCACTCTTGCAAGCTAGAGATGCCAAAGGGTCGCTAATTTATGCCAGTTGGGATGTTCCCCTAGGGACAGTTTTACGGGAGCAGGATTGCCAGAGCACACTGCACTCTGGCCATGTCCTGGAACCCCTCCTACGTAGGGGAAAGAAGGGAGAGCTGGTGGCGTAAGCGAGCTACGTTGGCTGCATACTATGATAGGTAAAATCCCCCAAAGTCCCTTTAGTTCAGCTTCCCGTCCACTGCGCACTGCTGAAGCAACGTGAAGGAGAGACAGACTGGACTGAGAATCTTGCCCCTAGTTTTCATGGGATTGATAATAGGGTGCAATTTTTCATGTTACTAGTTCAGATGCAGCCCAGAACATTAGTAACCAACTGATGCCACCATCCAGCAGATGGGTACATTCCTATATGAAATGAGCTGGAAGTTTCCCTCCAGTTCCCATTGGTCAGATATGCCCTTTGCAAAATTCACAGTAATTGATAAGGACAAGTAAACTTGTTGGTAGTCTTGACAGTGAGGCTACGGATTAAATGAGGTTAAGGCTCGCAGGGAGAGCAGCAGGGCAGCTGTCTACGGTGGACTTATTCTGGGGATGCGGCATGGACATCCATTTGCAGGCCTATCCATCTGGCACCTTTCACCAGTGATATACAGACACAGAACCTCAAATGGAAATGAGTAATGCTTGTAACCTTATACTAAGCACATGCTTTACCCCAATGCAGTTAGCAGGTGTACCCTGGGCGTAATAGCCTAGGATTAATTATAATAAAAAAGAAAAAGAAGTAGAATCCTTTATATCTGAGCCTAAAGAATTCTAGTCCAAGAAGATTCCATAGGTGTTGACTTTTCATTTTCCCTGAAGGGCTCATCAGGCACATGCCAAGAAAATCTGTTTCCACTGCAATGAAAGGGCTTTTTTGTATGCACAGCACTGAGCTAAATCAATGTGGCTGGAGCTGCCAGCAGCAGGGAAGAACCTGAAATAATAAAAATATATAACCTTTGAGCAAGAGCACAGAAACTGGGAAAGCAAGGATTTACAGGCTGTCTGCCCTCTGTTTTTCATGGTGTATCTGTGCCTGACACATACATGCCATGGTCTAGGAAACAAATATTTTAGGGATGCCTATTGCCCAGTAGAGTTTCTCTCTTCCACTGCCTCCTCCTCCCAAGATGCTAGCTTGAATGCACACAGGCCCTTTGCTTTGAGCCCTCTCAATTCTGCAGCATCTCTGCTGCTGGCCACTCTTTCTGCCGACTGACTTATGAAGCACTGCACAGGGTGACGAGCATGGCAGAAGAAGTCTGGTGGCATTAATGAAAGGAAAATGAATTCTCATTATTAATAACGTATACAGCACCATTCATCCCAAACTGATATACACAGGGAATGCTCCACCCTCTGCTAAAAATGCCACCATGTCTATGCAAAACACAACAACTCAAATGGGAAAGTGACGATTATGTGAGCTAAGTGGGACTGCTGGAAATGTTAAGTAGATGGATGTGATCATCTGAGTTGGAATTTGCCCAGACAGTGGGAATTAATGCCCACACAAGTGTTATGGCAACTTTAATGACCATAAGTGGTTACTACATTGGCATTACAGCTCAGTCCAAAAGCAGCAGCTCAATGCCCCAGAGCACCATGCCCAGAGGAAAGAATGCCACTATTGAATGTTTACAGCATTTCTCATCGCACCTGGGATTTGCTTATAGGTTCCACTCAAGTACTGAGCAGGCCCAAAACCTGCTTAGCTCAAGATCGTTGCACCACAAGGTAGCACAAAGCAGACCACAGGGCAATTGTAGTTCTTGTCACCATCAGATGGAAGCAGGACAGAGGAAGAATGCCAAGAATTTTATGTCCGAAAAAGAAAGAAGGTAGAAGCAGACAAGAACGACCAAGAGGAGAGGGGAAAAAAGAACCAGAGTGAAACAAAAACAACCCCCCAAACCACTGAGTAAAAGAAAAATGAGATACTAAAGGAAAGCGCTGGGACTCGAGAACAGATCCTGGGATGCTGCTGGTTTCCAATAGCACCTACTGCCACAACTCAGCAGGGAAAACAAACACATTTCCAAGATGGCTCCTGCTTCTAAGTGAGGTTTCTCTTCCCTGCTAAGCTGTGGGAGTGAGAACTGTGAAACAAGTGAAGTTTGACATTTCTATCTGCTGCAGTTTTTGATTAACAGAGCTATATGGCTCTGATCCAAACTCCACTGGCGTCAGCGGAAGCCTCCTGACTGACTACAATGGGCTTTGGATCAGGCCCTATAAAGCCAATTATTATTGTAGCATCTATATAAAACAAGTTCTAAACTAACCAAACTGCATGAAAAAACCTCTCTCTCATCTACTGTAATGATTTTCCTTTAACTCAGAGTGACAGACAGTGGCGATCTCTATAAACTCTGTAAGAACTGAACAGTCCTTCTTCATTGTGAGAAGCAACAGAGGTAAATGAAATGTGATTCCAGCTTATACCTGTTGATACTGCATATTTCTTCAATTAAAGCCACAATCTACAGAGCCCAAATGCAAGACCGAAGAAAGGCAAGCACATGACCTAATTCTTTTTTTAAAAAAAGGTGGCTTGTAGTTACAGCTTTTAATAATTTTAAATGAACAATCAGTGCCAAATGCATCTGTGCACCAAGATGCCTGTTTTCACTGGAAATCCTACTGGTAACAGGAGATGGTCAGTTTGTGTGGTACATGGCTGGTGTGGTAGCTAATTTTGTTTGTTGCTGTACTATTTTAACAAATCAGACACGAGAATTATTTAAAGGTCCCACACAAGTGTAAATCTGAAGACTGGTGGAGAATGCAGTCTTGTTTTTCTGCTGGTAACTGAATTGGTGGCTAGGAAATGGAACTGTGTCCATGGGGACATGCTATTTATTTCTTAACTTTTCAACATAGAAGGGAAATTATTTCCAATGTGGTCTATGGGATTACATATCTTCCTTAAATTGTAATGGAAGAGGAGTGTCAAAATCCCCCAGAATGCTATGAACATATCAGCCTTAGTTTTTTTTTTCATGATATTTCCATGGTTTATATAAGCAATAGTGACTGCTCAGGTCAGGCATTTACTAGCAATTAATAACCAAGTGAGTTGTCTGCTCCAGTCAGTCAGCTGCTGTTACAAAAAAGGCGTGCCCTAGAGGTCACGTATAAGTAAAATCAAAAGAGTGGCACAACCAGGAAAGTACTGAACATTTAATGTTTTTGAGCCTGTTCTCATTTTCCTAATTTGCCCTGGTACCTCTATGCAATGAAGGGCATCAGATATATGATGTCATAAACTGATCTGAGGCTCCTGCCATACCAAGAACCCACCACATGACAAGTTAAAATGTAATGCAGTCAGCTTTAACTTAAAATGTCAGGGCTTTCACAGGTTTCTGTCACCACCTAAATATTGCCAAACACAGAGGCCCTATTTCTAGAGCCCTGCAAATCCATGGATATCCGTGGATAATTTTTGCAGCTCGGATGTGGATATACATTTTGTATCCGCGCAGGGCTCTACCTATTTCTCTCCAGTAAGTGTGTGTAATTCCTATTAACAGCAACAGAGTATGTGTTCATAGGTTTAAATGAAACAGAGCTCAGTTGTGAAGCCTAGAAATGGACCCAAGATTTAAAACTGACATTTGTATTTCAAACATCCCAGTGTTCTGAGGTGTTCAGATCCGGGGTTTTGCACTGTCCCATTATAAAGATAGAGGCTATGTGCTAAACTGGGATTCAGAATTTGAACACCCTCAAAACTGATCATATTTGGGCTTTTGGATTGGGCCTACACAAGAGAGAACTCAGATTTTTCAGACTTCTCAATCTTTAGACAATGTCTAGTGAAAAAATCAGAGGTTCAACCTATAAGACGTACTGACTACTTGGCCAAGAAAATGTTATGGAAGGAAGGTTACGATTTGGGATCTGGCATCACTTACAAAAGATTTTTGGTACACAAGCTCTGCTGAATGCTGCAAGGAGATGCTTTCCTTTAACATGCATGGCTTCAGCTCTACAGCCTGCACTTCATGATAAAGCCAGCTCAAGTGAATAAAGTCACAATTATAGTGTAATTCTTTACAGCTGCCATAAAAATACTTCAACTTTAAAACAAACTTAAGAAGGGAAGAAAAACAAATTCTTAAACAGTTACTAAATTATAGCTTTTCTTTCCCCAGTTTAATTGTTTTATCTGCATCTAGTACTGATGTCTACATTATTGTAAAAAGCACACCTGCTATTTTTAAAGAAGTGCTTGGATGACACTGTAAAAACTTCAATTAGTAAAATATTAATGCAACTTGGGCTTTGAGAAGAGAGCTCTTTTTATTACTTTTAAAATTCACAAGAGTGTCGAATATTGTAGCAAGGATTGCATACAGTATCTTATCAGGTTGCCATCTAGTGGCAGTTATTGTGATAGCCCAGTGTCATCTCTGACAAACTTTTTGAACTCTGGCTGGCTGGATGTCTGATGTGGAAACAGTTAAAGGGAAAGCTGTGGAACCTGTCTGAAAATTGCACAGAGAAAGCACTATGCTGTGCTAAGAATAATCTGGGAATTTTTTTATTGGTCTCAATTAACAATTATTATTATTAGTTAACATTTACATTGCAGTAGTACTGAAAGCCCACAACCATGTTAGGCCCCATTGTGCTAGACATGCTGCAAACAACAAATAAATGACAATGCCTGCCACCAAGAGCTTACAGGCAAAGAGGCCTGGTATAATGGGTGGATGATACAACAGGTTAGACAGGGTGGGAGAGATGGGGTAACAGATGTGCAAATTCTTATGAAAAGGAGAGTAGTGATCACGGCTCTCCACTTGCCTAGCCATTGTCAGGTTGTACTTTACTGTCTGCATTTTGGCATCAAATAACAAACGAATATGAGAGTGTAAAATCCATTTGATAAGTCTCTTACAGGCTTTCATCTACAGTAATGTTATTTTAAATCTTCAGTTTTAATGCTATACATGTCAGAACTGATAAAATGTCATGATTTTAAAGTCAAATCTCATTCTTTTAAGAACCTGATTCATGGATCTATTCAGGATTGGCAATACTGAATGAAGTTTAAACCTGAATAATGAAGAAAAGGCCCTATAAATGGGGTTCCATCAAAACAAACCGTCTCTTCGAAGGGTTTCTTTCTGTCAGACTTCCTTATTGAGAACACTGACTCTCCTCGGTGGGTATCAGGATGAAATTCAAAGGAAATGAAATTGGAAGTCACGTGAAGAGAAGTTCCCCAGGGTACCTGTTTCCCAGTCCTTCTGGAAAGACACACACTTTCCAGAGGAGCTTGTGACCAAAGTTCAAAACCAGACAAATTTCGCTTCCTCAGGGAATCTGTCCTTCAGCCAAACACAGGAAGGAGGGGCCAAACACAGGAACCAGACTGGCAGTTTTAGAGCTTTGTCTCTATGAGAAACTACCAGTAACTTTATCTCCCTCTATGCTCATTCCTTTTTCAGAAGTTGCTGAAATACCCTATCCTCTTCCCAGCATGCCTTGCCAGGCTGGTCTACAAGTCCTGCCACTCTGAGATTATATTTACCAGCAAAGGAGAAAGGAGTTCCAGACCATCCTGCACTTTAAGAGCTCCCATCTGAGGCCCAGATCCGCAGAGGTATCAATGGAAGTTAAGAGCCTAAATACTTTTAGGGAGCTGAGCCTCAATCCGCAAACAAAGGCAGTAGTTTGGGCTTCCTACCTAAACCCTCTACTGACTGACAGAAGCTGCTTCCGTCCCCCAGTGGCTGCCCTTCTTTTCCCACAAGTCTGTCTTTATTTGTTCAACTAGAATGGAGTAGTGTTGGTTGCATGCACCCCCCTCATCAGCCTTAAAGAACCATAACACTCCATTACATGTCTTCTAATATTTTATCCTATCTAATAAATAATAAGTAAGGCACTACTTAAACTTTGAGATATTGCAGATTCCACAATTTTAGGCTTCCACCACAATTCTGACAGCAGGTGCCAATCTGGACACAAGAACAAATGGATATAAACTATCCACCAACAAGTTTAGGCTTGAAATTAGATGAAGGTTTCTAACCATCAAAGGAGTGAAGTTCTGGAACTGCCTTCCAAGGGGAGCAGTATGGGCAAAAAATCTAACTCACTTCAAGACCGAGCTTGATAAGTTTATGGAGGGGATGGTATGATGAGCCTCCCTATGATGGCACGTAAACCGATCTGTGACTGCTAGCAGCAGATATCTCCAATGGCTGGTGATGGGGCACTAGATGGGGAGGGTTCTGAGTTACTAGAGAGAATTCTTTCCCAGGTGTCCGGCTGGTGGGTTTTGCCCACATGCTCATGGTCTAACTGACTGCCATGTCTGGGGGTGGAAAAGAATTTTCCCCTGAGTTAGACTGGCAGAGACCCTGGGTTTTTTTCCCTTTCTCTGCAGTATGGGGCATGGGTCACTTGCAGGTTTAAACTAGTGTAATTGGTGAATTCTCTGTAACTTGAACTCTTTAAATCATAATTTGAGGACATCAGTAACTCAGCCAGAGGTTAGGGGTCTGTTACAGGAGTGGGTGGGTGAGGGTCTGTGGCCTGCAACGTGCAGAAGGTCAGACTAGATGATCATGATGGTCCCTTCTGACCTTAAAGTCTATAAGACTCTGCATACAGAAGTCTTTCCTTGGCGCTAATCACTTCTGTAATCATGCTTTGTAAATTGACCAGACTGCACACGGTATCTTAGATGTCACTGATTTATAGAACACCATCCCACTATTTCTGTATGGGTTTCTCTCCCAGAACTTCTACATTTTAACAGTTAGCTTTTCATTTTTTGACCATTACTTCCTTGAGCAGAATGTTTGACAGCAAATAACACTCTCAGGTCTTTTCCAGAGTGCTACAGTTAATCTGAACGCAGTAACATGTATGAATAGTTTAAATTATCCTTTAAAAATGTGCAGTATCTTGCATTTGTCAGCACTGCAACTCACCTGCCAGTTTGCTGCCCTTCTACCTAACTCTAGCCAGATTGTGCTGTCCAGGCAGGGTGCCCCTGGACCCAGAATTGTGCAGGAGAGGACCCCCACCCCAGAAACATACTATGGGGGCACTATGACTCCCAAGTGGTGCCTCCCTGGACAGCACCAATCCATATGGCCTTGTGAGAAAACTGCCGAGAGGAACTAGCCAGAGACTCCAGCCAGCAGGAGCAGAAGCAACCAAAGCAGGAACCTTTGGACACTCAGAGAACTTAATAGTTTTGACTAGACTTTCTGTCCTGTGGTGATTGGCTGTCTGCTCCAACCCTCCTCCTCCTCCCTCAGTCTCTCATCTCAGTTTCACTCCACACCTGGCCCTGTTACCCTCTTCTCTCCTGTCCTTTCCCATCACCCCCCCACTTCCCTTCCCTTCTCTGCCATTTAGCTGATTCCCCTCCTAAGTAAAGCCACCCAGAAAACCAAACCAAACTATCCTGGCACTAACATGAGGTTTGAAGCCATCCCATTGTTCACTCTGCTTGTGTTTACCCCTTTCCCCCACCCTGTCTTTCTTGTTAATTTAGGTTGCAAACTCTTTGGGGCAGGGACCATCTGCTACGCTGTGTTTCTGCTGCACCTAGCACAATGGGGCCTCATTCTCAGCTGGTCATTACGCACTACTGTAATAAATGTGATTAAGAATTAATAATGTTGAATAGTATCTTATTTTATGAGGAATCCCACTAAAATCAAGCCTCATCTTGGTTAACCCAAACAGTTTTATATTGTCTGGAAATTGCTCGTCATCTTTTCCAGGTCACACACTTATTAAACAACACAGGTACTAGTGCAGAACCTTTCAGCACTACACTGTTAAGCTTCTGCCTTGTTGAAAATTGACTATTTGTTCCTACCCTTTATTTCCTGTTTCTTAGTTTCTGATCCTGACACTACTTTACCTCTCACTCAATGACTATTTAGTTTCCTTAATAGCTTCTTATGAAGGACTCTGCCAAAGGCTTTTTGAAAGTTCAAATATATTCTGTCAGCTAGTTTTCCTTTATCTGATTTTTTGTTGTTGTGTTCAAAGAATTCTAAGATTAGAAAGTATCAGAGGGGTAGCCGTGTTAGTCTGGATCTGTAAAAGCAGCAAAGAATCCTGTGGCACCTTATAGACTAACAGACGTTTTGGAGCATGAGCTTTCGTGGGTGAATACCCACTTCTTCAGATGCATGTGGTGGAAATTTCCAGGGGCAGGTATATATATGCTAGCAAGCAAGCTAGAGATAACGAGGTCAGTTCAATCAGGGAGGATGAGGCCCTGTTCTAGCAGTTGAGGTGTGAAAACCAAGAGAGGAGAAACTGGTTCTGTAGTTGGCAAGCCATTCACAGTCTTTGTTCAATCCTGAGCTGATGGTGTCAAATTTGCAGATGAACTGAAGCTCAGCAGTTTCTCTTTGAAGTCTGGTCCTGAAGTTTTTTTGCTGCAGGATGGCCACCTTAAGGTCTGCTATAGTGTGGCCAGGGAGGTTGAAGTGCTCTCCTACAGGTTTTTGTATATTGCCATTCCTAATGTCTGATGTGTCCATTTATCCTTTTCCGTAGAGACTGTCCAGTTTGGCCGATGTACATAGCAGAAGGGCATTGCTGGCATATGATGGCGTATATTACATTGGTGGATGTGCAGGTGAATGAACCAGTGATGGTGTGGCTGATCTCGTTAGGTCCTGTGATGGTGTCGCTGGTGTAGATATGTGGGCAGAGTTGGCATCGAGGTTTGTTGCATGGATTGGTTCTTGAGCTAGAGTTATTATGGTGCGGTGTGCAGTTACTGGTGAGAATATGTTTCAGGTTGGCAGGTTGTCTGTGGGCAAGGACTGGCCTGCCACCCAAGGCCTGTGAAAGTGTGGGATCATTGTCCAGGATGGGTTGTAGATCCTTGATGATGCGTTGGAGAGGTTTTAGCTGGGGGCTGCATGTGATGGCCAGTGGAGTCCTGTTGGTTTCTTTCTTGGGTTTGTCTTGCAGTAGGAGGCTTCTGGGTACACGTCTGGCTCTGTTGATCTGTTTCCTTATTTCCTCGTGCGGGTATTGTAGTTTTGAGAATGCTTGGTGGAGATTTTGTAGGTGTTGGTCTCTGTCTGAGGGGTTAGAGCAGATGCAGTTGTACCTCAGTGCTTGGCTGTAGACAATGGATCGTGTGATGTGTCCGGGATGGAAGCTGGAGGCATGAAGGTAGGCATAGCGGTCAGTAGGTTTTCGATATAGGGTGGTGTTAATGTGACCATCACTTATTTGCACCGTGGTGTCAAGAAAGTGGACCTCCCGTGTAGATTGGTCCAGGCTAAGGTTGATGGTGGGGTGGAAGCTGTTGAAATCGTGGTGGAATTTTTCCAGAGTCTCCTTCCCATGGGTCCAGATGATGAAGATGTCATCAATGTAGCGTAGGTAGAGAAGGGGCGTGAGTGGACGAGAGCTGAGGAAGCGTTTTTCCAGGTCGGTCATAAAGATATTGGCATATTGTGGGGCCATGCGGGTGCCCATAGCAGTGCCACTGATCTGGAGATATATATTGTCATCAAATTTGAAATAGTTGTGTGTAAGTATAAAGGCACAGAGCTCAGCAGCCAGTTGTGCTGTGGCATCATCAGGGATAGTGTTCCTGACAGCTTGTATTCCATCTGTGTGTGGGATGTTTGTGTAGAGAGCCTCTACATCCATGGTGGCTAGGATGGTGTTTTCTGGGAGGTGACCAATGCATTGTAGTTTCCTCAGGAAATCAGTGGTGTCACGGAGATAGCTGGGAGTGCTGGTGGCATAGGGTCTGAGTAGAGCTTCCATCCCGGACACATCACACGATCCATTGTCTACAGCCAAGCACTGAGGTACAACCGCATCTGCTCTAACCCCTCAGACAGAGATCAACACCTACAAAATCTCCACCAAGCATTCTCAAAACTACAATACCCGCACGAGGAAATAAGGAAACAGATCAACAGAGCCAGACGTGTACCCAGAAGCCTCCTACTGCAAGACAAACCCAAGAAAGAAACCAACAGGACTCCACTGGCCATCACATACAGCCCCCAGCTAAAACCTCTCCAACGCATCATCAAGGATCTACAACCCATCCTGGACAATGATCCCACACTTTCACAGGCCTTGGGTGGCAGGCCAGTCCTTGCCCACAGACAACCTGCCAACCTGAAACATATTCTCACCAGTAACTGCACACCGCACCATAATAACTCTAGCTCAGGAACCAATCCATGCAACAAACCTCGATGCCAACTCTGCCCACATATCTACACCAGCGACACCATCACAGGACCTAACCAGATCAGCCACACCATCACTGGTTCATTCACCTGCACATCCACCAATGTAATATATGCCATCATATGCCAGCAATGCCCCTCTGCTATGTACATCGGCCAAACTGGACAGTCTCTACGGAAAAGGATAAATGGACACAAATCAGACATTAGGAATGGCAATATACAAAAACCTGTAGGAGAGCACTTCAACCTCCCTGGCCACACTATAGCAGACCTTAAGGTGGCCATCCTGCAGCAAAAAAACTTCAGGACCAGACTTCAAAGAGAAACTGCTGAGCTTCAGTTCATCTGCAAATTTGACACCATCAGCTCAGGATTGAACAAAGACTGTGAATGGCTTGCCAACTACAGAACCAGTTTCTCCTCTCTTGGTTTTCACACCTCAACTGCTAGAACAGGGCCTCATCCTCCCTGATTGAACTGACCTCGTTATCTCTAGCTTGCTTGCTAGCATATATATACCTGCCCCTGGAAATTTCCACCACATGCATCTGAAGAAGTGGGTATTCACCCACGAAAGCTCATGCTCCAAAACGTCTGTTAGTCTATAAGGTGCCACAGGATTCTTTTAAGATTAGAAAGGCACAATTTCACTTCACAGAAGCCATGCCGGCTTGCCCCCTATCATCTCATGTTCAGCTAGGTGTTTTATAATTCTACATATTAACTTTCCATACAATGCAACTCATAATTGTCCAGCACATGAGATCATTGCAATTATTCTGCAGGAGAATTCTGAATCTCTGCTAACCTTTTCTGTACTTCTACAAGAAGCATATTTCAGAAAGGCAGATTTCCTGAAGAATGCTACAAATTGTCTAAATTTTCTTGTAATGATTCATAAAACAGGTATAGAGACCTGGCCTAATTTTGAAAACCAGGATAACTATAATCAAGATTTACACTTAGACTGGACCTTAGCCCAATTATTATTATTGAACTTCCTTCAAAAAATGCTAAATAAGTGTTGATGTAACTATAATGTACAGTACTTATAAGGATGATAGAGTTTACTAGATGAACAAATATGAAATCAACATTTAGTAAGATTATATTGTGTAGATGCAAAGATTATCTATAGTAAAGTTAATAAAATCCAGTGCTCACTTGCACTACAGTGCTCTGATCACTTCTTAAGATAAGCACCGTCAGGCCTGGCCAATAGTGAATGTCTAGGACAAGTCATTGAGTCATTAGGTGGTATCCTTTCTTCTGGGTGTTACAGTGGTTTAAGGAAGGACAGTGTAGTTTGTGTGCCATCATTCCAGGTGAGATCTCAAACAAATATTCTGACCACTGCTATCCTTAAAAATCACCTCACATTTCTCCCAGTAGAGGTGGCACCCTTGGTGAGGGGTTCAAGCTAAATTCCACTGGCTAATGGCCTACATAAAATTTTCCTTTGTAATAGTAAGTTAGACAAGGCATACTTCCCCTTTATTTCCTAAACTGTTATGTAGTGTTCAAATGGGAATGCCACCTTCTAACCCCCAGAAGTGGCTGTATTTCAATTATCCTTTTATATAAAGTTTGCTGCGATCTTTGAAAAATGGCACGGTACAAATGGCAGGTAAGCTCCTTAACCCTGCGTTGCCATGTAACTTGTACTGAATGGGCTTGCATATGCTTTATCATAAAAAATAATACTTTGGTCATTTATAAAACATGGTTTTCTGACTTTTTAACTCCTACTAGAATAGCATTTACTGTAAGCCATGCTGGAGTCTGTGATGAAAAGTACACAAGGAATCACTTTGTTTGCACCACCCAAAATATAAATGCTTCTCTTTACTAATACTTCCTCTCTCAAAGAACACATTTAAACTCTGTTGTTTCCACGACTGCATTCAAGCATGATTTCTGGATGTGTCAATATTTATTTTCGTATTCTATATCCCACAATATGTGCCCACAGATCTGCATACATTTTACAATGTTTGTTTTCACCAATAAATACCATTACCTTATTTATCTGTTTGGAAACTGACTTTGGCCTTTATAAAACTCTTGAAAACAGAGCACTTGAAAAAGAAAACAGACTTTGTCAAGCAAGGTAAAACAGAATTTAAAGGCCTCCGGCTTCCCTGATAGTAAGACACTCATCAACTATACATAGTTTATAGTAGCTTTTGTTGAAGATTTTGCTTTCAATCTTTGTGGGTTTTTTTGTTTGTTTGTTTGTTTAAATTAAGGTCAGAACACCCCCTCCAATAGTCTTCTTCTGATCCCTTCCATCTTATCAGTGTGATGCCTTATTTCTATTCCCATCACTATTACATTTCTTCCTCTTTTCTTTCTCTTGCTATCAGACCTCCCTCAGCTGTTGTGATTTTTAGTGAGGGTGGGTTTTCAAAGCATGTGGATTGTATTTTGATCATGTTTTGCTGTGCCCCAAGTGTTTTGGCAGAAGGGTGTTTTGTAAATAAATTATTAATATGAATCAATACCCCAAAGCAATTAATAGTCAAATCAGTGATAAAAATATACAGAAATGCTCAGATCATTTGGCTGAAATTGTGCTGTGCCTCCTGGAAGTGCAGCACAGAGAGGCATAGCCCAGGAGAAAGAAAATGTGCAAAGGTGGCTTTCAACCACTTTAGCACCCTCACTCTTGTGAGCTGCTCTGGCAGTTTCTGTCACCCTCAACATAATTCAGAGCGGCCCCTGCCTGCTCTAAATTACAGTGCACTCCTCCCTACGGGACTGCTCTCTCCCCTCACCTGTGAAGTGTTGGGCATTTGCAGGGTAGCCTCTAGCTGTTCTACAGAGTGAGTTTGCCAGTGGAATTCTTCCCAGGCCAGCTCCAGGGCTTTCAAGCAGTGGTGTATAGATAGTCATAGTGTGATGGAGAATCCATCTCCTTATGTTGCTTCATTAAACAAGAAGGCATTTGATATGCAATAAATATCTGAATTGCAGACAATACACCTATTTTTGTGATCTGACTAGCCAATAAGGTAGGCATTAATTCTCTGTAAGTGCACAGAAAGTGAGTGATGATTTGCTTTGGGCCACCAGCTGCTCCCAGCTGGTCATTAATCCCCAGGACATGCCCCGTGCCTGGACTGTTGTTGCTTACATAAAACATTAGTTAGCTTTTAAATTAGGTCTTAATTTATGTGTGGAATATGATCTTGTGGAGAAGAAAAGTCTTGATCTGAACAGCTTGATCCACGGCATTCTCACTACCAGTGCACAGGAAGCAGAAATTTGTAATTTATGAGACCAATCTAAGAAGAAGTGATCCATGTCCCAGGTCCTCCATATATGTGCAAGAGAAACTTTACACACGTGAGCAGGCCCATGCAGCTGAGTGGGCGCACATGTGTGTAAGTATGTGCAGGACTGGGATCCATAGTAAAGAGACTGACATGCCATCAACACTGTGTTGGACATTATTCAGAAGGGGCAACACCCGGCCCTTTAAAGATGAAGTTGGGAAATGGAGAAGGATGAAATCAGGAGCAATCCTGTCTATCCAAGTCATGCACTTCCAGTATTTTTGCTCTTCCCCAAACGGGTGATTCACAGGGCATAGACAGAGATGTGTAACTTGGATGAAGGTAGAATCCTGAGGCAAGCAGAGAGCTCTGTTAAGTCTACAGCTCTCTGACAATGTCACTCCCTTGACTTTTACATCAAATAGTGGTAGTGGTGGTTTCCTTGCAGCAGACTCAGTCCTGAACTTACTCTAGTGCTAAATTCTGAGGCTGGGGAGGCAGGGGGTGCAATGCATTCAGTGGTAGGTCTCATCTTGCCTCACTCTTCAACTACCTAAAAATCTGGTTCAGATTCAGGGCTGAAAGGAATCCCATCCCTTCCCTCACAATTTAGAGTGTTCCCAAACCCTGGTCAGCGAGGATACATATCTGCTATGTTCCCTCATCCATAGGTACCACGGCTTGAGTAGGAGATATGGCTTCTTCAGGAGCTGCTGAGCCTCCCTCAGCTGTGCGGCCTCTAAGTGGGGACTCCCCCAGAAGGATGTCTGATACAAGATGGAATCTCAGAGGAGAGGGGATGAGAGAGGAACAGTTTGCTCCAAGGAAGTCTTGGAGACCCCTCTGGCAGGGGTGACAGGATGGGAGGGGTGAACATCTGACAACACATAAAGCAAACCGTGTGCTATGTTTGGAAAGTGAGAGAGATGTGAGCTAGTTAAAGAGTGCCCCGTTAATGACAGATTGAAGAGATCAGTGGCTAAGGATTGGGCTGAGAGGCGACTTGAACAGACTGGAGGGACCAAGAGAAGCAAGCATTTCTATCACACATTAAATTGTCTGACACTAAATTGCATTCAATATAAGCAGGCAGACCTTGTATATTTGAAAAGGCTATAGCATTGTATGATGCGATACGTTCTCATCTCAAAGCAGAGGACTTTAGAGTGCACAACACACTCCAAGAAGCAAGAGGAAAATACACCTTAAATCATTCTGTACCTTTCAGTCTAGGATTTCTTGTGCATTCTGTACAAATTGCGCCATTAAGACACTGACCTGGTGCAGAGCTGCCCCATCACAGAAACTATGGGAAGGACTGCACCCCAGAGAGGCACAAAGCCATCACATGGCCTGGTGAACAGGACCACCTCCCAGCCTTCCTCATCTTTCCAAATCATGACATGGCCAGGGGATAACGGTGAGACCATGTCTTCCTTCTCTTCTTCTCTTGGTCAATATGCACCCCACGGGTTGCAAGGGATGACAGGTCCCACTGTTTCCCTAAGTACAGGCTCTTTGATTGTGACAGGCCCTTGCATGGTGAGCCTGATGAGGTGGGCAAAGCTCCGAGCAATCTGTGTGTCCCCACCCCCACACAGGACAATTACAATCTGGCCCATAGACTCTTGTTCTTCTATTCTAATGCAGCTCCTCAAGGACCGCTGCAAGACCTTAGGCTGTAGTCAAATCTTGACTATTTTATCATTGCAATATTAATGCAAGCTTCTCCATGATATCAGCCAGCAATGATAACTAACCTGGGACTGTTCTGCTTGTTTGATCGACAGTCTGTGTTATTTATTCAGCACAGAGAGATTAACCTGTTTGCTGCTGACTGCTACTGCAACTCATATACAGAGGGAACATAAATGAGACACAAAACAACATGACAAAATATGGATGTTGCAAGGAAATACTTTGCTAATACTAACTGTCTTGAAAAGTTAAGTGAAAGATGGAATTTAAAAATCTCATATTTTCCACACACACACACACACAGGTCAGTCTGCATGTGCAAAGTGTGGGTTCGCACTCATTTCACCCACAGTTGAAAATCTGGCCCCTCACATTGCTTGAAGAGTTGTGTTTATGTAAAAGATACATAAAACTTTATGAAGGTTTCAGGGATTTTAAAGTATTTAAATACTGTTACACTGTACTGGTAACAGATGTTCAATTATATCTTTAATTTTTAGTTTTACTGAAAAAACAATAGATCATTTGATATTTTCTGTAAAATATAACTTTGAAAGGATGCCTAAGTATACAGTGCTTCCAGAAAATTTATTTGAGCCTTTCAGCTACTGCATTAAAATCGGTACTTCTGAAATTAGCGTGAGAGCATTCTAAGAGTCTAATAGGATTTCTTGTTTGCCAAAAAATAGTGCTTTCAGAAGCACAATCTTTTGTGTAATCTCTCTCTCTCTCACACACAACAAGACAGATGGCATCATTAATTGCCTCTATATCTAATTAAGTTTAAAAAACTGTGCTTAAATAATGCTAAAGTTGTGGTACAAGCTGACAAATGGAGGAAATTTTAAGGTAGAATAATTGGGAGGGAAAACAAGAGAGAACAGACAGGAATACTAAAAGAACAAACAGCATTCATTAATTGTAACTTTCCTGGCTTCTGTGAGGATGTGCCACAACCTTAATATGATCCAGAAAGTGTTTCTGTATTTGGATGGAATCCTGGCTCCATTGATGTCAATTGCAAAACTCCTGCTGACTTCAGTGGAGCCAGGATTTCATCCTTTAACCATTTTATTATTGGTTTGTTTTTATACTTTTCATGGAAGTTATCCAATGCGGCTAATTGCCAGGACAATCCAAAGCACACCACTTGAGCACATACATACTTTGGGTCATGTATATACAGTGGTCCCCATTTCAAAGTTAACATCTGCAATCAGCCATCACACAGTGGTGTCAGACACCTCAGTTTCCTCTACACTTACAATAGAATATGATGGTCCTAACAGTGGTGCCATTACAGAGAGTTAACTTTTGCCAACAGATATCACCTTGTAGTAACGTCTGGGCTATAAATGAAACTTCTGCATTTAGGCCTTTCCCCCTCCTCTTTTCACAAAGCACATAGACTGGGATTTTCAAAGCAGCCTACGGGAAGTAGGTGCACTAATTCCATTGAATGGATTTGGGCATGTCATTCTCATAAGGTCCTCTGAAAACCCCAACCATGCTGCATAATTTACCCTATTATTTACATATGTTAATATATGCAGTTGCACTTTATAACTATAGTAGAGTCTTCATTATCTGAGCCCCTTGGAAGACAACACCCTTGCATAGATAATTAGGATCTTCTACAATCAGGAGTCAGTAGGAAAGGAGCCAGCAAACAAGGAGATGCTGTCAATTTGTGATGTAAACAGGTTTGGGTTCTGGGGCTTTAGTATGACTGGGACCCTGTGTTAGTATTTTGATACATTTCCTGATTTTGAACGTTAAGTATTTGTACCCAATAACTGTATAGCAGTGCTCACAACAACCTGCAAAGACTCCACCTTTTTGTTAAAGTTTTATCATTAGTTTTCAGTCTCTAAACCTGGCTTTCTTTGTTGGCCAATTGTGTACATTGCAAAATACCTTAATCTCAATTCCCCTTTTAATATAATAACATGATTTCCTTTCTTTTAAAGAAAATATTCAGAGCAGTCGGAATTTGGTTATTAGGATGTTTTTTGATGGATGATCTCATAATGACAGAGAAAACTGACCGCATAAACAAAAGAAATGCAAGATTACTCAAGATCAGCAAAACACACGACAAGATCAATATTTTGTCCCACAATTTTGTCAAAGCTGATAAGTCTTGTTCATGCCAGAAGGAAAAAGAAATAAATATGGAACAAGAGTTAGCAATTTTCAGCATGGTTCAAGCTAATAAAATTAGATGGATCGTTTGCATTATGAGCCCTTCCAGAAAAGATACTAAAATAATGAAATAAAAAATTGTATCATTGTTTTCAGCACACACTTGAAATAATTCCTTTGTTACCTGCTGATGCAGTGCCCCACCCCAAAAATATGCTCTAAAGAGGGTAACTTACCTCTAATTGTCGTTGTGTATACACTGCCTCTGTAAATCCGTGCTCTTGATTGTGGGTTCCTTGGTGCTGCAAGCTTGAGAGCATCTGGAAAGAAGTGACTACTACAGCAGCATACTCCCTGAGGAATCTGGCTGTTGACTGGGATGGTTTATAAGAAAGACTGTGGTCCCGACTACTTTTCTTTCTCTCTGAGCTGCTGTAGGCAGCAGCGTGTTTTGGAACTGATACTCTGCCTGGTGGATTTATTACATCGCTTTTCACCTTGTTGGAAGTCTGATACAGCTGACAATGAGGTTTCCCTGATTGACTTGCGGACTCAGGCAGGGGTAGATGGAGTTACTTGAGCAGTTCTGATTTTACCTCTTTAAAGACAAGCCATTGCTCATTCACAGTAAGGGCTCTCCCAGGCAGGGTTCCACAGGACTTTGTTTGGTCACCGCTCTCATCTACTTCATCTGCTGCTTTGTGCCTGCTGTAGGTTGCACATTGCACCACAGCTCCAAAAACTACACTGGGCTTCCTAGTACAGTCGCTTCTAGGTGTAATTCAAGGAGTTGCCCTATTAAAAGCGCCGTCTAAAACCCAAATTTGCTTGGCCCTGGCTCTTTGAAAGACTACCTCTCACCTGACGTACTGCTGCAACAGCTGAGATCAGTCAATATCACTTCATCTTACACTGTCTAAATGTGACTATCTGAAAGCTGGTGCCAGGGTATTTTCAGTGTAACACACTGTACCCTGAAACTCACTTCCACAGTTCATCAGACAGGGCATGAGTCTGTTGACCTTCAGGGCACGGTATAGAGCCAATTCTTCTTCTCAGACCTTTACCTCAGAAAGCTGGACAGGGCGAAAGTATATTGTCAGGGCCCCATCTATTTCACAATTCTGCAGCCAAAGAATGATTCCTTTCTGCAGAATTGTGCAGAACCTTCAGGACCTAAGCTCTTCTTGAAATAATTCAGCGTATCATACCATAATCAATAGAATTTTTAAGATTTAAACTAGTCAACATTTTGCTACTACCAGTACTTTACCTTTAAAATATTAATTGGGGGGAGAAGGGCTGGATGGCTCAGAAACTGGCAATTAAATATAGTGCATCAGACCTCTGTCACCATTTCAGATCAGGACCAGGCTGGTATAACACAGGAATCATCAGCCAGTGACAATTATCCAATCAGTGATCAGCTGTGCAAAATGAACGGGGGATTTCAGAACCGTACAGAGTGGACAAATTCTATGTCACAAAACCCATCATTATAATTGGTACTACTGGAACCCTTATAGTCAGTCTCGAGAGAGACGCCTGGATTGAATGAACCAACGATTGAATTGGTAGAATGACTGAAGGAGGTTGCTCTAGGATCAGACGTGGACAAACTATGGCGGGACCATCCTGCCTGGCCCGAGCTCCCAGCTGGAGAGCCTAGTCCCCAGCCCTTCCCCCGCTGCTCCCTCCCTAGCCATGCGATCGTGGGGGCTGCGCTCTGGCCCGCCGTTCCCACTGGGCATCATGGGGAACGCAGCTGGCTCTGGCCAGGTGTCGCAACTGCAAGCTCCTGCTGCTGGTAAGGAGGTGGGGAGCGGGGGCGTTGGGTAAGGGAGTGGGGGTTCTGGGAGGCAGTCAGGGAGGAGGGGGCGGTTGAATGGGGTGGAGGGTCAGGGGATGGGGAACAGGGAGGGTTGGGAGTGGGAGTCCTGAGGGGCCTGTCAGGGGGCAGGGATGTGGATAGGGGTTGGGAGGGTAGTCAGGGGAAAGGGAGCTGGCGGGTTGGACAAGGGGGTGGGATCCTGGGGGGCAGTTAGGGGTGCAGGATCCCGGGAGGGGGTGGTCAGGGAACGAGGAGCAGAGGGCAGTTGGATAGAGGGTGGGAGTTCCAGGGGGGCTGTCAGGAAGCAGGGATGTAGATAGGGGTCCAGGCAGTCAGGGGACAAGGAGCAGGGGGTTGGATAGGGGGTGGGGGTCCCGACAGGGGGCAGTCAGGGAACAAGGAGCAGGGGGGGTTGGAGGTTCTGAGGGGAGCACTCAGGGGGCGGGAAGTGGGAGGGGGCAGGGGCCAGGCTGTTTCAGGAGGCACAGTTTTCCCTACCCGGCCCTCCATACAGTTACACAACCCCAATGTGGCCCTTGAGCAAAAACGTTTGCCCACCCCTGCTCTAGGTGATGGTTTAGGCACGTTAAAAGAGGAGTGTGACACTTGCATTTGCATTGCTTGTGTGGTACCTGATCTCTGGAGTTAAATCTCTACCACCATCTATCTGGCAACTTTTACAATCACTGAATTTATGAAAAAGATATTTTGCACTTATACAGCAGTTTCTATCCAAAGAACTCAAAACACTTTCAAATATTACTGAACAAAGGCTCACGAAAGCTCTAGGTGGAAGTATTATTCCCATTTTACAGATGGAGAATTGGAAGCACGGAAATGTCAGAATTTGTCTGCAGGGGAAAAGTTGATTACATTTAAAAACTTACTGAGCTAATGCCTTTAACATGATCTGCTAGAGCCTTGTGGGATTTCAGATATTTCTGGTACACTATGTGGTAATGTATTTCTGTCCAACTCACCTGCTGCTCCATTGTTTGTGGGTGGATGAAAGTTACAAGGTCAACTGAGAAGTAGCCAAGCACCCCTCTAGATTTGCAGGCCTCTCCAATTTTTAAACATAATGAATTAAGAACTGCTGGATCAACTGAACATTGTGGAACAGTGGTGCCAGATGATTGCAAAGGACCATCTGCATGAATCTGATCTCCGGATGAAACTATCTTTATGTCTCCCATTGGCTCTATCAGCATATCCACTGTAAGGTTGGTGACATTTTCTGAGGGTGGAAAGGCTTCTATCACACCGCCTGGTAAGAAAGGAATTTTTTGTTAAACTTGTAACAGAATTCAAACTCCAGCATTTTCAGAATCGCACAGAATTCAACCAATCACATCTACTGCACTTAGACATTATGGTGAGGACCACCACAGAAATGCCTTAAATAAATAAATAAAGTAAGAACTGTGTAGCTAACTCCTGTGCATCTCTTGGAAAATGAAGTGTATGTTCTCTAAACAACACTACATCGCCGTTCACAGGGAAAGCATTAACAAGATTATTTGGCATTCTGTGTTATCCTGTTGCCTATTATATAATATTTGATTCAGCTATGATAAATGATAATTGTGACAGACCCAGGCCAGTGGGGTACAGGAGTCTGGTAGAGGGCAAATATACTGGTCACTGGATGAGTAGTTTTCTGTTCCCTGAGTGACCAGAGCAGGGGCTGCACTCGAGTAATCAGGAACCTGCTAGAACCAATTAAGGCAAACAGGCTCATTAGATCACCTGAAGCCAAACAGGGCAGGCTAATCAGGGCACCTGGGTTTAAAAAGGAGCTCACTCCAGTCAGACAGGGAGAAGCCAGAGAGAGGAAGTGCGTGTGAGGAGCTGGGAGCAAGAGGCACAAGGAGCTGAGCGTGAGAGGGTGTGCTGCTGGAGGACTAAGGAGTACAAGCATTATAAGACACCATGAGGAAGGTCCTGTGGTGAGGATAAAAAAGGTGTTTGGAGGAGGCCATGAGGAAGTAGCCCAGGGAGTTGTAGCTGTCATGCAGCTGTTACAAGAGGCACTATAGACAGTTGCAATCCACAGGGCCCTGGGCTGGAACCCGAAGTAGAGGGCAGGCCCGGGTTCACCCCAAACCTCCCAACTCCTGATCAGACACAGGAGGAGTTGACCCAGACTGTGGGGAAGATCACAGAGGTGAGCAAATCTGCCAATAAGTGCAGGAACCACCAAGGTAGAGGAGGAACTTTGTCACATAATGTTTTTATACAGCTTCTAAATGTGACAGTGGGTGCTCTTTTCCCAAAACCATTTTCAAATGGGAATCCTGATCTACCCTTGACTCTTCTACAGATAATGAAATCCATGGAATGTATCAAATATAATATAACTGCAGGATACTTCACTCCAGAAACTTGCTAAACATGCCTGATGGAAGAATGGCTTGGGGGTTATATGGTCCTTGTGAATTCCTCCCCTCAGTAGGCAACTAGTGCTACATGTAACTCACCTTCTGGTCCAGCGGGATGGCAAAACCACACTCCCACAGTGGTTTCCTGACCAATAACTCAGAGGACTGAACTACTTGTAGTTCACAAGTCCACATGCTGACATTTCCTGCTGAGCTTCTTTGCCAAAGACAACATAAGCTCCAATATATTAACACAAAATTAAAACGGTTGGTCCTTATTCACTCAGAATAGCGTAGGAGAGGTAGCTTCAAGGTTCAGGTTAAACACGCGAGTAGGATATAAGAATGATAGAATAACTGCCTATATATAATTCTTAAATGGACAGTTAAATATAATGTGGAAATAAGAAATTTTTAAACAAGCCCAAGATTAACAAGAAAACGGTATACAGTATGGTATAATTACCCATTATAATACTTAACAGGAACTTTGCAGGCTTATTTACCTTGACTAAGAAATGTTTGGAGGAATTTTTCCCATGTAGGAAATCGTTTCTCATTGACTGGCTGTGCGTGCTGTGCTAAAAGGCCCGGGAGCTCCTGGGAGATCTTCACCAAAGCTGGCTCCTGCAGAAACAAATTAAATAGAACCACAAGCAATTTTACTACAGAAATGAAAACTGCTTGTGGGGTGATTAAAAACCAGACCTCCAACAGGCACAAAAAAAAAAAAGTGGTTACTGTTTACTCACAGTCAGACAGGCTTTTTAAATTTTTCTCCTTACGTTTATCCAAAACAGTCTTTTTTTCTGACAGGCTGATTTGTATTCAGCGCAATATCTATTCTATTATCACTTTTATCAGTAACATGACCTTGTGATTGTAAATGACATAAAAGCCTTGATATCGATCACTAAGCCATGATCAACAGTTGATAACTTCTACGATATTTGTATTTTTAAACGGAGAGTGTTAAAATGGCTATGCTTTCCAATAATACTCTTCCTAACTCTTTTACTTCTATACTCAAGGCAAAACTCAGCATTTTAGTCATCATGAATTTGGGGGAGCCCATGCAAGGTTGGTAGCATTACACACAAAGTGTATTCATGATGGGAGGTATCCTTGTAAATCTCTACAATCTGTGAGACAAGCAAACTAGAGGATTGGTTGATGGCTCTCTACCTTTGGTTGGAATTTGATTTTTCATATTATAGGATATAAAATAGCCTCAGTTCCTCCCAGTATTACCACAAAAACCATCAAACGTATCTTGGCACAAACTAACTCCATTGTCTTTGCTGCTCAAGAGGCCCAGAGGTGAGCAAGGATGTAAAGTGCCAGGACCCTGACTCTAAAGCCCCGAGATAAGCATTTTCATGCTTCCCCTGGGTCTCTTTCTTTCCGTTTTACATATTCTTGAAATGAAAAATGTCCCATGCTCCAGAAGAGGACCACTTATCTGCCAATCCTGGCAACATTCTGAGCCCTGATCTTGTTTTGGGATTGGAAGGTGCTCAGTATAACTTTGTGATTAACACTCTATAAATATGAACAAAACCGCTACTCTGCATGAGCAATCAATGAATCCTGTTACGTCCATAACATGCAATGTGACATAAAAGGTTTTTTAAATTCATATATATTATTATTAATTGTGGATTTATCTACAAAAAATAGAAGAGGAAGTATGGCCCAGTGGCTAAGGGCAACCACCTGGGATAGGGAGATCTGGTTTCCATGCTCTGCCAGAGGCTTTCTGTGTGACTGTGGGCAAGTCACTTAGTCTCTCTGTACCTCTGGACCCCATCTGTACAATGGAAATAATAGCACCGCCCTATACCACAGGGGTGTAGTGAGGGTAAATACATTAAAAACTGTGACATGCTCAGATGTTACACAAAGGGAGTGATAAAAGGACCTTAGAAGTATATATATTTTAAGTGTCTATCGCTGGTTCTAGGTGCCATTGACAAATCTTTTAAAAAACACTTATCGTCAATAAATAAATAAATAAATTTAGCAGCACAATATTTCACCCTCAGCCAAAACCATCCCAGATGATTAGCCTGAAATAACACAATACCATTGACCTCTGCCCAAATTACCACCTCTCAGCCTGTTGCCTGCTCTTCCAATGCCTGAGCATAACATGGGTTTTGCAGGGTTCCCTGAAGGTTAATAGATTTGGGTTATTTTGGACCAGTGAAACCAACTGCATCATTTGGCACATGAGGTTTCATTTGTCAGCTTGTCCTGCCTCTTTGCAGTATCCAGTCCAGGATCCACATCAGACAGAGGTCTGGTAATCTAGGTCTCGTGTGAAAAAAACACAACACAAGAGCAAGTTTACTGGAAAGACATTGCTTACTGCTGGCCCTCAGCCTAACCCTGGGCCACATTCTGTCACTCATATTGACTAGTACCTTACTCCTTGAGTTGTTCCACTGATTGTTTTTTATTTTATATTTTTCCATTTGTGTCTGGTTTGGAGGCTGGGACGTGTTTCAGATGCTGGTCTTGCTACTGTCATCCATGCTTTTGTGACCTCTAGAACTGTCTGCTCTGCAGTGCTCTCAGCATAGCTCTACACCTTAAAACCATCTGGAAACTGAAGCTGGTAAACAATGCAGCAGCCTGCTTGCTGAGTGAGGTTTCTTGCTGTGAGAATATTGGATTAACACTGTGGGATTTGCACTGGCTGCCCACTGACTTTTGAGCAGAGTACAAGGTGTTTGGTTTTGACCAGTTCAGGCATGGGACATGCCTGTCCGAGAGAATGGTTCTTTCCCTGTACGATAGACTTGCACTTTAATTCTTAAAAGTAATGACCCATATCAATAATGCCAATAAGAAAGAACTCTTTTTGGTCTTCAACTTAAGTTTCTCATACCAGCCTATAATACAAACTGGAGTTCCTAAGAGCATCTACTCTACGATCAAAAATACCAATGGTAACTGCAGCTGATTAGGTCTCCCTCTGAGCAGATAACCACAGGATGCTGAAACACTAATGGTGTGATTTACTCCTATTCCGAACTGTGAGGTCAAATATCAGAACTGCAGCCAAACAGTGACATAAAGCAAAGTAATCTAAGCAGGAACTGTACCAGGGAATTCAAGACTGATTAAAACATCAGAACAAAGACCAACTGGGTTCATCAGGGCTTGTGTTTTGCTTTTAAATATAACTATCCCAAGAAACTGAGAGAGCCAATGGTTACGTAAGAATGGCCATGCTGGGTCAGACCAATGATCCATCTAGCCCCATATCCTGTCTTCTGACAGACACTTCAGATGGAGTGAACTGAACCGGGCAATTTATTGAGTGATCCATTCCCTGTCATCCAGTCTCAGCTTCTTGCAGTCAGGGATTTTAGCATACCCAAAGTATGGGGTTGTGTCCCAACTACACGGCTAATAGCCACTGATGGACCTAGCCTCCGGAAAGTATCTAATTCTTTTTAGAAACCACTTATACTTTTGGCCTTCACAACATCTGCTGGCAATGAATTCCACAGGTTGATTGTGCGTTATGTGAAGAACTTCCTTTCGTTTGCTTTAAACCTGGTTCTTATGTGAAGGGGTAAATAACACTTCCTTATTCACTTTCTCCACACCAGGCATGATTGTATAGACCTCTATCGTATCCCTCTTTTGTTGTCTCTTTTCTAAGCTGAACAGTCCCAGTCTTTTAAATCTCTCCTTAAAGGGAAGCTGTTCTATTCCACTAACCATTTTTGTTGCCCATCTCTGTACTTTTTCCAATTCTAATATATCTTTTTTTGGGACGAGGCAACCATCTCAAAACAACTGTTCTGTTACCTATACAATTAATATAAATACAATGCAGTAAACAGAAGTTTTCTTTTCACTGATTAATGCCATTGAGAGGTCAGAGTTACAAATCAATTTGCACATCTCAATAGGTTCAGCAATACCTCCATCATACTGAGCCTGATCATTTAGATCTAATGACTTTGGGCATGGTGCAATTTTAAAAACAAACACACACAGATATGTGGGATGTGGATTGAAAAGATTTTCATAAACTGATTTTAAAAAATCCAAAATTCCTTCCAGTGTGTGTCATGATATTTGGGACACTGGGACCACATCTGTATAAATACAAATCTCAATTAATGGCATGCGATAGAGTTGTGTTAACATTTTCCATTACAACAATATTAAGGAATATGAAGCCACTTGCTCAGTATTTTAATACTCACTTTTTCCTTGCAAATAGGTTAGAAATAGGTCACTAAGCTCTTCTCCTCAACCACTCTGCACCCTTAATAACACAGAGATGACTGACATTTCTGCAAAGGGTTCAAACTGATACTCAACAAATCATCACTTGCTACAACTGATCTTACTAACTACTGCCAACTCTGGCAATACTTAATCTCCACTAATATTCTTGATCCCTGCTAGCTAGGGTTTAGACCATGACACAGCACAGAATGGTGCTAATGAATGGTCTCCACTTAGCCATGGAAGATGATCAAACATCCTTTTTCACACTACTGCGCCTTTTGTCAGCATTTGATGCTGCACTCTAGTGAGATATTGTTCACTTTCCTAGAGCACTTGCAGGGATCAATAAATGGCTTTGGTCTTTCTTAGCCAACCAAACCCAGAAAGTAGTGATGAGAAGCCACCCCTTCACCTCCAGAGCTTTCACCTGCTAAGTCTCACATCTTGTTCTCTACATGACACCTCTGAAGGAGACTGTGAGACCACACACAGCTGTACATCTTCACATGAAGCCAAGGAAATACTGTCTCCCAGCTATGACAATGACGAGGAAAAATAAACTTGTAGGGAGAAGGGGGTGGCTTTAAAACAAACTGTAGCAGGGTGGACCCCTGCTCCTGCCCTGACGGGGTTAAAAACAGCCCTGGGAAGAGGCTGTGGCTGGAGAAAGCAGCCTTTAGGCTGGGGCAAGAAGCCTGGGCTGATTGGGGAAAGTAGGTTCAACTGTGGCCGTGCTCCAATCAGGCCCAGCTGGCCCCTATAAGAGGCTGTGAGCCAGAAGCCAAGACAGTCTCTCTCTAACTATAGAGGAAGATGGGCCTGGCTGTAGGGAGCTGGACATAAGGTACCTGAGTGAAGCAGGGCTGGGGAAAGGCAGGGGAGCTGGGGAGCTCTAGCCTGGAAAGCCCCAGGCTGCGGCTTAGCATTGGGCTTATAGGTACTGGGGGATTGCAGAGGGCAGCCCAGGGGGTAGGCCAAGGCAGCAGGTCCAAACACTCCTTGCCAGTGATGAGTAGGCTGATACTGCAGTCTGCCCCAGGGTGTGGGGCTAGACAATGACTGGCAGTAGCCATATACTGAGGCAAGGTGGGGATAGAGGGTGGGGGCTCCCCAGGGAGGGGAGACCCTGAGAGAAAGGGGTTACTGCCAGGGGGCACCGGGTCCAGAGAGGGACATGGGGGCCAGAGGACAGGCGGATCACCTGCCTGCAGAGGGCGCTCCAGAGCTGAATCGAGCTAATTCCTGGAAGTCACCAGCAGGAGGCGCCGCAGGGGTGAGTCCGGCCCGTCTACACAAACCATCACATTTTTCAAATTTTCTCAGTAGAACTGGGATCAAACCCACCTGAAGTTCCCTTAATAATCTAGTCCCTAGCAGAAGTTCCTCCATCACTGTGTGCCCCTAGAGAAGTAATACTGCCAACTACAAGGAAGTATAGCAGGGAGGAGAGAATATATTAAAATAAAATCATACCGCCTCAGACCAGTAGGTCAGACATTTACTCATGAAGCCAGACCTTTTAAAAAAGTCTCTGATCTTCATGACAATTTTATTTAAATTGGATAGTAGCTCAGCAGAACTTATTCTTATCATCTCAACTGTGGCCCCAGACTGATGTGGAATCATAGGTTTACTGCATTTAACCTCTCAGCTCATGTTTCTCAGTGCCAGCAAAAACGGGTCAGCACAGATTTTTTTTGTTGCACTTCACATGACAAGCCCAGGCACACAGGCTGCTTGCCTGCTCTTTACCATAATAATGGATGAGCAAGAAAAATAAAAGACAGTTACCTTTTCTGTAACTGGTGTTCTTCGAGATGTGTTGCTCATGTCTAATCCACAATAGGTGTGTCTGCCTGCCACGTGCACCAGTGCTGGAAGCTTTTCCCCTAGCAGTACCTGTAGGGGAGCACCCTAGCAACCCCTGGAGTGATGTCTCCATGGTGCGGTATAAGGGGCGCTGCGCGCTCCCCTCACCCTCAGTTCCTTCTTGCCAGATAACTCTGTCAGAGGGGAAGAAGGGCGGGATGTGGAATAGATATGAGCAACACATCTCAAAGGACACCAGTTACGGAAAAGGTAACTGACTTTTTCTTTGAGTGATTGCTCCTGTGTATTCCACAATAGGTGATTCCAAGCTATATCTGTTGGAGGTGGGAAGGAGTTCACAACCTCTTGGGATAGAGAACGACCCTGCTGAACCTGGCATTATCCCTTGTCTGAGAGACAATCACATAACGCAAGGTGAACGTGTGAACTGAAGACCACGTGGCAGCCCTACAAATGTCCTGAATGGGAACATTGGGCAAAAAAGGCAGCCGACGAGGCCTGCGCCCGAGTCGAGTTTGCCTTCAAAATCAGTGGCAGAAGGATTCCCGCCAGGTCATAACAGGTACAGATGCACGAGATGATCCAGTTGGAGAGCTGCTGAGTTGAGATCGGCCGACCTTTCATGTGCTCGGCAGAGGCGATGAACAGTTCCGAGGATTTTCTGAATGGCTTAGTCAGAAAAAAGCCAGAACCTGTCTCACATCCAGCACATGGAGGTGGTACTCCTCATTGGATGCATGGGGCTTGGGGCAGAGGACCGGCAGAAAAATATCCTGACCCATGTGACAGGCGGAGACCACCTTTAGGAGGAACGAAGGGTGTGGGCGGAGCTGGACCTTATTTTATGAAGCACCGTGTATGGGGGCTCAGAGGTCAGGGCCTGAGTTCTGAGATCCGCCTAGCCAACGTGATCGTAACCAGAAAGGCCCTCTTCCATGAGAGGTGTGACCAGGAGCACGTGGTTAGCAGATCAAATAGAAGCCCCGTGAGACGGGCCAACACCAGATTTAGGCCCAAGTGCCCCCTTGGAGCAGAACCAGGGACAGCGACATTTCTGCCAAGTCATGAACAGGTCCACCTGGGGAGTTCCTCACACTTAAGAAAAGTCTGTGCACCACCTCTGGGTGGAGAGACCACTCATGCTGAGAGGAGAAGTCCCTGCTCAAGCAATCCGCTGTGCATTCCGGGTGCCTGGCAGATGGAAGGCCTGTAGGTAGATGTCATGGGCTATACAAAAGACCCACAAACTGAGGGCTTCGCGGCAGAGGATTGGGCCCCACCTTGCCTGTTGATGTAGAACATCGAGGCCGTGTTGTCCATGAGGGTCCTTACCACCCGTCCCTCCAGGTGCAAGCGGAAGGCCATGCACGCCAGCCGTACCGCCCTGAGCTCCTTGACATTCATGTGGAGGGTCAAATCCTGAGCTGACCACAGACCCTGGGTCTGAATGTTCCCCACATGGGACCCCCATCCCAGGTCCAACGCATAAGACACCAGTTCCAGCAATGGGGCCCTGCCCCTGAATGGGACCCCTTGGAGCATGTTTCTCAGGGAGGACCACCACTGTAGGGAGGTGATAACTGGCTCAGACACCATGAGGACTTTGTCCATCGTGTCCCTGGCCTGGGAGAACTCCAAGGCCAACCAGAGTTGGAGGGGCCTAATCTTGAGTCTGGTGTGATGCACCACATATGTGCACGCCAATACGTCACCCAAGAGCTGGAGGCTGTGTCGATGAGCCCCTTCAGAGTCTTGAACCTGTCTGGTGGGAGGGTGGTTCTGGCTGACGAGGCATCCAGGACCACCCCAATAAACTCTATGCATTGAACTGGGACTAACGCGCACGTGGTGTTGTTTACCAACAGGCCCAAAGTGGTATACGTGGACAGAGGGAGCGCCACGTGATCCCACACTTGTGACTGGGAGCTGCCCTTGACCAACTAGTCATCCAGATAGGGGAAGATCTGAACTCCCCTGGTGCCTGAGGTAGGCCGCCACCACCAACATACATTTCATGAATACCCTGGGGGCCGTGGACAGGCCAAATGGGCGGACCATACATTGGTAGTGTTCCTGCCCCACCGTGAAATGGGGGAAGTGTCTGTGCCCCTTGAATATATGAATGTGGAAATACGTGTCCTGCAGATCGAGGGCAGCGTACCAGTCCCTGGGATCCAAGGAGGGGATGATGGAAGCCAGGAAGACCATGCGGAACTTGAGCTTCACCATGTACTGGTTCACATGTACTCGCAGGTCCAGGATGGACCTGAGCCCCCTTTGGCCTTTGGGATAAGGAAATAGTGGGAGTAGTACCCCTTGCCTTTGAACTCCCCCAGTACTGCTTCTACTGTTCCTAGGCCCAGGAGCCACCCCACCTCCTGTTCGAGCAGAGTCTTGTGCGAGGGGTTCCCCAGGAGGGACAGCGGTCGGGGGGTGGCTGGATGGGGAGGAAGTAAACTGGAGGGTGTAGCCCCAGGAAATGGTGTTGAGTTCCGAAGCACCTTCACTGGCAGCATGAAGGAACTGAGGGTGGGGGGAGTGTGTAGCGCCCCTTATGCCGCACCATGGAGACACCACTCCAGGGGTCGCTAGGGCCAGGGGCAGCTCTAGACATTTTGCCGCCCCAAGCATTGCGGCTTCATTGAAGCCGCGGGACCAGCAGACCCTCCGCAGGCATGCCGCTGAAGGCTGCCTGCCTGCCACCTTCCCAGCGACTGGCAGAGCATCCCTCGCGGCATGTCGCCCCAAGCATGCGCTTGGCATGCTGGGGCCTGGAGCCGCCCCTGGCTAGGGCACTCCTATACAGGTACTGCTAGGGAAAAACTTTCGGCACTGGTGCACATGGCGAGCACGCACAGCTATAGTGGAATACACATCAGCAATCACTCGAAAAAGAATTATTTTTTCTCAAAAAATATTCCTGGTCCTAGAGCAAACAGAAATTTGCAAGTCTGTGTGACAATAATAGTAGCCACAAGAGATGATGTTAGGACTGTAGGTGGGGTGTCTGGAAGGAACAGGTAGCAGATCTAGTTGAGAAAGATCAGGCAACAAAGAGAAGCCTGGTGAGAAGAGAAGAGAAGAGAAATAGGTTTAGAAATAGAAAGAGACACCCAGGATGGAAAGACGCTCTGGAGCGGAGTGCATGAGAAAGGCCTGGGGCTTATAGATGAAATCAGAGTGAATGGAAGCTATGTGGGCCTTAGAAGCAAATAGAGCAAAGAAAGAAATCCCAGATAAGTAAAGCTGAATGGGAGAGATAAGGTCGGAGACGTAATATCTTTTATTGTACCAACTTCTGTGGGTGGAAGTACACAGAGCTCTTCTTCAGGCCTGAGGAAGGAAGGGCTCTGTGTAGCTCAAAAGCTTGCACCTCCTACCAACAGAAGCTGGTTCAATAAAAGATATTACCTCTCCTACCTTATCTCTCAGATCCTGGGACCAACATGGCTCTAACACTGCAAAAAGTCAAATGGGCGAGAAGAACAATACAAATGGAGCTATGACAATACCAGCTGAGGATCTGCCCCCCTTTGTATTATGTCCAACCCTATTTACTTTTGTATTCTTACTAGCACTGGCAACCATGGAAAGAGTCCAAACCTTATGTCCTGACTGCTGTCCCATCTCACTGTAAGTGCTCCCTTGTTTGCAACTGACAAAGAATGGATATTCTCTCTCGTCCAGGCAGGTGTATGATACCTAGAGTGATAATTTAGGCTAAAGACCAAAAACATTTTGAAAGGTTGGGGAAAAAAAACAGAAACAGTTTTGGATGTGATACACTGTCTACCACACACCTACTTAAAGTTTAAAAGCTGGTTTAAGAATGAACATTTAATTGTTAACTGCAAATTTTAAAATTAAAAAGTGCCAATTTTGCCTTCCATGAGCTAAAATAATATGTTCTGGGAGAAGGTAACATCATGTAAAACAGCCGTCATTACCAAGTAACACAAATGTTTTTTGTATGTAAAATTGCTTTGTAAAATATTTGCTCCATCTGCTGAAAGTAGCAAAGACAATTTTCCCTGATAGCTAATGGCCCATTTCGGCTGGATGGCAAGCAATTCACTGTGGTTTCGACTTGCATTAAGTAGAATGGAGAGAACACTACATAGAATTCTCTACTTATGCAGTATTATCTACTCACTGCTTCTTGAGAGGCCCGTCCCTCATTATTGTGGCCTTCGTTTTGGATCAGCACACAGGGTTGCTTTGACTCAAGAGGCTTTTTGTCAAACTGAGGCACATATGCTATGCTTCGATATGAGAGCACAAAACAGCCACTTTCCTTGACTACAAGAACAAGGAGGTTAGTTCTCTTTCAACTTTCCAGCACTTAAACTGCTGTTCCTTTTTTCACACCACATGGGGCCATGGTTTTCTCTTCTGGCTCATGCTGTCACTCGGCACGCTGAGGATTTCAATATATAAAGATCAAGCACTTCTTTTAATTCTAAATTCAGCTACATGCACACAGAAAAAGCAGAGAACATTGTCCTAGCCCCAAAAACCCCCATTGCTCCAGCTTCACTGTATACTTTGCTACTTACAATACCTCTATTTAAAAGCACCGTTTACATTGTGCCCTGAACTACTTCAACATCTGCTAACAGACCAATAAAAACATAAATAAACCAGGATTGTTTAGAAAGAGAGATTCCTTCTATTTCCTCTGAATGATACAAATCAGTAAGGCCAGCAAGCTACAGAGACTTTTTTTTTTTTTTTTTTTTGGTAGATTTCACCTTGGAAAACAAAATTTGGGAGGAAATTAAATATAAAACCACCATATCCAGTGCCACCAAAAATCAGACAGAAAGAGGAGCTTAGAGTCAAAGTGATTTTATCAAATAGTCATGCAGCTTTACACTCAGCACAAATGTAATTTAATTGTGATTACGACAATTGTATACAATGGATTTTTTTTTTTACCAATGTGACTGGAAGATTTCTATTTTGTGTTTAAAGAGAAGCAGACATGTAAGTCTCTTGCAACATAGGATCCTAATTTCCCAAATAAATAATTTTCCCAATAAACCCATGTAAAATGGTAAAATGTATTCTTAATAGTATTTTCCCCAACAAAGGTTTTCTTTTTTTAAAAAATAAAATAAAATTCTGAAGTCAATAGAACCACTCACAAGCAAAGTGTTTGCAGGATCAGAGCCTTCCACAGTAATTCCTATGAGAGTAGCATCTGAGTGCACACTTTTGGTATATCAGACCCCTTTGAAGACATGCTCAGTTCGGGCCTCCTCAAGATCACTAGATTTTCCAAGTTTAAAAATATATATATTTTTAATTCTGCATAATTCGCTTTATTTCATTGGCCATCCTTTTTGTCTGCTTCCACAGGGGAAAAAAATCTGTGAATTTTAAAAGTGTGATTAAAAAAATAAAATACTAAAAAGCATCATATGGATAATCTCAGTAAATTCACTAGAACTCCATGTAAACTGCAGAGCTATTTTTCAAAGCAGCCTACAGAGCAGTATGAAAAAAACTGTCATGTTTCACAAGTGACACACGGCTGAACTTCTTTTAGTCTTAGACTTGTCCTTTTGGATTTTAGCAAAACAAACATTTTTAAAATAATCCAAACAGGCATTTTATTGCATGTGATAACACTAACGGTTTTCAGATTTCTTTAGTGCTCTTGCTTTATCCTCTCCTTCCACACTGTTATTGCTAAAAACTGGCAGTTAAATTCAATTGATTCAAAATATTCTAGATCCATATGGCCTAAAACCCTGGAGCTGAAGTTCTGGTATTGCCTCACTGCTGTTTTCTAGCATTTGCCTCTACTCCAGTCCCCAGATGGTGGAAGTAACATTTAAACCTCCTTCTCTCTGCCTTGTACAATAGACCTTGGCACCATTTCAACTGTTTACTCCGGTAATTAACAGCACTGATACCACAACAATTACAACTCCTACAATCTTAACACAATAATGCTATGAATTAGTGAGAGCTAATGGCTGGAAGGTATAGTGGTTCCAGACTGCGAGATCTGTGCATTTTTAGAATAAAATAAAAGGTACAAACAGCACGCTTGCGGTAGACAATGATTACCTAGTAATTAGTTTACACAAAGCTTCCTATTTAATGGCAAAACACTGTAATTAACGCGTGACAGAAAATCAAAGGGTACTTTGTAAGCATATGAAAAATTAACACTGCAGGCCTATAGCTTTATGTACTGATTAGAAGCATATTAAATCAATAGGACATACAAACCAACAGCTTGCATATCTGATTATTGTAGGTCCTAGGAATGGATATCATGGTTTTAATTTAACCAAAGGATACAATTATCATGCTTTGTTATTTACTTAGGATTTAAGAATCACCTGAAACATAACTGCAGCAGCTACATAAATATAATAATTGACTGAATGAGAACACTGCAGATCGTTCTCAGATATAATAAATATGTAAACTACTCAAGACAGTCTGTTGATGGAACACTGGCTGTATTTGTTAGGGAGGAAACAACCCTGAACTGCACAGTTTGAAGCTAGCAGGGATCTGTTCCTTTAGCCAAGACAATTTTACCATCCTACTTTACACCACATTAAATTAAAAGAAATTTTAAAAGCCTGTCACACCTTTCAAAATATTGTATGTGGATTTTCCATGCAACTGTCTGTGTTTCTGGCCTCCTTCAGGCTAGAAAAATGATCACACCAAAAACTGCACATGAAATCAATAAAATCAGCAGGAAAGACGGCTTGTTTAAATAATTTTCTCTGCAGACCTTAGTAGGTATGTCAGCAAACACAACTCAACTGTTTTTGAACCCCAGCAATCTCGGCAACATTTCTGGAACCAAACTACTTTAGAATCTGTTACCGCATGTGATTAACAAATGTTGTGATAAGAATAATTATGAGTTTTAGGAAGTGGAAAGTACACATTCAGCAATGTTAACATGTGCAACAGAATAACAGAGCTTAGTTATAAAGCATGATGTTATGCCACTGAAGTTAAGGCTTTGGCAGTATTGTAATTATATTTTGAGTTGATTGATAAATACATGCTGCTTATTTTGAGTTCCTTACTTTTGGAAAGATGCAAAGGGTGGTGAAAATTGTTCATAAGGCTTATTTGCCTTATGGAGCCCTAGGCAAAAAGTTATACACCTCTTTACTACTATTCCTGATTTTCTGATAATCTCTGAATTTATTTAATTTTTTTTGAAGGAATTTTTGAAAAATGATCAATAATGTTAAATGTTAAGGGAACAGCTGGCTATTTCTGGCATCTGAAACTAGGATTTTCCAATGGCTATCAATCTCAAATCCTAACACGAGCATTAAAATATTTAGTCAATACTGATGGAAATTTGAGTTTTCTGTGCTTTATCTGTCTCTGAAAAGATTTTAAATCTCTATCACTAATTTTAGTGAGTTAACCAGGATGTAGATGTCTTTGTTTGGTGTTCTGGTCCATGACTAGGGCTCCTAGGTGCAGCAGTAACACAAATAATAATGACAAAATTACAGTGATATCGTTAGAAACGGCAATTTAAAAAACTGTGAAACTTAAATAGAACGATACATTGTGTGTTAGCCTTTTTCTTTCAACAACAGATGTACGACAGAGCTTTCTAATGGCTCTATTGCCACTGGCCAATTGTAATGTTGAACCTTCTCTTCCTCTGCTGCCACATTCAGTTTGCTTTTCTCTATGCCACCTTCACTTCTCTCTTCTTCTACATCTCCTGCACTCATCCCTTTCTCTGTCCCCAACCTAGGGTTCCTTATCTTTAAAACTTTCTGTCACCTTACGCCCCTTAAACTCAATTCAAGTCTGAGTCACTGTGGCAGATATGGAGCTGTGATGCAACAATCTATGGATACTGAAATGTAACCTTGTTATTGAGATAGACATACTGGGGTAATGGAATGTTTACCATATACCTTTATTACTTTTAATTCAATGGGAGCTGTTGGAAGAACAAACAGACAGGGAACAGAACTGAAGTCACTAAAGATAAACCAGACCTGCTGGGATAATGATGGTTGATCACAGGGGAATGAAGCCCAGGGCCTGAGAGGGGGAAAATCGTGTGATTCTACCCCCTAGAGAGAGGTGTTGGCTTGAGAGGAGGTGCACTCAAAGAAACCAGGAGGGGGCAGAAGTGCAGTTGGCTTGTAACTGTGACAGCCATTTGGTATTTTCTGTATGTTTGTTAGGCTACAGCCCTTCAAGTGACACCTTTGCAGCACACCATTCCCTAGTCTGTGTGCTTTTTGGAGTGAGAATCCTGAGTGGGCAGGCTCCAGAACACCCTGCTTCCTATCTCATCTTAGAGGCTGTTTCACTTTTCTCCCCAAACAGGAGTCAGAGATTCAGCCCATCTAATTAACCAAAAATTAAGATGAGAGAGAAGACCACTAAGATCAAATACTGTGCATTTCTAGAGAATGCCTTTTTCTACACTCGGAGCCTTCCAGCAGGCCAGTCTCACAACAACACAGCCTTTTGGTTTTGGTATCTTGCAGAGCCTAGTGGATTGCCGACTTCTGACACCAGTCAGAACGCTCTCCCAGGCTACTGCCCCCAGGTACTGGGGGTTTACTAGATTCTGCAGAAGAATTCCACTGCTGCACTCCTGTTTTGGCTAACAACACTGGATTCCATTCTGGTGAGCACAGGGCCAGCCCACAACATTTTGGCACCTGGGCAGGGAGCCTGGGCCAAAACTTTGAAAGGTCTCAATTCTGCCTTCTTCTTGTTCTACTCCTCTCATGGTACTGCTCTGCTACCTACTCTAATAAAGGAGAACTAACAACTTTAAATGCCCTGTTAAAAATTTTAAGTAACACTTAACTTTCAAATGCCTGAACAGCAAATATAACTTTTCTTGTCTGCATAGTAAACACTGGCATGTTTATCTGTTTGAATAATCAAAGTGGTGCTTTCCATGCCTTCTTGGTTCCAAAGATTTGAACTGCTTCCTGAAGGTCCACAGCCTGGGCCAGCTCATGCTCTACTGAGATGGTTGCAAGACCAACCAGCCTCTCCCGTGTCATTGTGGAGTGTAGATGTGTTTGTATCAACTTCAACTTGGAGAAGCTGCGTTCTCCACTGGCAACTGTTACAGGAAGTGTTAGAATTATGCGCAGAGCAACAAAAACATTTGGAAAGAGGGTGGTCATCTTATTTGGGCACATATGTTCCAGAAGAGCCTTTGGAGTTGATCCTGCTGAAATCTATCTTGAAAGGGCTTTCAGTTCATCACCTAAATCACTTGCATCAATATCACGCATGTCATCCTGTGTCAACACTGTCTCTAGTGCCCTGCATTGCTGGTGTAGGTCTTCAGGTATAGTGAGGAGTTTTGGAATATCAAACAACATCCCAAATATACTGCTGTGTTCCTTTAGCTGCATGAAACATTCTTCAACTGACCATATTGCACAATCTAGCAGCTGGTTAAAGAATTCAACTTTGAATTGTTGTTTGGGGTATCTTATGGGATTATCCCGTGCCTCGTAATCAAAATGTCTTCTTTGGTGACTCTTGTATTCTTGAATGGGTGGGAAAATAGTTTCAGTGTGAAGTTCCTCTGCCAACTTCTGTGCACTCTTCAGAACGTTTTGAAATCCCTCATCTGACCAGTAAGACTGTAGGTATGACTTTGCTTTGTCCAATTGTTCCATTGCTCCAGACATATCAAGGTCAACACCTTCAAGTCTCTTGCTTACAACATTTATTTCAATCAGTATGTCATGCCACAACACTAAGCCACACAGAAATTTGAAGTTATGTATGTTTCTGGTGATTCCATTTCCCTCTGCCAGCGTTCTCTCATGAACAGTTCCTGTCATAGCATTAGTCTTCATAATGGCAACTATGGCATCATCTATCTTCCCAATTTGGTGTTTGATTGGCTTTATCACCTCCACTCGACTTTCCCATCATGTAGCACTCAGTGGTTTTAGTGTCAGAGAGGATGTTCCCAGACATTGCTTCAAAATTTGCCATTGATGAGTCGTTGCAGAGAAAAATACATAGCTGCTTTGAAATACATAAAAAACTTCAGCAGCCTCACTAGAAGCTGAAGTTGCATCACTGACCACCAAGTTCAATGAATGAGACCTGCACGGGACAAAAAAAATCTTGAGGATTTAACTCTTGGATCCGTGTCTGCACTTCCTCTGTTCTCTCCTCTCATGTTGGCGCCATTATCGTAGCCCTGACCTCTCGTGTCAGCTATCGCAATTCCCGTATCTTCCAGCTTTTTAAGAAGCACATTTGTCATATCAGCTCCTGTAGTATCATCAATGACAATAAATTCTAGAAAATGCTCTCTGACAATCACCATTGCAGGGACATTTTCACTAGGTTCTGTTGTTGTTACAAAACGCACCATTCAAGTCATTTGTTCCATATGGCTGATGACAGGTGTGCAGTCCAGAATATCAGAATAATATCTTGCTGACTTCAGATCTGCCACAATCTTCTGTTTGACTTTTGTTGCCAGTAACTGTATGATCTCATTTTGAATTGTTTTTCCAAGATAATTGTGTGTGTACATTTCTTGAGTGTGACTCTTCTCAGATGCTCGTGGAGTACAGCATCAAACTCAGCCATCAGCTCCACAATTTTAAGGAAGTTTCCACTGTTTGGCACATACGGCCGATCTGAAGTGCCACGCAGTGCCAGGTTTTGGGTAGCAAGCATTCTCACAATGGCAATGAGCCTTTTCAGGACATTTTGCCAGTAAAGAGACTCTGATGCAATCTGCTCTTGATGCTGATCATCGATGGTGGCCTTTCACCTTAGTCTCATCTCAAGCTCTTTCCACCCATTGAATGCTCTCTGGTGATTTGCTGTCTTCTCATGGCATCCAGGTTTCTAGCCAGATTTTTCCAATCCTTTGTTCCTGCAGAACCCAATGTGGCTGGAACATTAGACTGGATGAGTTTAAAACAAAAACAGTATGCAGCATTCTGGGTTTTTGAGTACATAAGACATGGCCTCTCCATTTTGTCACCATTGGGGATTTCATGCCAGTGATGTGTTGGATGGAAACTTCTATTTTCATTGTCTTTGGGGAACATGAAGTTTTTCACTTGCTGTGGCCCATTCAGTACAAGGAAGTCCCTCAGGATACTGCTCAAGTGGGTCCACAGTCCTGGATCATCTAGACTTAAGGAACTAAACTCAGCAGCAGCTGTTTCTTGCACCTCCACCACACTTTTGTCTGATCTACACTTTTCTTCAGGAATGTGCATGGCTACATCCATTTGCGATGGAGATATGGATGCTGCAGTAGCTGCCAGGTCACCTGCACTCTGACTAACTGGAAGATCAGGTATCTCCTCACCACTCACATCCTCACTGGGGCCGGAAGGCTCACCGTGAACATTTGTGTCTGTGTATCTCAGCAGAGCTCCCTGCTTAGACAGAAAAGCTTCCTTTGCTTTCTTTCTTTTTCTGAATGCTGCCCCAGAAAGGCGTTTTCTTCTTTCACTCATGACTGCTGTTCTGTGCCAGCTATAGTGGCTCTCAACACTCAATTGAAGGGAACAAATAAGCAGGCTGGTAGCAGGGCCTGAGTGAGGGAAGATATCAGCATCTTAAGGGCCTGGCTGGCTCCTACTACTTTAGCTGACTGCCTATTCTCCTCAAGTAGGTTCAGGGAAGCAGCAGGAAACAGGAAGCTCCCTGAGAAGCTGGTGTTAATCAGTCCAGGCTCCTGGGCGTGCTAGAGAGGTACATAAGAGGCTCCTCCTCCTCTCTCTCCCTGCAGCTCCTGCTGCTTTCTGTTATTCCCTCCCACCTTTTCTTCCGGCTGCCTGTTATGTCTCTTGTGTTACTCCAGCACAGCACTCCACCATCTCTGTGCATCTAGAGCAGAGAGAGAATACATATGCACCAGCACCAGACACAATTTTCTACACTCTGGGTCCTAGTGGTGCCCCTCCACAGTCTGGCACCCGAGGCTGCCCCCTCAGTTCGCCTCATGGTAAGGACAGCCCTGGGTGAGCCACAGCAAGTACATCAGCTGGAGAAGTCAGGGAACTGCTAAAGTTTTCCTACCTTCTCCTGCAGCATTGAGCTGCTCTGAGCGCCCTCACCTGGCCACCTCTGCTCCTTGCAGTCTCTACTGTGTAACAGCTGTCTCCAACTCCAGCCAACCATTTTCAACTCATTTTCTAATGAGTGCTTTGTGTTCCACTGAAGACATAAATGTAAGGAGTTAGCTCTAGAGAAGTGATAAAACAAAGACCTCCAAATACAAATTTGACAAAGGGGTGGTTTTCAGTGTTCACAGAATAGTAACACTGAAGCTAGTGGCAGAATTATACAGAGCCTTCCAGGGGGAGCTCCTCATTAAACAAGCTCTGGTTATGGAACGTATTCATTTTCATATAAATTCTAGGCTATAAACTGTACTTTGCAGGGTAAAACAAATGCAAATATAATTGCAGTGTTTCTAGTGCACCTCTGTAACAGTGGGAGCAGTGGAGAGGGTGAATTTCAAACCCACAGAAAGTTTTTGGACACAAAAAAGTAGAACTTAGGTTGCAGCCCTCCTCTGTGTACAGACTCTGAAAGTCTCATGTTTTCAATTACCAGAAGAAGTAACTAAGAAAGACAGGAGGCTAGTGATTTACTTTTATCCCTTTAAAAATAATGGCATATGATGGTGGAAAAAACAACAGTAAATATGGGTAGGATTTTCAAAAGTACCTAAGAGTGTTAGACCCTAACTTGCATTTACTTTTAATGGGAATTAGACATCTAACTTCTATGGTGCTTTGGAAAATCCATTACTAAATACTATTACAGTAGTACCTCCACATGCAAAACAAATCATCATCAATAATGCTTACTACATTCTCTATTGCTAATGGAGTTGCCAAAACTTTCAGGCCAATCCTTCAGTGGGAATAGGCACAGGCTCTTGGTTATAAATGGACTCTCACTACCGTTTGAAGACAATACCTAAATAAGGGTGGAAAGTGATAGTGTACAGGTAGAAAAGGATCCCAGGTAGGACACGTGTGATATAGATAAGCTTCACAGATTTTAGCTAGACAACAACATTTTGCTTTTCCCCAGAGTCGTTTACATTGCAAAAGACAAACTGGAAAATGCCACTGAGGTGCTGAGGCTTTTCAGCACTATCTGATCGTACAAGGGTCAGACACTGATACCCTTGCTCACACTGACTGGTGCCTTGGTCCATAAGTGCGTTCATTGCAGTCAATGTTAACATACTCAGATTTCACCCCAATTGCAGCTGCAAAGTAATCTCTCAGATAACTCAGACTCTACATTAATTTAACAGGATAGAATACATTACTAATCTTGTCATGCATTTTAGTTTGCCCAATGTTATGCCTGAAATGAGGAATCTAAAATCACCCTGTTTTAGATGGAATAGATTCTTATACAGTTCAAACTCACAAACTACATTATTTTTAATCTGTTGCCTA